>NW_008354502.1:1112292-1168083 GCF_000622305.1 Nannospalax galili
TTACCACTTACAAATTAATATATAGTTCTAAATTAGGGATTATGATATCCATGCTTAAAATGTCAGAAGCATGTAACTACATAAAAAATTATAGTATCAGTGAATTTTCTCACTTTATAGGAAAGAAATCAACCACAGAGAAATAGTTTACTAAAAGGCATTTGCAACTGCAACAGGAAGACACAAGTTCAGACCTCCTGACCCCAAATTCAAGACTCTTTCACTAGTTTCTAAACTTGAATTTCCATGTTCTATGAGGGTTTTATTCTGGTAATAAATTCTGGTTGCTGGGGGTTTTGGTAATAATAATTGGTATTCTTCTACTGAGAAAACATCCTTCTATGTTCTATTAAAAATGATTTTTCACCACACTATTTTATTTTTAGAATAGGCATTTACCTGGAAAGGTTAAAATTATCAGCAAGAACATTTTGGCTATTTTCAACTAGTATTTGAGAACATTTTAAAAAGCTAAGCATTTTACTAGGTGTATTGCTCTGGGATTGTAATTAATAATGTGAATATTATTTTTCTGATAACTTCTGAATGTTTAGTTGGATTTGACAAAAGTACCTTTAATTATTTTGCTACTACTTTTTAAATTTAAATGCATATTTAAGTAGCAACTAAGATGAGTATTTTTGAGCCAGGAGATATAAAACTAAGTAATATATGATTTTTATTTTATGGGAATTCTCAGAATAGGTAACTAGGAGAAGGCAAAAATTAAAATATTTATAATGCAACATAGTGCATGGAGTTGTATGGAGAAGAGTCAGTATTCTGAATACACATGGTTATCACCGTGTGACTATATGAAAGATTACAGTTCTTTTACCCAAGGATTTTGCAATATGGGGTCTTTGATATTACTCTCTTTCTAATAGGGTAGAGGTCTTTTTGTGATTTTGGATGATTATTTTATGAAAATGTTACGGGAAAATCAGAGAGGAGCAGCCCAAGTCAGGTGAGGAGAGGGATTTAATTTTACACTAGCGGACTGACCTACAGATCCTTCCACAAAGGGTCCAGTACCCACCTCCAGTTTTAGGGGGTTTTATATTCATGTGAGGAAGTACAAGTTAAAGACAAAGCAGAACATAGGTGGCAATTATGTAAAAGGTACATGTGATAATTAAGCAAGGTAGCACATGGCTGCAGGGGTTACAAAAGACTTCTTTCCTGGGTAACCACAGGAGGTGGGGGAGAACACTCCGGCTCATCTCCCCTGTTTTATCTCTTGTCTAGGTGCTCTTCCTGCTCCAAAGTTCTTAATTACCATCACACTGCAAAAGCTTTCCACATCCACAATAAAAACAATGGTAAAATAATGGGGGACTTTGATAAATTCTTCAGCGTAAAAAAAACAAAACAAAAACAAAAACAAGAAGTGATAGGTATAATTTCCCAGTATTTCTAATATAGAAATATGTCAACAATGCAGGATAGAAATTTGCAAGTTGCAGAAAAATGACACAGTCAATATTCTAGGAACTTAGAAGTGGGATAGAACTTCCCTGAATAGGCAGAGGCCACAGAAAACCCGGTGGTGGAGGTTAGTAAGTACGATTAACAGGAGACAAACACACCGAAGGGTGTTAAAAGCATAAATGGCATCAGCATGCTTAGAACTTACTTTTCAGTTTTAAAGAGATCAAACCAGATCGGTTTGCTGGGAGCATAGGATACATTAAGAAAAATGTATGTATGTGTAGCACATTTTCCATTTTTCTGTTTTTCCTCACCTATGAATTGGGATCATATTGGCATCTACATTTCATTGTGATTACAGTAACATTTCTGAAGGTATGTTATATAGTAAATAATAAATACTATTTTCGAGAAGTCTTTAATGTTTGTTATCCCTCCCCATCCCCCCTCCTCAACCCCGCCCTCCTACCTGGTCCAACCCTAACCCATTTTTTTATTCTCCTTTCCCTCTTTAGATCACTGTATTCTGCCAACTCTCCCTGGAAGCCCCCCCCCCCATGGTTGTTTATTAGTTTCATGACTTCAACGGACTTTCAAATTGAAATATGCATATCCTGGATTTCAAAGCTAACACCCAGCTACGAGAGAGAATATCCCTTGTTTGCCTTTCTGTTATCTGGGTTATCTCACTCCAGATGATTGTTTCCAAATACTATTTTCTGTTACTATTTTAAAGAAAAGTGGGAGCCAGGCATGGTGATGTATGCCTTTAATCACAACACTTGCGAGTTCCAGGCCAGCTGGGGCTATAGGGAGACCCTGGTCTCAAAGAGAGAGAGAATGAGAGAGAGAGAGAGATAGAGAGAGAGAGAGGGAGAGAGAGAGAGAACAAAACTGGATTTTAAAAGGAGACTTGGAGCCAAACTGATACATCATTAAAAAACAAAATAATTATTTAATGATTTATCCAATAAGCAACATGAAACCATCATGTATTTGAAAATTATAGAATCAGTGTTGAATTTTTAGAAAATTAACCTACTTGTTTTAAGTAATCTTGCTTAGAAATGAGAAACCCTGGAGGGGAAAAAGATCAGCTAGAACATAGTTTCAACAATCTAGGTATTAATATTATAAGAAACTATAGCAAAGTAGAAGAGGTTGTTGTGAAAGGTTATACAAAATACAAAACCATTTTCATATTAAATATGTGTTCCATATATTCCTTATATATTGCTGGTATGCACATACATACATGTATCATGTTGAATATTTTGTAAAGCATTCTTTTTTTAAAAAAATATTGTATGAGTGTATTGTCTGCATGTATGTAAGTGCACCTGTGTCATGCAGTGCCCTTGGAAGTCAGAAGAGGCTACTGTGTCTGATCCCCTGGAACTGGAGTTATGGATGGTTGTTAGCTGCCATGTGGCTGATGGGAATTGAGCTTGGGTCCTCTGCAAGAACAGTCAGTGCTCTTAACCACTGAGCCATCTTTTCAGACCCTGTAAAGCATTTCTTAATGTATTACCACCCCAAATGCCTTGCAGTTTAGAAATGTAAATTAGAAAGAATGCAAGTGGATCAATATGATGGATCCACTTTATAGGTAAAGATGTTATGGGAACAAGATATGTAAAGGTAAATTAAAAGAAAATAGTTATAAAGTGTGAAGAGAAGATATCTGTGGTGATTGGAATGAGAAATATGCCCCATAGGCTCAAGTATTTGAATACTTGGCATATGGGCCCAGTTGGCGTTGCTGTTTGGGGCAATCATGGAAGCTTTAGGAGAGGTAGCCTGGCTGAGGAAGTGTGCTGGGGGAGGGGTGTGTTTGAGACTTTATCGCTTCACTTCGCTTCCAGTGTGCCCCCTCTCTGCTTGTGTCTGCTTTCAGCTCCTGCCCCCATGCTTGCTGGGTTCTACCATGCCTGCTCACGTGATGGACTCTTATCCCGCTGGAACTGTAAGCACAAACCAACTCTTCCTTCTATAAGTTGCCTTGGATGTGGTATTTTATCACAGCAATAGAAAATAACAGTATCCAAGAATCCTGTCAGAATAAGTATGGTCCAAACTAAGGAAGGACAGTAAAGAGCTGAGTGATGGTGTTAAATCAAAGGATTTCTGAGGGAAGGGAAGGTACTTTTTCAAATCCCATGAGTCCTTGCCTTAAGTTTTCCTCCATTTTTCCATTTTTAGAATGGGTATAATAATAACCAGTTTATAATGAGTAATTAAGAAAATGAACATCATGGATGATAGTTTTAGTGTTGTTTTAGTATTTAGTATATACTCAATTACTTGAAGGATTTTCAAGAAGAAGGTGGAGGAAAGAATTTAAAAGAGGAAAGACGTGATTACAGTAGATAGCTTAAAGTCAAATAAACAAAATGAAAAGTAATGTTATTTGGTAAATTTAATAAAATTAATAAAGTCAGATTCCTAATACATAGGAAAAAATCCTAAAATACTTTCCTAAAATATGGATTCTCCAGCTGACTATATTTGTATTCTTTGGGAATAAAATTTGAGGGACTTAAATGACCCCAGTTAAATTCAAAGGAAGAAATAATCAAAGGATGAATCTTTAAATGAACAATTGAATCAGTCTGTATTTATGTCTATATTAGGAAGCCATAATTCAGTCCCATTGTATGCTCCATTTAATGAGATGCTTTCTCTTAGTGAGTTTTCCCATAAACTATGTTTTTAAATTTAGATTAAATGAGAAAGTCAATTTCCCATGGCACCCTGCGATTTTGCCTACAGGCAAATTTCTCTAAAACCCCAAGTTCATTTGCTGCATTCATTTTATGAGGTTGTTTTATTAGCATGTCCATGAAAATTAACGTTAAGACAACGCATATTTATATGTATAAAATAGATTTCTTAAAAATCCAAAAATCTAAGTCCAATACACAGTATAGTATGACTTAGCTCGCAATTTCATGGAAGTTTCTCATTCATGGTGCACCCTGCAGAGATGCAGTACCATCCTGCTGTTTCTGCAAGAGTAAACTCTGCTTGGGTTTTCAATACAATTATAAGATAATTAAGCTTAACTCTTTAAGGAGGAGTTCAGAACTGGCACTGACCTTCCTTGCTAAGTAGTATTCTCAGGGCAAAACACTTAATTATAGATTATCACAGGCACAAGTTTGCTACACAGAAGTCCACATGTAGTATTCTAAATATTTTTGAATGCAGTTTAAGAAAGAATATGGCTGCTTTTTATCCCTTCTGGAAGAAGACTGAAATAACTAGACTAGTTTAATTGAGGTCTTACCAAATAATTGATGTTAATGTTCCATTAAGATAGTGATGAGATTTTTATTCTTAATTTCATTATTTCTCAGTTAGAAAAAGACAAATTTCTAACCTGTTGTGTACAACAATGGTTCATTTATAGCAAAAGAAGAAGGAAGTGCCTTCCTTTCTTCATCAGTAGTGAATGTGATTGGAAATGGGAACATAAGGCTTGATCTAACAGACTCATCATTAGAGAAACCTGTTGAGCAAAGCATGATGAATGACTGTCAAGGGGTACTCCATCTCCTTCAATCATGAGACTTGAATTTTCACAGCTCTTGTTTGAATGTTAACCTCTGTGCATTCTGTGGGTTTCAGGGGTAAAGAGGTATCATTAATGGTCTTATTAAGGTTCTAGGAGGTTTCACCAAATAGCAGGATTTAGATCTGAAAAACTGTACTAGCAAGAAGGGTAAATGTAAGGTCGGTGCTGCACCTCTCCTTCTGAGTGCTTCCTGAGAGGTGCGGGGAATTTTCAAGCCTGCTGCATTTAGGGTTAGATTGGAAGCTTAAAAAAAAAAAAAAAAAAAAAAAAAAAAAAAAAAAAAGCATGTTTTCCTTTCTTTACCCACTCACAAATTGGAAGAAATCCAAAATAGAACTGTGGTTCAGATTCCAAGGCCATAAAGGCCCAAATCTGGTTCCCTCCCCTTTCTGGGGGTTCCTGAGAGTGGTGGGGAAATTTTTAACCCTCGGGCATTTGGGTTTAAGGTGAAAATTAAAAAAAAAAAAAAAAAAAAAAAAAAAAGGCAGCTTGGGATATAACCTTTGATGATACATTGCCAATGAGATTTTTTCTAAGGCGTCTTGTACTGGTGACTATAAAATAGATTTGTTTTGTTTTTGGTTTTTGTTTTTTTGACTCACTCAGTCTTTGTGTGCACAATTTTTCAGACAAAATTCTATTGAAGAAAGCAAGCAGTTAGCAGCTTCATTTGGACACCACACTTTATCCTCAGCCTCCAATATCATTAAATTAGACTACTCTGATAGAGAAACGCACAACAATTTAGACGCAGGCGAGCAACTTTATTAATCTTTGTTTAGAATTGACTGCAAATATCAAGCACCACAGTAAGTATTAGAAAATTATTTCCTGGGGCTAGAGAGATTGACTCAGCACTTAAGAACACTGGCTGCTCTTGCAAAGGATCCAGGTTCAGGTCACAGCACCCACATGGCATCTAAGAACAATTCCAGTGGATATGTCTCCCCCTTCTGGCCTCTGTAGGCATTGCAGACACTTACATGCAGGCAAAACATTCAAACACATAAAATAAAAAACTTAAAAAATATTTTCTTCCCCTTACAGTGTTAATGCAGCCCAGTGCAGGAGAAAGAAACGCAAACTGGAAATGTTAATGCAATGTTGAGAGCGCTCTAGGGAAATAAGACGGGCATGTAGCTGGGGCTCACTCAGAAGCTGAGGCTTGTACTGTCTTGAAGATGCACTGAAGAAAAACAGTTGAAGAAGTTTCAGTTCAGAGGAGCTGGCTTAGGAGGGTCTGAGGCCAATAGAGAGAGAAGAAGCTAGCAAGGTAAGTGGACGTTCAATGGTGAGACAATAATATGGATCTTTGAAAAATCTCAAACCATAACTAGGGGAGATCATGACCTAATTTGTTTTAGGGAGATCCCCATTCCTGAATTAGAGCTGATGTGGTTGTGATGTGTTGGCTTTAAACAGACATTTTATCACTGATTTCAGTTTGCTAGCATTTTATTTAGGGCATTTGCATACACCCATGAAGAGAATGAGAGGAAGTGTCTGTTCCTTGTGATGACTCTAATTTTAGTATTTTGTTGATACTGGACTCATAAAACAAGTAGAGAAGAATTCCTCCTTCACAGGGAAAGCCAAAGTTATTCTTTCTATGTATGTTTTGCAAAATTTACTGCTGAAATGAACTCTGAGGATTTCGTTATGACAGGCTTAGTTTGTTCAATAGATATTCACACTCTTGTATATTCTGGGAATACATCTTGTCTTTAATTCAAAACTAGTTTGAAGATACTGAAGAGTTTTATGTGGAGAGTGGTGACATGATTAGGCTTAAAATTTTGTGGTTTTTGTTTTGTTTTGTTTTTTAGACAGTGTCTCCTTTTACAGCCCCAGATGACCTGATACTCCTGATGTAGACTAGGCCAGCCTCAGTCTCACAGAAATCCACCTGCCTCTGCCTCCTGAGTGCTAGGATTAAAGGTGTGCACAGCCATGCTGGCAGGCCTACATTTTAAAACAATCCCCTTGACAGCTCTATGACAAGCTCATTGGGGGAAACAGTGGCAACACAGTGACAAAGAACCAGTTATGAGGCTTTATTGTGCATGCACTGCCCTGTGTGTATGCATATATATGCATGAGTATTTGTATGTATGTGTGTTTGTGTATATGTGTATATGTACACGTATGTATGTATATGTATGTGCATGTGTGTATATGTGTATGTATTTATGTATATATATGCATGTGTGTTGGGGTGTGTGTGTACGTGTGTGCATGTCTGTTTGTTGAGGATGGTGCATGTGCTGGTACAGGTGCTCATGCATGTGTGTGCACTCCGTGCAGAGGTCACCCTCAGGTGTTTTTCCTCAGGCTCTGCCCCCTCCTTCTTGTTTGAGATAGAGTCTCTCATTGTCCCAGAGCTTACTGACTAGGTAGGCTGGCCAGAGATCCCCAGGGCTCCTCCTTCTTAGCCCTGGGATTAAAAGTATGTATCATCATGCCTACTTTTTAATGTGGGTTCTGGGGATAAAACTCTGGTCTTCATGCTTGTTCAGGAAGCTCTTTATTGACTGAAGTATCTCTTCAGCCAAGTTACAGTGGTCTGATGAAAAATGACACTGACTTGGGCCAACTGTTGGTTGATAGAGACAAAGTAAGGTAGAAATAAATCTTGGTGAAGGATTGGGTGTGGCAAGAAGCTGAGGGAGGAAGAACAGTTTAGAATAACACCTGGATCTTATCATACACAGCTAGCAGCACGTTGTAGAGGCAGCACTGGGAACTATAACTAGATTACTCAAGAAATATACTGGCAATGAAATACAATTCAACACACACAGGATGAAATATTGTCAACCACAGCCACAGTGATAGAATGCATGGTGGCACGTGCAGCAATACAAGTCTTGATCTCACTTGTCTGTGGAATCTCGAAATGGTGGTCTCCAAGAAGCTGAGTGTAGGATGGTGGTTACCACAGGCTAAGGAGAGCAAGAAGCGGGAGAGGCATAGAGATAAGACTGGTCAGTGACTGCTGAGTTCTAGGAATGGAGAGACAGTTCAGCGGTTAAGTGCACTTGTGTCTCTTGCAGAAAACCGGATTTCAGTTCCCAGAACCCACCCCAGGTGGCTAACAACTGCCTGTAACTTCAGCTCCAGGGAACCTAACCCCGTTCTCTGGCCTCTGCAGGCACCTACACATATGTTCATACACACACATATGCACATAAACAAAAATAAAATAAATTTTTTAAAGTGCTGAGCTACAGTTAGAGAGAAGAAATAAACTCCATGATGTATTTCACCACAAAGTGACTATCAAGCAATAATGTACTGTAAATTTCAAAAGCAAAAGAGTTTTTAAAATTTACTCTTACCACAAAGAAATGACAAATGTTTAAAGAGATAGGTGTATTGATTCAACTATTATACAATATATATGAGTTAAATATCATGCAATACCCAGAAATAACATACAATTTTTAAGAATCAATGGAAAGAAAATTAAAAAGAAAATGATGCATGGTAGAACTTCATTAACATTTGGGAGCACAATTTACCTCATTTTTCATACTGTAAGTCAAAAAATTACCAGAGAAGAGTGCGCCATTTGGTGAAAAGGATAAGAACCAAACAAAACAAGACAAAATATAGGAGCCTGGATAGATGGTTTAGTGGTTCAAAGCATGGATTCCTCTTGCAGAGGACCTATGTTTGGTATCCAACAGCCATGTCAGGCAGCTTTTAACTCCAGCTCTAGGAGCTCTGACGCCTTCTTCTCACCTCCATGGAAACTAGGCTCACATATACAAACCCACACATAGACATACACATATACACATAATTAAATAATTAAAAATAAAAACTTTTTTCTTTTTGAATCAGGGTCTTCCTGTAGCCACAGTTGGCCTAGAACTCACTGTATAGACAAGATTGGCTTTGATCACACAGAGATTCACCTACATCTGCCTCCTGAGTCCTGGGATTAAAGGTGTATGCCACCACATCAAGCTATAAATAAAATCTTTATCCCATATTTATTTGAGGGATGCCTTTCTAATCTCAAAAATAATTTAAAAAAATCACAGGAAAAAGAAAACAGAAATATCTACTGTATTTGAAAACTTCTTAATATCAAACGATATGATTAGCTTAAAAATATAAATAACGGGAAGTGGCAATTTGTAGTACAATTGCTGAAGGGGGGCCGCTAGCTCATATTTATCAGGACTGAGTTCAATAAAGCCAGAGGCAGGTGCCAGAAGCAGGGACTTAATAAAAAGTCTTCTATGTAGCAGGTCCTAGGTGAGAGTGTCAGAGTTTTATCTGAAAGAAAAGTGAGCCCACTGCTCCTTGCTTCCCCTTCAGCCTGAGCAGCAGCACTCTCTCCTGGCACTCTGTCTTTCTTCTGGCCTTGGGCCCAGACCTGTTCCTGCTCTTCCACATCTGATCTCTGGACTAGCTTCCTAGACCAGTCTAGCTTAATCCTTTAGTGTAGTTTATCAGATCCTCCACAGGCTGTCCCCATCCCCACTGTGATGGCTCTTCCTGGGTGTCACCTTGCGTGACTGGATCTGGGATTAACTGAAGTGAAAGAGACCTTCTTTGTTGGATCATCTGAAGCTGGAAGGCCCACCATAAATGTGGGCATTACCTTCTGATGGCAGCCCTTACAGAAGGCCATGGCAGAAGGGAGCTTTTTGCCGCTTGCTTTCTCTCTCATGGGTGACCAACTTCTTTTAATTCCAATGTAGACTGAAGACCAGTGGATATTCTGGACTCCATCAGCCTTTGCAGTGCCAGATTGGGACTACTGAGACATCCAGCCTTGTGGACTGAGAAACTGCAGGATTCTCAGCCTCTCCAGTGTGGTGCAGACACTGTAGGACTCTATCAGAATTAGTAAGATTATTCCTGGAGACCACCTTCTCCTCCTACACCTGTAATGCTTTCTCCTAGTCAAAAGCGACCTGTACCTGGAGAACCCTCAAATGTCCACTACCTGTAACATATACTCAAAGAAAACTCTTCAACAAGCACTCATCTCACTGCAGAGTTGGGATGGGGGGGTGCTCAAAGAGAAGGACATGACTAAGGTGGAGTTCGAGACCAGTGAGGAGGTTGACATGACCCCCACATTGGACTCCATGGGTCTGCGGGAGGACATGCTGCACGGCATCTATGCCTCCAGTTTTGAAAAGCCAACAGCAATCCAACAGCGAGCGATCAAGCAGATAATTAAAGGGAGAGATGTCATGGCACAGTCTCAGTCCAGCCCAGGCAAGACAGTCATCTTCAGTATTTCAGTCCTTGGATGTTCAGGTTAGAGAAACCCAAGCTTTGATCTTGGCTCCAACAAGAGAGTTAGCTGGACAGATTCAAAAGGGCCAGCTCGCTCTGGGGGACTGCATGAAGACGTAGTGCCATGCCTGCACTGGGGACACCAACATCAGAGAGGACATCTGGAAGCTGGAGTATGGGCAGCAAGTTGTGGCGGACGCACCTGGGCTTGTCTTTGATATGATTCCCCGCAGAAGTTTAAGGACACGGGCCATCAAGATGTTGGTTTTGGATGAGGCTGACAAAATGTTGAACAAAGGTTTCAAGGAGCCCATCTACGGTGTGTACAGGTATCTGTGGCCAGCTACACAGATGGTTCTCATCAGTGCCACATTGCCTCAGAAATCCTAGAGATGGCCAACAAGTTCATGACGGAATCCATCCGCATCTTGGTGAATCGTAATGAATTGACTCTGGAAGGCATCAGTTTTTTGTAGAAGTGGAAAGAAATAAGTGGAAGTTTGATACCTTTGTGATCTCTTTGGCATGCCGACCATCGCCCAGGTGGTCATCTTCTGCAACAAGAAGAAGACTGACAGAAGAAATGAGAGAGGCCAATTTTACTCTGTCCTCCATGCACCCAGACATGCCCCAGAAAGAGTGTGAGCTCATCATGAAGGAGCCCGGGTCTGGTGCCAGCTGAGTACTCATTTCTACAGATGTCTGGGCTCCGGACCTGGATGTCCCTCAGGTGTCCCTCATCATCAACTATGACCTGCCCAACAACAGAAAGCTGTGTAGCCACAGAATTGGGAGATTGGGTCGCTATGGCCAGAAGGGGGTGGCCAATAATTTTGTAAAGAATGACAACATCTGATCTGAATTCTCAGAGACATCGAAATGCCTATGAATGTTCCCGACTTGATCTGAAGTAGATGCTGGCCCACTGTGGAGTTGGACACAAGCACCTATTTTCTGCTCCTTTTTGAAAATAGTAGAGACAGCCTCTATTTAATGAGATTTATATGAACTCTCTTCTCATAACCCCCAGGAAGACCCCTGGGGGCTCTGCCACATTTTCTCATCCACATGTAAATAACACATTGCTCGAAGCCTTTTTCATTAAACATTGAATTTTTCCCATAAAAAAGAAAAAAACGTGAAAACCAAAGGTGATCATTTTGACTAAGGAGAAGGGGTTGTTGCAGTCAAGATCAGAAGCCTGATGCTGGTGGGCATCTCTCAGGGACCTGACTGTTTTAAGGTGTGAACAGACCCAAGACATAATGTCTTGGTGATACCGGAGTCCTGTCCGTCATAACTGACTTCTAGGGAACTGTGCCACCCTGAGGTTTTGTTTAGGCTTGGTTTATATCTAGGAAGGGGCTCTGTTCTCCCCATCCACAAACAGCTTCCCTGACACACTGTGGCCTTCATGTTTTGTAGATTTCATGCCCTCCCCTACCCTCTTCTCTCCACTTCTGACTAAATACCTTTCAAACTAAAAAATGCTTTAGCTTTCATGTTTTATTTTATGAATGTGAAGTGAAAACTGCTGACTTTTATGGACATTGTTTGTATTTTTTATTCTGGCTGTTAAAAAATTGGGGCCAAGTCATTAACCCAGTAAGCCTATTTTCTGGGACTTTATCATACTTAACCCTAAAGCAGACAAAGAAGAATATTTGGGACAAAAGAATTGTAAATGATTAATTTAGTAACATAATATGCTTTAAATCACAATAAAATATGTGCCATTAAAAGGACTATTAAAAAGACTAACCGTAAGAACATTCTTATGAATCATTTAAGCAAAGGATAAATGTGTGTCTATACTGTGGCTTAAATGTTACAAAAATGATATATATTGGGGCAAGTTCTGGGAAGAAGCAATGGAAATTGAAGCAGTTTGATTCACAGAGGGGGTAAAATAGTGGTGCTCAAACCACAGTCTGTAATGGATCACATGAAATAAGGTTCCCAGACCCCGTATGTTAAAGAAGCATTTCCAAGCCATTCTGAGGTGTGTCATAACTGCTGGAGTGTGATGACAGCATTGTGTGTGACTTGCAGAATTGTCACTGTATGCCTTTTGTACATGCCACACAAACACTACATATAGGATAAATCAGGAAGACTGTTCTTGATTGCCCCGCACCTAGTTAAAAATGTGATAGACTGAATTTATAGATATTAATCTCCTATTGCTTGTGCCTATGAGCCTCTGATTGTCCAACTTCTCATCAGGGAAAGACTGACTCTGTTTGCTAACTTATTGAAAACTTCCACAGTTCTCCATATTGAACAGCGTAAAAAAGCCATTTATTACAATTACTTATTAACCGAGGAATGTTTTACAATGAGAGCGTTCTAAGCGAGAATGTTTGAAGTTAAGTCTGATGTGGTGAATCTGTATTTGTTAATTCCTTCTTCCTCAAACCTAGTTTTCCTTTCATCTGTTGAAACTAGATTCCATCTGTGACACAACACCCATCAGAATGCTCTGTCTTGCTAGCATTCCTCTAAAGGTACTGAACTGACCCTCTTGAGTCAACTACTTCCATCTTAGAAGACCTTGCCAACAGGGAGCACATAGCTGTGACCTGTTAGAATTTAATCAATGATCGATACCTAAATAGCTACTGTACTTAAAACCAGTACTAGTGTATAGAAAGTTGTTGGGGAACCCTGCTGTTAGGGTTGTAGTTCTCCATGTCCGGATAGCCCTGAGGGGCTCGGTGCCAAATGGAAGGAAAGGGGAGCCTTTTCAGCAGGGGGCCTCCTGCTCTCTTCCTGGCTCACCTGGAAAGTGCCACCAAGCACGGATGCCTGACCTTATTTGAGAACATGACCTTTGGCATAGTTACCTGGAGTAAAAGCTACCCCCAGGTTTTTTTCTATGTGATAATCAGGCATTGCCTGATAGTCTGGAAGATAGGAGCCCACTGCCACATGTAAATAAAACATACTATGAGCACCTATCAACTGAGGCTTTTGCTACTGCCTCCACACTATAAATTCTCTAGTTCTCCCACTAAATAAACGGAGCTGTTGAACTGTCTGGAGCTGTATCACTGCTGTTTCACTGCACCTGCGACCAGTCTCCCCGGAAGGGCTGTCTTCCGTCAGTACTCACTGGCCGTCCTGACCCCGTTCGCCGCTTCTGCTCTCCCTGCCCTCGTGGGCTGGTGGCCAACGACCCACGAAGAGAGGGAGAGCCCCCCGCAGAAAGTGTTTAGTGAGGGTTAGAAATTATCAGTCCACCTGCTGAGTATATCTTCAGACAATAATAATGACACAACTCCTACCATCTCCGAAATCTACAACAGGTACTTGTATGAGATTAATTTGTGTCTTCATAAATCCCCACACCTCTATCTTTTCTGGTTCCATTTTATCTTTCTTTGTATTGATTCATTAGAAAGAAGTTCCAGCAAGCCTTGTTCCTAATTTCATTACGTTACAATTAGATCAGAAATTATATGCAATTTATAATTAAATATAGATAAGACAAGCACATTAATAGTTACCTTTCCAAACAAAATATTGTACACAAACTATGCATTGAGAAGCAGCACCATGCTAGGCAATAGGTACACGTACTTGGATTTATTCTCACTATTCCGTGGTACATCAGAAGCTGAAGTTTAGAGATAATAGACATGAGTGAAGGACAGAGACAAGATCCCAATGCATTTGTATGACTCAGATGGAATTTTTTTCCCACTGTGCTACAATGCACCTCAACTTGTCTAATTTGTTGAATTTAGTAGGAGAGGTAAAATCAAGTCAGTTAGGAGGGAAACTTTATTAGTCATATGATGTTAGGCAAGACAAGCCATGGAATGAATGGTGTTTTGTTTTCTGTTTACATTTCTTTTCTCTTTCCCTAGAACTTCTATCTCAACCCTTTGCTATTGTGCGACTCAGTTTGGCAAAGGCAGAGGATAATGGAAGAAAGAAGAGAGATGAGTCTTTAAGTGGAGACACGACAGACAAATTCTTGACACAAAATTAATGTGCAGGGAAAATGGGGAGCTGAACGAAGATGATTAATTGCTCATTAAAATTTACCTTAGAAGTAAAGCATTTCAAGGGCATGTAGTTCTGAAAGGCTATCAGACAAGACCAAAAGCATGAACAAAATGGCTTCAAGGTCATTCTTTTGTTCTGTTCTATGAACTTAGTGCATGGGGACCATGAAGACTGACATGATGATAAGGATTAAAACCAAATAACACAGCTCCTGCTCATGGGGGAGGGGGACCACAGCTCCAGCTCACAAGAGGAGCCACAAATCCAGGCTCAGGGAAAGCATCACAGCTAATCCTAAAACTAAAAATGTGTAATTATATATTAGGATGTAAGTTCTAAATTCTATGTCTACTATAATTTTTGAATACTGTGTGTGTTCACTGACAAAGCTGTACTGCCAAGCTTCAGCAATAATGTGACATTTGTCACTGTTCCTATAATGTGAGTTTGCCATTCACTCTCTTTCCAAAATCTCCAAACTATACAAAATCATACATTGTAATCATGTTACTTCTTGAAAAAAGAAATGCTAATAAAGTATTTCTTTAAGAAAAAACACGACTGCCCCCCCCACCAACAAAACCAACAGAGCAAAGAAAATGCAGAGGCTGTTGATCTGGTTTATAAGTGGGATAATGAGTAAGCAGGTCACACCGTGGGAGAACATTCCTTTTATTAGAACATTAATAAGAGCTTTAAGCAGAAATTAAATTGTAGTTCATAGTCTAAAGTTTTCAATAACTTTTCCAATGAAATACTCACAGACAGTTGGCAATAACAAGTAAATATCATTTTGAGAACCAAGGATATATGCCAGCAATTGAAAGGAAGTCAAGAGGAGAGTCCATGAAGCATCAGGAGCAGGTAAAGCTGGATTGAGACACATGGTTATGACTATGTGTTTAATCTCTGTGGGAAAAAGAGAATGATTAAGCAGAAACAGATAAATCAAAATTGTAATTTTATGTTTCCCAACTTAGCTTGGAGACTTTGGAGTAAAATCACGCAAGTGACAGCCTTTCCCTCAGAATGACAGCATGGCAGTCTTGCTCCCGTCCACTCAGTCGCTCTATTCTTCATTACATTCAAGGAACAAATTTAGTAGAAACAAAATGGGCCAGGTAGCAGAAGGAGAATACTGATAGTGTGCTATGTTTCTTGACACTGCTTTTCAGTTACATGCAGGCATATAAGTGCAGAGAAAGACATGAATAATATTGAGATAAATAATGCTGAAGATGGTGGAGTGTATGTCCTCTATTTAATGGAAAAGGAGCCACAGACAGACTTTAACCTCAAATTTATGTCTTGATTTACGAAATTCAGCTAACTTGGGTGAAGTTGATTTATTTTTGGCAGTTTCACATACTTCCAACTCTTACATCTAATTCTTCTACAACCTGGTTGCTGTAGACTGTATCGCTCATTCCCCTGTTTATATGTTAAAGCTCTTCTCTGAAGAAGCCACACAGGACAACAGAAGCATGAAAACATGCTGAGCTTCAGTAATTACTAGAGAAATGGCAGTCTGGACCAAAACGAAGCTCCATGTCATCCCTGTTAGGATGGCTATTGTCAAATAAGGAGAAAGTAAATATGGTAGAAGATATGATGTACTTAGAACCCGCGGGCACTGCTGATGAGAATGTAAATGGTGCAGCTACTGTGGAAATGAAGGGCTATTAATCAAATAATCAAACATAAAATCACCATGTGATCCAACAATTCCACTTCGGGGGATATACCCATAAGATCGAAAATCAGAGATTTAGGTAGATTTTTGTGCACCTATGTTCTTAGGAGTAAAGTTTACAACTAACCAAAAGATGGGGGTCAACCTAAGTGTCCACAACAGACTAAAGCATAAAGAAAAGATGGTGCATACAGTGCAATGTTATGTATCCTTTAGAAGAAGGGAGTTCTGATGTTTGTTATAACATGGATGGACCTGGAAGTCATGTCAGATGAAATCCACCTGTTAAAAAAGGACAAACATTCTTTAAGTCCAGCTATGACGTACCTACAATGGTTGATTTCACAGAGTAGAATGTTGGCATCTGGGGTCTGGGGTAGAATGGGAAGTTACAGTTCAATGCACACATAGTTTCAATTTTATAATATGAACTCTTTCTTGAGATGGGTGTTGGTGATAGCTTAATGTGCACTCACAATGGTTAAAGTCATACATTTTATATATACTTTCTTACAGTGAAAAAAAGTGGAAGCATACTTAAAAATTGCTGACAAGGAAACTTTTGGACTATTATACCCATTAGAAAAGAGGAAATGTGAGGGCTGGGGGTGAGAGTGCTAAACATAGAGGGCATGCTTTCATATGTGAGACCCTGGGTTCAATCCTCATCACCATTAGAAAGAAGGAGGAAAGACACAAGAGAGAGCAAGAGGAAAGGGAGTGAGAGGGGGACAGGAAGGAAGGAAGGAAGGAAGGAAGGAAGGAAGGAAGGAAGAGGGAGGGAGGGAGGGAGGGGAGACGGAAGGAAGGAAGGAAGGAGGAAGGAAGGAGGAAGGAAGGAAGGGAAGGAAAGGGACAGGTGTAAGGGAGAGAGAGAGAGTGTGGGACGGAGGGAGGGAAGGAGGGAGGGAGGCAGGGAGGGAGGCAGGGAGGGAGGGAGGCAGGGAGGGAGGAAATATTTCAACCTCATAACCTAAAATCCTGGGTTAGGAATCTGAAAATAGAAGAGTAAAATAAAGACAGATCAAACAGATGAGATAAGCAATAAAAAAATCAGAAATCAGTAACCCTGAAAATACAATAACATGGTAACTCAATGAAATAAATTTTCTTTCTTTGAAAAATATAATGTAATTAACAAACCTCTACCAAGACTGACAGAAAAAAAGAGAAAGGATTCAAACTCCCTCTATTAGTGACAAACGATAGGTAATACAGCTGCGCTGGCACACAGGGCAAGTGTTCCGCTTGAGATATTAGGTTTGATGCAAACCTCTTGGCCAACAAGACATTGGGGATTCTAGTACTTTGTTGTACAAGGACTGTTGCTAAAACCGGTCTAGACGGGTCCTACACTTTTTGGTCATTTGCCACGTGAAAAATGCATTGTCATCTGAGAACAAACAAACCTAATTAATCTGCTAAACAGAGCACATTGCACATCAAGCCTTTGTTCATTCTGTCGAGATAACATATTTGTCATAACAAGGAATAGGATGAGAGTATGCAGGTCTCTTTTTACATTTTTCATTATGTCATGAACATTTTGACATGATTGCTACATTGTAATAGTGTCATTAGAGAATGAATCAGCGTATTCTCCATCCCAAATGACGTCATTGCACCTCTGGCTGTACGTGAAGGTCATTTCCTGGAAGAAAAGAACAACAGGGTCATACCTATATGGCTTGACTCAAAATGAACCTTGTTTAATCCACCTCCTCACAAGGTAACTGGTGGCTGGGTGATTGACAAGATATCGTCTTCTTCAGGCCTCAGACTTTTGCAACTCAAAGTAGAAAATGTTCACTCTCAGGATGCTGAGAAATCAAAGTGATACCTGATTGCCACTTAAGGGTCTAGAAAGTGGGCATCTCACTGAGAAAACGCTCTGCCTATTGTTTCCCTTCAAGTTCAGAACATTTCACTCACTGATTTCTAAAAAGAATCCCTTGTGTAATTAGGCCCTAGATGGGAAAAGTAGTTTCTACTGATTTTACGCCACAAGTTCCACTGAAATATCAGGAAGACATCCATCCAAGTTAAGGACAGAGGAATTTCAAAGTTCTGCAATTACATGAGAAAGTGTTTCTCAGACTTTAGCGACTTAAGATTATCAAAGGAAACGTCACTCAAAATCTTCATCAATATTAATGCAATATAAATGAAGCAATGCTTTAAAATGATAATTATTAGTCTGGATGTGTGGGAAGGCAGAGGCAGGTAGAGCTCTGTGAAATACTGGCTACCTGATCTACCCCAAAATTTCCTGGTCAGCTGGGACTACAGGAAGATCCTGTCTCAATCCCCTCCCCAAAAGATAATTATTGTGATTATTTCAGATGAATGAGAAAGACAAAGTTATTAAATAGATCACCAGAAATTATCTGATTTAATAAGTGAAGGGTTATAGTTGACAAGCAGGGCAATATTCAGTTGATGCACTACTCTTTAAAATTTCTTATGTATTTGTTATTATTGTTGTGTGTGTGCATATGTGCATGCATGTGCCACAGCATCTGTGTTGAAATTAGAGAACAGATTTGTGAGGTAGTTCACTCTTTTCACCTTTACGTGAGTTCTGGGCATCTAACTCAGGCTTCCAGGAGCAAGTGCCTTTGCCTGCTGAGCCATCTAGCCAGACTTCATGTTCTTTATGTGCTCAGTTTCCTATTTATTTTCAGTTTTGTTAAAGTTGAATTCACAAAACTCACAGGTGTATGTAAATAATATTCCTATATGTGTATTCATTATGTCATGATTAAATTGAGCTAATTCAACATGTCCATGGCCTTCCATGCTCATTTTTGTACTTACTGAGAATATTTAAGTTATACTGTTTTCTGTTTTTAGCCATGTGCTGCATTATTGGCTATGGTGACAATTCTATACAAGAAATCTCAGGATTCATTCCTCTTTTAGAGCTGAAACTCTGGTTCCTTTGACAAACACCTTTGCATGTTTTACTCCCATCCCAGTCTCTGGTGATGTCTGTTCTCTCTGCTTCTGTGAGTTGAACTTGAGATACCACCTGTAAGTGAAGCCCTGCAGTATCTACCTCATTCCCTTAGTATAATGCCTTACCGTTAATTCTTATTCTTGCACATGACAAGATTTCTTGATAGCTTTTGGAAAACTGAATAGAATTCGATTGTGGGATTTTGGTGTGTGTGTGTGTGTGTGTGTGTGTGTGTGTGTGTGTGTGTGTGTGAAATATATAATATATATCCCATTATCAGTTGATCCATTAATTGACACAGGTTAATTCCAGATCCCAACTCACAAGCAAAGAAAGCAAAAATAGACACATGGAATTATATTAAAAATTCTGAAAAGTCAAATAAACTATCAACAGAGTGGAGAGACAGCCTACAGAATGAGTGAAAGTATTTGTAAACCTCAGGTTTTGATACAGGTTAATATCCAAAATAGTTAAGTGAATAAATTCAACAGTAACAAAATATATAACATGACTAAAACATAAGCAAAGGTGCTGCTGGTATCTATATCATGCTAATGTGCCATAGAACACCAGAAGTTATCATTCTGATTTCAATAAGTTAATACCTGAGAGATTAGGAAGGAAGGTAGATAAACAGCTTGACAGGCAGAGAGATAAGGAAAGAGGCCATAGATAAAGGAGAAGACAGACAGAAGCTGGACAGATTTTATTCATAACTCCGGCAGGAAGGCTATACTTTTAACTTCAATATGGCCCCTTTTCCTGAACCTTGGAGATGGGCTCAGAGTCATGAATCTCTGGACATCTTGACTGTGGGAGATAGGCTTGAGCCTAGGGTGAAAGTCTTAATGACAGCCATACAGCAGGCTGGAGGCAATAGCCCCACAGCTCCAACCACAAAGAAACGCCTTGTGACATTTGCTCCCCTTGGCAGATCATGAGACTGATGCCCAGAGCTCACCACTCCCTAATCACCACCCTTGAGATGCCAAGTTGCAACATGTGGTTCCCAGGAAACCAGGCCCTGTAAAGAAACTGGGCCTGAAACCCATTATGCTAATGAGGTGCCTGACTCATGACTTCATGATAGGACACGGCCCTGCCAAAGATCTAAGTTGTAACTTCTTGGTTGGACCCCTACCCCTCTATAAGCTTGTGCCCTTCTGCAATAAACTGGATCTGCGGCAACGAACCAGGTCTCCTGGGTCTGAATGCAGCTCAGTCTCCTCACCAGCCCTGGGGTCTGGACCTGCGGAAGTAGCGACAATCGGAGGCAGTGCCCAGCGAACAGAAGAGCAGCTGCAGCTAGCAGAAGAGTGGCCCCAGCACCAGCCAAGCAGAAGAGCTGCCTCAGCGCCACGAGGAGCGTTAAGAGCAACCACAGCTTGCAGCCGCAGCGAGGAGCGTGCAATCTGAGGCAGCACCCATGCGATCACAGGCAGCTACTGCAGGCGGCGCCCTAGCGAGCTGAGGAGTGGTGCACTGAGACAGCACCCAGCACCAGAAGAATGGAGGGGCGGCCGCACCTGACGGCTGCACTTGACTAAATGAGCCTGGGGGCTTATCAGCATCCTTCTTAACGGGACCAATCTGAGAATGAGGAAGGGCCAGAGATGTTGAATAGGACTGGATAAAAGTGCAGATCTGGGGCTGGAGAGATGGTTCAGTGGTTAAGAGCATTGACTTCTCTTACAGAGGACCCAGGTAAAAATCCCAGCATTCACATGCTGCTAACAACCATCCATAACTCCAGTTCTAGGGAATCTGATGCCCTCTTCTGACCTCTGTGTGTATTGTAAGCACAGGTGCACTCATATACATACAGGCAGTGCACTCATACACATAAAAAACAAATAAACAAAATATTTTTAAAAGTGCAGATCCAGGCACAGCCAGGGTATTCCTAATTCTGGGTCCCCTCCCACCTGAAGGGTGCTGTCCTGCTGATGCTTATAAATAAAGGAACTTTTGCTGTCTCTTCACATTTCAATCTGCTTTCTTTCCTTCATAATCAATTCTTTACTTGTCTCTCAGACCCGATCCAGACCCCTAAACATCTCTCTCTACCCCATCTAAATCAGACCCTCAACCACACCACTACCTACCTGTGAACCAACCTCTTTCCATTCTTCCCATAACCATTAACCACTATTCCACTATTAAATTCAATGAGATCAATTATTCAAGGTTGATTAGACTATCAGCATGTGGTGTTTGTCTTTCTGTGGATCGATTATTGCACTTTACATAATATCTATCATATATCTCAAAATAGTTAAAAGATTGTGAATGCACTGACCATAAAGAAATGACAAAAATTTAAGGGATTAGGTATGCTACTTACCCTAATTTGATCATTATCCAATGCATATATGAAATAAAACATTACGTTGTGCTTCATATATTTGTACAACTATGCATCAATTTTTAAAGAAATAGAGGAGGGAGTGGGGAGGCGGTTCAGTGGATAAGAGTACTTATTTCATAATCATGAGGTCCAGAGTTCAAATCCCCAGCATCCACGTGAAAAGCCAGGGGTGGCCACCTGTGTGCCAATTACCCAAGCACCAGGAGGGTGTAGTCAGGAGGATTGCTGGAGATAGCCTAGCTTCAGATACAGTGAGGAACCCTGCCTTAAAGGAATAAGGCAGAAAGTGACACTTCAGGACAGCCAGTGTCCTCTTCTGGTCTCCACACATGTGTAGGAACATGTACACCCATACACACACACACATGTGCATCTGCCACACACACACACACACACACACACACACACACACACACCCAGAGTAATATTATTCAGTCATTTAAAGAAGTCATTTGTGACAAAATGAATGAGTGTGGATAATATCGTACTAAATGAATAAGTCAGACATGTAACATAAATACCACATGATCATATTCATTTGTGGACTTCTTTGAGGCAGAGAATAGAGTGGTGGTTACCAGAGGCTGAGGCAGTGGTAATGGGGGGGAGGAGTTGAGCAAGAGATAGAATTTCAGGTTGATGGGTGAAGGTAATGACTACATTGTATTCTTACAAAAATCTGAGAGAGATTTTAAGATGTTCTCACCAGAAATGGTAACTAACTATATGTACTCACACCACACTAAATGTGATGTTCTATGCTTTTATGATAAACATCCTATAGGGAATTGGACTGGAGGGAACATACCTCAACATAATTAAG
Source organism: Nannospalax galili (assembly GCF_000622305.1). NCBI lineage: Eukaryota > Metazoa > Chordata > Mammalia > Rodentia > Spalacidae > Nannospalax > Nannospalax galili. The sequence continues at coordinate 1,134,423 of NW_008354502.1, forward strand.
GTTATATATAACAAACCCACAGCCAACATTCTAAATGGAGAAAAAAATGAAAGTACTCCCATTAAAATCAAGAATTAGACAAGGCTCTCCACTATCCCCACTCTTTTTCAATATAGTGATTGAAACTGTAGTGAGAGGAATAAGGCAAGAGAATGCAATTAAAGGGGTACTAATTGGAAAAGAAGAAGTTCAATTATCCCTATTTGAAATAATATGATATCATTCACAAGGGAGCCCAAAATTTCCACCAGAAAACATCTAGAAATGATCAACACTTTCAGCACAGTTGAGTGATACAAAATCAATTTATACACCAATAACAAGCAGTCAGAGAAAAAGAAACACTCAAATTCACAATAGCCTCTCAAAAAATCTAGTAATAAACCTAACCAAAGACACTAAAGATCTCTACAATGAAAACTTTTTAGCTTTAAAGAAAAATATTAAGAAGACATAAAGGAATGGAAAGACCTCTGGTGCTCACTGAGTGCTAGAATTAATATAAAAAAGCAATGTACAGATTCAATGCAATCCCAATAAAAATGCCCATGACATTTCTCATAGAAATAAAAACTCCTAAAATTCATATGTTACCATGACCCTGAATAGGCAAAGCAATATTAAGCAAAATGAATAATGCTGGAGGCATCACCATACCAGATTTCAAGCTATATTACAGAGCTATAGTAATTAGAACAGCATAGTACTAACACACACAAAAAAGCAGGCCAGTAGATCAATGAAACAAAATAGAAGACCCAAATATGAGTGCATGCAATTACAACCACCACATATTTAACAAAGATGACAGCAATACACATTGAAAGAAAGACAGCATCTTTGACAAAGGGTGCTGTGGAAACTGGATATCTACATGTAGAAGAATGAAATCAGACCCATATTTATCACCCTGCACAAAAATCAACTCTAAGTAGATCAAAGTCCTCAGTGTGAAACCTGAAACTCTGAAACTGTTAGAAGGAAACATAGACAGTACCCTATAAGATATAGGTACATTCATTTAGGAATTAAAGTCAACAATAGATAAATGGGACCTCATTAATTTAAAAGCTTCTGTACAGCAGAGGGAAAGACCAATTAAGCAAAGAAGCCTACGGAGTGGGAAAGAATGTTTACCAACTAAACATCTGATTGGGGATTACTATCCAGATTATACAAAGAACTCAAAAAACAAAGAATAAAGAAAACAAATGACCCATTTAAAAAATGGGCTACAGATATGAACGGTTCTCAAAAGTAGAAATAAAAATGACTAAAAAATAGCTTAAAGAGTGTTCAATGTCATTGGTAATTAGGGAAAGGAAAATTAAAACTACTTTAAGATTTCATCTTACCCTAACCAGAAATGCTAAGATCAAGTAAACATATGACAACAAATGTTGGCAAGGATTTGGGGAAAAAGGAACCTTCATTCATTGCCAGTTGGATTGCACACTGGTGTAACCACTATGGAAATCAGTGTGGAAAACACTTCACAAACCAAAAGCTATATGACCCTGCTACACCACTCCTTGGTATATACCCAAAGGACTCAATATCCTATTACAAAGATACTTGCTCATTCGTGTTTCTTGCTACTTTTTTCATAACAGCTAGGAAATGGAAAAAACCTAAATATCCTCATCCAATGAATGGATAATGAAAATGTGGTACATTTACACAATAGAGTTCTATTAAGCTATAAAGAAATAAAATCATGAAATTAGCAAGCAATAGGATGGAACTAGACAGTGTTATACTGTGTTGTAACACAAACTCAGAGAAACTAAAGACACATGCCCTTTCTAATTTGGGGATCCTAGCTTCAAATCGTTTGATGTGAGCAGATACCCTGATATAACCACAGAAACCAGGAAAATGGAAAGGAACCATGGAGGGAGAGGGACAAAAGGAGCTCCAGAGAGGGGAATCGTAGGACACAGGCATTATCAAGAAGGAAATGGGAAAATGGGGGGTACTTTAACTGGGGAGCGAGGAGGAAGACTACTTAGGGAGAAAGAGGGAATAGATAAATAAATAATGGCAAAGGGAAATGTATTATTTCATAAGCTTACTGAAAAATACACTTATAAACATGAGTTATATAATGAAAATCACAGTGCTAGGCAAGGGAAACCTTCATTTAAGGTTAGGGTAGTCTAAGCAACTCCATAAATAATATGTTATTGCCACAGCCCTTGGTTGCCACCAGAACTTGAATGTAAGACCCTATTGCTGAAGACAGGACATACTTTCAACACCAGACTTGGAACAATTGAGCCGGAACTGACCTGGTGGCCGCCTCCCTGAAGACCAGCTCTCATGGTATCAGATGATACTATGCCAGCTACCAAGGGAGAAAACCAATCGATGGTGTTACTTAGCTGCAAATTTTAAGTACCACAACAATGTTTTCCTATATTCTAAATATGTATCCCTATCCCTGTATTTATAGATACTGTATCTCTCACCACTCATCACAGAAGCTTCTTTTGAAAACAGATAGAGATTGTTACAAAGTTCTACAACTGGGTGAAAGTAGAGAATTGGTTATTGTGAGGTGCCCTACCCTAAGTGATGCATCTACAATGCAAAGTTCAGGGAACACTGTCGAAGAGGAGGAAGAAAGCATGTAAGAGCCAGAGGGAGAGAGGCTGAAGAGATGGCTCAGTGGTTAAGAGCACTGACTGCTCTTGCAGAGGACCCAGGTTCAATTCCCAGCACCCACATAGTGGCTATGAACCGTCCTTAACTCCAGTTCCGGGGGAATCTGAAGCCCTCTCTGACCTCCGTGGCATTGCACTACACATGTGCATTCACATAAATGCAGGCAATTCAGTCATACACATAAAATAAAAATAATAAAGTATTTTTAAAAAAGGAGCCAGAGGGAGAAGACACCTGCTGCTAGTTAAGGCATTCTAGACATGATAGGGAAGCTACGGCAATGGAATGTCCACAGTGCAGTAGTCTAACAAGATCTGCCTAACGACAAAGCCAGTTGGCATACCAAAGTAGGTGGGGAAAATGTCAAGCGGTCCCATATCAAGGTGAAGAGCTACAGGCAATCAATGGCTGCTAAGGGAGGGAGAATCAGTTTTCTCCAGGGACTAACTCACTGAGAAATTATATAACCCCAAGTGGGCAACTGTAAACACACGAGCACCACTAAATACATAAATACACAAAAAGTGTATTTATAAATATATGTATGTTCGTGTGATAATAATCAAGGATGAGGGGAGGAAATTGAGAGGAAGTAGGGAACATGGGAGGAATTTGAGGGGGACTGGGGGTGGAAATAATGAAAATACAATAGTCATGTATTAAATTCTCAAAAAAGGCATCATGCTGTATACTACACATACATATAATTTTATGTCCATTGAAAAAGTAAAGTAGCACCAAAAAACAAAAGAAAATAGTTTATGAACAAATAGTGTCTATAGTTAATTGTACCTTCTAACACTGTATTTGTCTTCATCCCTGGATGAAATCTTAGACATGTTCTATCTTTGGGGTAATAAGTAGTTTTATATCCCAGGGTCAAAACAACCAGGCATGGAGTAAATCCTCGATGTTTCCTGTGCTTCAAAGCTCCCCCACCCCCCAGCTTCACTCTTTTTCAGGTTGGCAATTCTGCAATCACAGACTATGAGTTGGCTCACTCCTCTTGCTTTCCCCCTTCTTTAATGTTGAAATGGGGGCACAGGAGAGGTAAGGGACAGGAAAGGTTTTTGTGCCCTGTACAGTCCTAATCTGGCACTGATACACTCTGAGTGTGGCAATTGCCCAAATGCTTTTGGTCACAGGAAGAGCAACTCTGATAGCATCTTGGAGACTTACCAGAATGGCTTACCTGCAGCTCCTACCTAGGAATGTGGTGTCCCTGTGGTCTAGCACCTACTATTTTCCCTGGCTCTTGGGAACTGAAAAGCATTCTGAGCGTCCCTGCAGAACACACCCACCACTTCCTATAGTGCTCTTAATGGGAATCAACACTCACAGTTCAGTTAAAACACTCAAATTAGTTAGTGGTTGTCTACAAGATCTACTGGGAATGAGCTGATAGCAGGCAGCATAAACTGTCCTTTTTATCTTTCCTGCTATCCTCATCCGCTGCTGCCTAAAACTGGATAGATAATTGCTTCCAATTCTAGAGTTATTTCAAGAGGTATTTTGGGCTTTTCCACCAAGTACCTTTTCTTACTTAATTTCATCAATAAAATAGGTCACGTTCTAACCTTCAATTTTATTATTAGTTTCTCACATTTCAGAATCTAGTAGGAAAAATGTTTCTCCTTAGTGGATAGGCTGAAGAACCCCAGTGGGCTACAGGCCACCACCCTGAGAAACAGTAGTCTGTTGGGGCAAGTACAGTGTGAAATAACAGTGGAGTAGGTATGACCTGGGCCTTCCTCCTTTGCATTTAAGTAGGGAGCTTGGCAAGGACATGCACAGATCAAAGTGCTAGCAGTGATAATGAATGTTTTCATTGAGTGTTAACTGCATTTGCAGTGCCAATGTGACTACAAAGCTGATTATTGGCTGCATGTTTGTATTTACCTACATCACTTAATCCATACAGGCTATCATGAGTTAGGAACTACTACAATTTCCATTTTACAGATTGTAGCTCAGGGTTCAAGTAACTATTCAAATTTAGAAGGAGTCAGAAATGGAATGGAAACTTGGGTCTCGTCTCATTCTAAGCTGTAAAGCCCTCACTTTGACTGTTAGAAGTTTAGTCTAACAGGAAGCTGGGTATATACATCTTCAATTTGGAGTTGCATGATGAGAAAGCCTTTGATGTTGCAAATATGACAGAGTAAGTTCTTTCTTCATGTACAAGGACAAAATGTCCTCAGTATAATAGATGAACGTCAAGGCTGCTCTAGGAGCCAATCAGTTAAACATTCTTTGCTTATGTGTATTGACCATTTGTGTGTACTGCTCAAACCCCAGTGCATTTTGGTATGTACCAAAATGTATTCAAGTTCTACCTGGAGTGAGAAAAATCCTGTAATAGTGTACTTTATTACATATTCATATACTTAAAATAAAAATAATAAATAAATTATTTTTTTTAATTTTATGTGTCTGAGTGTATTGCCTGCATGTATGTGATTGCACCCATGTCGTGCAATGCTGTGGAGGTCAGAAGAGGGCTTTGGATTCCCCTGGAACTGGAGTTAAGGACGGTTTGTAGTCGCCATGTGGGTGCTGGGAATCAAACCCGGGTCCTCCGCAAGAGCAGTCAGTGCTCTTAACTGCTTTATTTTTAAAGCACATTACACACTAAATTTCACAAAAGTGGGTAACTAACCCTAGCACTCCGTTTTTCTTTTAAAAGAGACTTTTATATGCTTTATTAAGTTGATACTTCTAGTGATGTCATGGCATACATTAGTAGCAGCAGCAGCACTATAATTATCTTATTAAAAGGAACCTAAGACTTAGAGTTGTCCACTGACTTGCCAAGTCACATGGGCAGCAGCTGGATGGATCCTCTTCTGACTGTAAATGCTGTGCTCTTTCTCCCTCTGTGCCTTTCCCTTTACGCTCCTCCGTACTGCCAGCAATCACTCTAGCTTTTCCTTGGAGACCTCCTCCAGAATGATAAATACCTTCCAAAAATTGCCAATGTGACTGCAAAACTGGTTATTGGCTGGAAACAAAACATAGATCAGATGCCGAGGTAAAGCACCAAGTGCATTTATTGAGGCATTGTTCTTAATCATGTAAAACTAGTATGGCAGGTAATTTTTTGAAATATTAAATTGTGTTTTGCTTTTCCAGCTATAAAAAAAACAAAACAAAGAATGAACTGACTTTATGTTTCATGCTTTGCGTTTTCCTCCCTTCATTCCGGAAAAGCAACAGAACTGCGCGTTCCCTTCCCTGGAGTGTAATTGCTAAGTCAAGACAAAAAATCATTGAAAGAAAATCACTTTTTGTAACCTTTGTGGAGACTTAAATTCATGGAGGGTATCATGAGAGGGAAGGAAAAGAAATTAGTATCTCCCAGGAGAAATGCTGAGCAATGAAGGAGCTAGGTTATAGTACAAGATATAAAGAGGGTGACAATCTGCTGATATCAAATATTTGTGATGTGACATTGGCTCCATTGTAAAAATCATGGGAGCAGGAAGGGCCCCTGAAGACAGAATGACAACTTGAAGTTATTGAGGCTAGATCCTATGTTAGTGCTGGAAAGTTGGAAGAGCTTCAGAGACCTGAGCCTTTACCAAAGCCCAAGAGCCACAGGACTCCAAAGTTCAGAGCAGCTTGGAAATAAGGTTACTAGTTCTGGAAGACCCTAAATGTAGGCAAAGGCTCTGTGAAATGTGATTTGAAAGAAGCCTTTATCATCATTTTTGTAGGAATGGAAAAGATGATTGTTTCAAAACTATTTGTTTCCTGGACAGGTAATAACTAGCTGGAAATTTGACGTCAGGTTTAATTTTATTTAAAAGCTATATATATATTTACATGTGTGTATATATGGTATAGTGCTGAATAGATGGAACAGATTTGGCACAATGAAGACTATTCTTAGAATGATGGGTACAAGGGAACTTACAGTATTGTCTTTTTAAATGTGTGTGAAAACTTTTATAATGAGGTATTTAAATGGGATGATAACATTGGGTAATAGTGACTGCACTTCATTGTATAGACTAAAAGTTCATCTTGGAATGTGTAAAAGAACCCAGAAAACGCAGCATAAAGGGGGCACCTGAGTAGCAATGTGTACCATATGCTGAGAATGGACAGGAGGCAGCATGTGTGACCTGCATTTTCCATTCTTGATCAGCATCCCACAACGTAACAAATTACCTTAATCAGGATAGTCTAATTCATGCATCTTCATACAGAAATTGGGCAGATATGCCACACTTTGTGTGGCTATAGTAATAATCTGGAACAATAGCTATTGTTTATTATCAATAAAAATACTGTGCTTAAATGATGGGGGAGGGAAGGGAGATTTGAGGTAGGATCTCCCTGTAGCTCCAGCTGACCTGGACCTCACCATGTAGAATAGGCTAGCCAAGGTCTCACAGAGATTTATTTGCCTCTGCCTCTTATGGGCTGGAATTAAAGGCATGTGCCACCTCACCTGGCTTTCATAGCCTTCTTACAAAAACCTAGTGAAACACCTCTGCTTTTCAGGTAAAGAACAGAGGTAGACTTTTCTACCCTGCAGTTCTGGGAATTAAACGCAGGGTCTCACTTGCTAGGCAAGCACTCTGCCACCTAGCTACATCTGGAGCCCCAGAAGTGGGATTTACTTAGCATCTCTGAGCAACTAAATCTACTAGATGCAGGTAATCCTGCTTGCATTGGTCCACCAGAGTAGAATAACCGGGCCATATCCTCTCTACAGTTTGGAGTCTGACTTCATTTCCAAAATGAGAAGAAAGTTCTGCTACCCAGTGCCTGGTTCCAGTAGCTGTCATTGTGCCCAAATCTCCCCAAGACGAGGTACCTGGGACAGCGTCATCCGAAGAGCAGGGCTCCAGGGTGCTAGGCTCTTGCTCTTGGGTCCAAGGGAGGAATTGATTGCTTCATCAACCTCTGGCCTCCACATATACACATGTGCACATGCATTTACATATGTGTACATACACCACATACACAAAAAATGGGGGGAGGGGGTGAAAACGTGAACTGTACCCAAAGTGTGTTCAAATGATGATGAACTATTAGTAGGCTACAAGTAGTTCTCTGAATTTACCTTGCATGGACAACAATGTTTATTATATAATAAGTAATAAATCAAGCTAACTTAAAGCTTTTAAAAAAGGATGGAAATGCAGATTGCAGATGTCTTAAGGGGCTGGGGAGGGGAGGAGTCTTCGGGAGAGGCTGAGAAATAAAGTTACCTGTGACAGCGGGTGTCCTGAGCTGTCAGCCAAAGCACGGTCTTCCCAGAGACGCCTCAGAGAATCTAATAGAGCTGCAATGAAGACAGCGTGTCCCAGAGCTGAGGGTAAGGCACCAGCAACTGATGCAGTTGGGGGTGTCATGATGGTAGCCTGATCAAAGGACCAAAGACCCATGGCTCAGGCAACTTTGATTGTCAAAGATCGAAAAGGTGACTGGGTGAGGTGGCTCAGTAGATCAAGCACTCGCCTGTCCCACAGGCCTGGTGACCTGAGTTGGATCCTGGGAACCCACATGAAGGTGGAAAGGGATGATGGACTACACAAAGTTGTCTTCTGTGTCACCTCCATATGTATTCCATGGCATGTGCCCCAAAACACATTATGCATACACACACAGACACACAGACACACACACACACACACACACACAAAACAATAGCAACCATGATAATAATGAATAAAAAATTCTATTTAAAAATGATGGAAAGTATGGAGTCTTCCTATTCTGTCTCCCTCTGAATGACAGAAAGTCCAACTCTGAGAAGCCAAAGGAAGGCCTAGAGAGAATCTTCTTTCTACCCGGAGGCAGCTCTGAGGAGGAAGCTGTGTTCTCTTAAACCAGTACTAAACAAAAGCTTCCAATAGCTAGTGAAGATATAAAATTAGCTCTTGTGGAGCACAAATATACCAGCAAACTATCCACAGGCACATCTACGTCTTTGAGAGATATCCAACTGGACTTGCAATGACCCAAGTGCAGCTTATCCCCAGGGATAATATTTCCATTGGGAAATTACTCAACATTAAGGTCCCTTAGTCTCCTTCTTCCTTGGGGCTGAGGAAATTGCAGCAAAACCCGAAAAGGTTTGAATGGCCCCTCAAAGGTCTCCACAGTGATGTATAGGGAGAAAATGTTAAACTTGCTATTTATATTCATTTTTGTCTAGTATACTAAAAATTACCCATTAATAATATATGTGATTGGCAGTGACTTCCACACTGGATCCATGTGTCACACACGGTGTAAGTGTATCCTGAGGGTAGAATATAAATTTCAGTACTCAAAGGAGTTGACAGCCGCACAGTCGCATATCCATTTAAACTCACTGCCTCATAGCACAGTTCACATGTACTTGATTTTGTGACTTCGTGCATTTTGGAGACAAAGAGTGGGATCATTATTACATGATCTATGGTAATGACATATGGTATGACTATGTGGATCTATTTTATTATTGTTCTTATTTTTTGTTTTGTAACACAGTTCCCTTGTTATCTTTTGACAGAAGAATCCAAGAGTGACATTTTTCTTGCACTAAAGGACAAGAGTTCCAAATTTGATGACCTTTTCCATCATGACAAGTAGCTGTCAATAGCTTACCTCCTCACAGATCCTCAGAAGAGGTAAAGACACTCAGTACTTACTTTCCCCTTTCAAGGTAAAGGTGACGGCCTAGCAATGAGTGAGAAACTAAACATTTGTTTTGTGTTCAATCCTTCTAGGGAAAAAAAGATTGGAAATGGATGTCAGAAGATGTTTGCAACACTGCCAACAAAACTAAATCATTATTGTTATTTCTTTTTCTAAAATTATTTTATTTATTATTTACTTTTCTGTGTGAGTGTATTGCCTGCATGAATGTAAGTGCACTCATGTTACGCAATGCTGAGGAGGTCAGAAAAGCGTGTCAGATTCCTGTGGAACTAGAGTTATAGACTGTTGTTAGCTGCCATGTGGGTGCTGGGAATTGAACATATCCTCTGTAAGAGTAGTCACTGCCCTTAACCGCTGAACCATCTCTCCAGCCCTATTTTTTGTTATTTCCTTTTGTGTGTGTGTCTTTTTTGAGACAGGGTCTCCCTGTAGCCCCTGAAACTCCCTGTAGCTGTCCTGGAACTCACTATGTAGACCAGGCGGGCCTTGAACTCAGAGATCTGCCTGCCTCTGCCTCCCAAGAGCTGGGATTAAAGGCGTGCACCACCATGCCTGGCTATTTCTTATATTTTTTAACTCTGTGTATGTTTCGTTGAAAATATCGAAACATTTCTCGAACCTGTTTTAAGCTTTATTTTCATTTTTATTTATGTGTCATTGTGAGTGAATGCCACATATGTGCCTGCAGAGGCTAGAAGAGGGTATTAGATCCCCTGGAGCTGGAGTTACATGGGGTCATGAGCTGTTTGACATGAGTTCTGGGAATCAGATTATTTCCTATATGACTGAGCCATCTCTCTCGTTCTTTCTAATGTGTTTCTGCTGTTGTTGTTATTGTCGTTGTTGTGTTTTTGTTTTTTGAGATAGGGTCTGTACCCCAGGTAGCCTGGAACTCCCTATGTAGACCATGCTGGCCTCAATCTCACAGAGCTCCTTCTGCCTCTGCCTTCTGAGTTCTGGTCTTAAAAGCATATGCCTACATTCTAATCTGTTTTAAAATCTTTCATATGAAGCGTTTCAAGAGGCTCTGAAACAATCTAATGAAAATATTAAAATTTAATATCCCTTTTGACTCATCCACAAAAATGTGATTCCCTAATGTTCACATATATTGAGATATCATGCTGTACCTTCAAAATGTATACAGTAATCATTGGTCAACTTAAAATTAAGAAAGCTTTATGGGTCTGGAAAGATGGTTTAGTGGTTAAAAGAACTACCTGCTCTTGCAGAAGACCTGGGTTCGATTCCCAGCATCAACATGGTGGCTAACAACTGTCTGTGACTCCAATTCCAGGAGATCTGACACCCTCTTCTGACCTCCATGTACATTGCACGACACAGATGCATTTATGTACATGCAAGCAATACACTCATACACATAAAATAGCAATAATAAATAAAATATTTTAAATGAAGAAAGTTTTAAATAAATATTAAAATCTGATTTTGTCATCAAGGGTTTATCAAATTTAAACCATACAAATGAATAAGGCATGTTGGCAGTGAGATTAGTAAATTGCTACCATGATTTAGAAAGTATAGTTAATAATGCACTTCCTCCATTGGCTCCACAGACCTTTAGGGAAATATTTTGCAGGTATGGCAGCCATCAAAACCAAGTACCAAAATTAGATGAACAGAACTACACAATTTATTCAACATAGAAACAACTTTTTGCTAGGGAAGCACCAACCACTGAGTAGTATCCTCAGTCCTTCTTGAAGTTTGGTTTTGAGAGAATCTTTCTAAATTACCTAGCTGGCCTCATACTCATTACATATCCCAACCTGATTCTGAACTTTGGATTGTCCTGCCTCAGCTTCCCAAGTAGTTGAGATTATAGCCCTTTACCATAAGATCTGGCCAAAATTTTAAGTGATGAACATATTTACAACATCACAATTTCAAAAATATTAATAATTTTAGCAATCCATTGAATATGTTTGCTTTGATTAAGAAACAATTTAAATCTGGGCATTGTGGAACATGCCTGGAATCCTAGTACTTAGGATCAGAAGTTCAAGATGAGCTTGGCCAACCTGGGCTACAAATAGGGAGCTCGCATATCAAATATATAGAATAATAATTTAAAAACAATTAAAATTTTTCAATAAAAATTATTGAGTTCTTTAAGTAATACTTTATGTTCATTATGTCTTCTGTAAAACAACTGTTTGGAAGGTAGTTTATAGTGTTCATAATATTTTGTAATTTTACGTATGCATCTGGCTATTCATCTATATATCTATCTAGTTCTGTCTATCTCTGAACAAAACAACAATTCAGAGATGCACATGAGCACTACATTAACTGTCTAACTGTCTATCACTTTTGAGCTACCACTAAAATACAAAATTCTGATGACAGCTCATCTGTGTGTTCATCATTTTTAGCAGAAGACCTGGCTTTCCTCACTAAATGTTTCATAAATAAATTAAAGTTTATAGATAGATGTTTGAATTGGTTTAAGAGAAATGAGCGTCTAAATAAGCTACTTCAAAAAATTTAATTCAATCACATATGCACAGAAGAGTGAAATAAAATTGCAAACCTTGCCTTTATAGAATTCTGTTTATGAGCCCTGTGGAAAGACGCCTGATGTTTTTATTATTGACCACCAGATGGCAATAGCTCTACATTTCTCCCTTCGAGCCATCCTTCCCTAGAGGTCTTTGAGAATCATTGTTATCTCTGGCAGATATTTGCCAAGAAAAGATGAATGGGGTTTAGGAATTCTGAGATTGATATTACTAATGAAAATGCATTTTTATGCCTGTTTCTTGGTGCATATGACTTTTGCAACCGTTATCCTCCAATTTGATTATCTTGAAGCTATAAATCATTAGAGCAAAATCAATAGAAAATTTATTTTTAAGCTGTGAGTTCATAAAGGTCTGCATATGGAAAATTTAAGATAATTGCATTGCTTTAATATAGCATTCGGATACTCTCTTTCCTTCTTTCCATTAAGGTCACAGCTTTGGAGCACCAGCACAACAAAAATACAGAAAGCTGAAGGGAAAGTTCTGCTCCTGTTCCCAACTATCGTTGTGTTCACTAACAGTCCACTTAACTGTGACTGAGTGTCATCTAGATTCTTTTCCATGAAGCAGATCTACAAAGAGAACCTACAAAATGCATCTGATTTTTTTATTTTGAGGGAAAAAAAGACAATTGAAAATAAAAGGATTTTGTAGCCTGAAACTCTCCTCAGTTCAATACCTTGGGAAAAATGATACCATGTAATCTTTTCTTGAAGTGGGAAGAAAATATGAATCAATGCTTTCAGGGGCTGTTTATCTGGATTCATTCCTGTAGCTGTAGCAGGAATGTGTAGAAACGAGTCATGTGCACACTTTAAGAGCTGGTATGAACACTAACCAGATGTGTCTTAAGCCTTCACAAATGAGACCTAGATTTCTTTTTATTTTGTATTACTTTATCAACTATTAGAGCTAGGTGACTCAGAAACTGGGGGAAGAAATAGGTTAGATTAAATTCTGAGAAAGCCACTTGATCTTTGAAATTGTCTCTTTCTCTATTTTAAAGAAATATTACATGGGGTTACGTAAAGCTATTTTCATGTAAGTACATAATACACTTTGAACACATTTCCCCATACCTCACTACACTCTGGAAAATAAGGCTCTAATTGCCTCATAAATGCACATTTATTTTAGTATCTTGCTTCCAATGATAACTGTTCCTTGTCACACACTCCCACTAGCATTTACAGATTCTTCCAAGTGCAATGCTGAGGCAGAGATGGAGACAGAGGAAGACATGGACAGAGATAGAGATGGAGAAACAGAGAAAGAGGGAGATAGAACTAAAATACAGACACTCTGAGTATTTTTAAATTCAAGCAAATATAAGAGATGAAGAACCAAAGCCTGACAGGTTTTTGTGATTTAAGGCTGCCTTGATTGTCTTACAGTAGAAAATACCCACATGACAAATCCCCTAGTCTTTCCGGTATCTATTTAACTTACATTCCATCTGAATGGAAAAAGAGAGAATACTGAATTATTGAGGACTGAATCTTATCCTGTCTACCTACAACCAACTGTTCAAAATTGTTTTAAAAGCTGACTAAATCAATTAGTCAACGTGTTGTCTCCCAATGAGCATCCACTCATTCAACAGGCTCACACAGATTCTCCATCTTTGTGTCTCCTGTAACTTCCCAGAACTAAAGGAAAAAGAGGGGAAAGAAACCTTTCTCTGGTTTATCTCTTTTATTTATTTTCCCTTCTAGCTTACCTTTCTCACATCTTTTTCATCAGAAATAAGCCTTTTATCTTCCCTAGTCTATAGGAGAGAGGTATAAAGTTGCCTTGACTGTCTTTGATCAGTCAGTCATGATCCTTTCTCCAGACCTGGATATGTTACATAAACACGATGGAATTTTGTTAGGGAAAATTAGAGGAGTCAGAACTGTAAGGAAAAGGAAAACCGGGTCTGCTTCGTTACATGTGCAAGGAATTATAAGCAGTTTAATATGGCCACACAGATTTCCATGTGGAAATGTTAAATGATAAGGTTGATAGGAAGCAGGAACTAGATCAAGTTTCCTAGAATCAGGCATTGAAATCCTGTGTGTGATTTTATGTAATTAACATTGTGAGAGTGGGTAAGTCTAATATCCACAACTTGGAAAAGTGGCCCATGTGGGCCTAAGCGTAGGTGTCCAGAGTTTTCCCTACTCTCAGAGTTCAGTAGATACTATATGGAGCAGTGTGTGGGTGGTAGCAGAAGACTGGATCACATGCTGTGGATGGCAGAGGCCAAGTCTGTTTGGCACATTGGTTGGAGATAGGAATTGTCTATAGCACTGGATTCTTATAAGACAACAACGCAGGGCTTTGGCATTCTAGATTTCTACCTAGTTGGAGATGAAAAGATACCAGCATAAGAAGGACAAAGGTGAGGTTTGCAGGTACGTTCAGAGGGCTGGACAGCTTCTCTGCAGCATAGAAGATGAAGGGAGTCACGTTTTTAAGCACTTGGTGGCTGATCAGCTCTAGTGATGGGAGACAGTGCAAGAGAAATCTTCTCAGGAAGGAAACTTAAAAGATTTGAAAAACTAGCAAGCCAAGGGTCAGTGTTTCTGCTGCCCTAAATGAGGCAGAACCGAAATGGGAAGGTTCAAATATATCAGAAATGGGAAAGGCATCACATGTCCTCAGAATTGGAGGAGATTGACTGACAGTGTGGGTGACCAAGGTCATAATGTATCCAGTCTCATGAAAAGGAAGAGGAATCTAGCTCTGTTAAATATTAAGGCCTGGAGAGATAGCCCAGCAGTCAAGAGCACTGGCTGCTCTGGCAGAGGACCTGGATTCCTTTCCCACCACCCACATGGCAGCTGACAACCATCCATAACTCTAATTCCAGGGGACCCAATGCCTCTCCTGACCGCTGCAGGCATTGCATGTTATGGGTGCACTTACAAACATGCAGAAGATATACTCATACACATAAAATAAAATAACAAAAAACTATTTAAGGATGAAATGACTCATTATTGGAAATTTGGGGTGCTCCATGTTGGGTGTCACACGTTACTGGGAGAACTGAAGTCCTCTCTCAGGAGTCTTCATCTCTTTAAGAAAATAATTTAAAGATGGACTCAGAAGGAAGCATTTAACCAGTTTCTGGACCCAACTGGATCAACTCTTATGTCTGCAGTACCTTGGAATGTTGTCTCTACCTAGACCACAGATAGATTCTATTCTCTTGACCTCTTGATCATAAAGAAATAGCCTACCCTTAATGGACCTTCAATGCTTCTGTTACAGTTCTTCCTTAGCATTGGAGAGAAAAGAAATTCCCCAAAGCAGTGTCTAGGGACTTTGTGTCAACCAGTAGACAGAAGTTTGGTGTTTGTAGCCTTTTGAGGATTATTCAGATTGAGGCTGGGAAGGATTTGGGCTTATTTGATTCACTGTGAGATGGTGCGTCAATGTCTAGTATACTTACGTCTGTCATTTGAGGCCTCACCAAAATATTCTGACCAAATTAATGGATCCATTGAGGTGGGTAAGAGGCTGCAATGTCTGTTGGTGGGGCAAAGAGTCTAGTGTGTTGACTTCACTACTATCATTGGGACAGGTGCCTACTACTAGAGAGGGTATCAGGAGTCTTGGACCTTATAAGATCTGTCATCTCTTAAATACTGGGGACAACAACAAGAAACATCTGTTGAGACAAAGATTCCATGTGATTACACTAGTGACTAAGGGTAGAACTATATTGTTGATGCCACAGAGGATAAAGTAGTATCTATTTGAAAAAAGAAAAAAAAAGCATGGTTAAGTGTGGGGGTATAGAAGGAGGAGGTTCAACAAAGCAGGGGATGAACTGTGTACTTTTGGTTGTGTGGGCTGTATATCTGTACTGAGGTCTTTATTAAGCATGTGTCACTACCATCCAGTTAAAATATCTCTTTTTCTAATAATAGCAGAGCACAAGTTGCAAGTTTATCTTCTAGAAATTTCTTCCCCATTCTTTTTCAAATTAAAAATATGCCTTTAAAAGCCACTCAACTTGTGATTTGGAAAGTGGGTGAGGAAAAGCTATTATTTCTTGGAGACTTTTGTTGGCAGACAACTGGATAGACATGAGGGTCAAAGCACTTCCCTAGGGATAATGGAGCCATTCAGCTCAGCCTTTTAGACTGGGACTGTTGGTAGTAGCTCTTCTGACCTTAGCTCCCAGCTCTTCTAGTGGGAGTAGAAATGCATACTCTCTATTTTAAACTCCTAAAATGTGGATGACACAGGGTGAATTTTATTTCTCTGACTCAAAATGGACTGATGCTGATACTGTATCTCTGCAAACTCATACATACCAGAGTGGACACAATGGAGGACAGGAAATGCAAATTAGTCTGGTTAGCACCACTTCCTCAAACAGCTGGCCAGATTTTACTAGTTAAAATGTAGAGTTACTGAATTCTATTATGACACTGGAAATTCTCAAACCATTTTGACTATGTTGATTTTGACTATTAGCAATTGTCCACTGAGACTCCCAGGTCAGCCTATGTTTATGGAAGAATAAAAATATAATCACATTTCTACTGTGTGTGCAGGCACTGCTATCCATTTTGTAGCAAGCTGGGATTCAGAAAATGAATAATGGAATGATCTAATGATAAGCAAGAGTCCAAGTATTAGGAGTCCAAAAACAAGAGAGAGTAGTCAGAACTGGGGATATTGATGGAGGAATTTGCTGTTTCAATTATGGTAAAATATGCATAAGATAAAATTTACCATGTTGACTCCCTTAAGTGTACACAGTTCAGCCAAGTGAAATACATTCAAGTTGCTGTGCAATCATTATCCAGAAATCTTTTTTTTAATGAATTTATATAACCATTAAACAACTGTCTTTCCACCCTCTCTCCCCTCCTCCATCTCTAGAAAACCCCCATTTTATTTTCTGGTCTTATCACTATTCTAAGTGATTTATATAGTGCTATATTTTGTTTGTGGCTTATTTCTTTTAGCTTAATGTTCTCAAAACTCATGGGAAGGAATAATTTTGAGGAAAGTTTAAAAGAATAAGCATGATGTAGAGATATAGAAAAAGATTACAGGTAGGATGATATATATTTACTTAAAATACTTCAAACTTCAGTGTTTATAAAGGCAATCTACCTATACAAAAGAATGTTTGTTTTAAGTACTGTCCACATGAACCACATGCCATACTAAGGATACTGTTTTATTATAGGAAAATACAAATGCAACATGTGATACAAAGACATTAGAAACTTTAAGAAAATTGCTATTAAAGTGAAAAAATGTAAGAAAACTGTCTCAGTCTCAGTCATTGATACCAAAAATGCCAAAGGGACATCAGTTTGTAAATACTTCGGATAATATAACTGATATTTAATTATATACCTCCTGACAGCCTTACCATAACTGATTTTTAGATTATCTTTATTTCCTTGATACAGTGGTAGTGTTGAAAAATATATATGTAAATCCAAAGACTAAAGTGTTTTATTCTCACACCAGAACATGTCAGAAGCCCTGTTGTTGATTGGCTCTTGGTCTTTCTGCCATGTGTTTTCCTGCTTTGGTTCATCTGCTTACTATGAAGTGAGAAGAGAAGTCAGCTAAGGTCTCTTTCTAAAAGTCTATGACATTATGTATATCTTCATTTAGATAAAAGGAAATGAATTTTAAAACTTTTTAAAAATTTTATTTATTATTTTTATTTTATGTGTATGCATGTATTGCCTATATGTAGGTAAGTGCACCCGTGTCGTGCAATGCCATCAGAGGTCAGAAGAGGCTGTCAGATCCCCTGGGATTGGAGTTACAGACAGTTGTTAGCTGCCATGTGGGTGCTGGGATTCGAACCTGGGTCTTCTGCAAGAGCAACCAGTGTTCTTAACCGCTGAGCCATCTCTCCAACCCCAGGAAATGAAATTTTAATAATCAGTCGCCACGTGGAATAGTCCATGCAGGCCCTATACAGAGAGAAGTTAGGAATTGGAGACCACCCAACTTTACTTGGAATGTTCAGAGGAGGCTTTACAAGAGAAAACACTTTAAAAAACGAGTCTTGAGAAAATACATAATATATTCAGAGAATAGGAAAACATATCCATCATTTTCGTCCCAATGAGTAATTTATGATCCTCAAAACACACTGCACAATTCTCTTTCATGTTACTAGTTCCTCTGATGATTTTCGAGCTGGAGAAAGAAAACAAGTTATTGCATCTGAGAAATCACCCCACTGGGCCCAAACATAGAAAGTTTGTGATATTATGAAGGAAGATGAGAGTGCAAGAAAACAGGGAATCACACAGCAATGGAAAAGTTTG
Source organism: Nannospalax galili (assembly GCF_000622305.1). Classification (NCBI taxonomy): domain Eukaryota; kingdom Metazoa; phylum Chordata; class Mammalia; order Rodentia; family Spalacidae; genus Nannospalax; species Nannospalax galili. Next base: position 1,152,601 of record NW_008354502.1, read on the forward strand.
ATAAATCAATTGGAGTTAAAAGATCAGTCAGGAGAGAAAGCACAGTAGCGTCGTGCTAAAGGTTGGCTATTGATAGCTCAATCCATGCTGTTCCTAAAAGGTCTTACAGGCACCACCAGAGAAAGGAAGGTGCTAAAAGTGGGTGGTAAAGAATGTCTAACTTCTAATAAAGATCAGTTTCATATTGTTGCAAAGGAATATAACAGCTATTTCAGTGGGAACTAGCAAGGGCATTATTGAACACATAAATGTAATACATGATTCTTTTATGCTACCTAGAGATGTAAACTTGTATAATCGTGCAAGTAAATATTGGGAAATTCTTGCTTGTGTCTTGTATGGACTTTAACCTGGACAAAATAAGTTTAACCCCAAACTCTGTGATGTAACACAAGCCATTTATTTTTCTGTGTCTTGGGGTCGTAACTGTAAAACACACCAATAATAACATTCTGAAACACTGGTTTCTGCTTTGATTATATGAGGTAATGGGGATGAAATGCCTGACACAGGACTCATGTGAATAGTTCCCTTCCTTACTTAGTGCAGTGCCCAGCCTTCACCAACTGTATTAGTATGCAGTCAAGAGATGGGAACCAGTTAGCTATTTACAGTAAGGAAGTTCAATAGAAAGAACATTAACAATAGCAGGGGATTAGAATAACAGAGTAGCAATAACTAGGAAGTCTAAAAAATGTAGGCATGGAAGATGCAAAGGAATTCCTAAGGATGTTACAGAGCATCCTTATTTAAGGAGCCTCCACAGTCCACGCAAATGGCTAAGATCCAGATCTTATTGCAGAAGTGGCTATGAGTCCTTGGATGGCCCTTTATCCTGCTCCCTGGGAAATTGGTGGAACTCTGAACTCCTGAACTCCGTGGTGAAGGTTTCTTGCCAGAGGCATTCCATCACAAACCACAAAGGAGAAGAAAGAAGTGCAGTTTGTAAGTGCGGTGGAGCCACCGTGCCCTGGACCTGGAAACACCATGTTGGAGAAACCTTATGGCAGTAGAAACTGGGTGCTGGAGAAGCCATTATGATGGAAGAGCGAGTACTGAGAACGCTGTCCGTGCTGCAAGAGCCAGCCCCGGAGACGCTGTGTGCACTGCAGGATTGGGCACTAAATCTGTAGAACTTTTAGCAAAGCTTATGAGTGCCCTAAATAATTAAGAGCCCAGCTCCATTTCACAGATCAAACACAGAAGAGTAGATCTGAAGCTGAGACGCAATGCCATGATCATTGCACACAGTGTATCACCTAGTTTCCTATTTAGAATTCATCAGTATGGAATCAGACCTTGTAGATTTACACATAGACCCAGAGTGGTAATGAACAACTAGAGATTAGCAATCTAGCTCCTGGTGATATGGGAATATTAGGGTATGTCTGAGAAATATTCTCAGCTCTTTTATTGTTATTTATCTATTATTAGCTTTGGAGACTGGGGTCCCTGAAATCCATCTGCTACTGTCTGATAAATTTGAAGAATGAAATTCACAGACCACAGAGGGCAAGTTTTAGAAGTATTTTATTAGGTGGAACTCTGTGGGAGACAGGCTTGAGCCTAGGGTGATATTGCAACTTTCAGGGTCACGTGGTTTCCAGGAATCCAGGCTTTATAATCTGAAACCCAGTATGCTAATGAGGAATCCTGCCCTCTATTCTGTGATAGGATGTTAAGTCTGTTATGCTAATAGGATGATGGTAATAAGGTATGCTACTTGCTGTACTGTGATAGGATGCTAAACCTGTTATGCTGATAAGGTATCCTACTTGCTGTGCTGTGATTGAACCACCACCCTTATATAAGCTCGTGCCTTCCTGCACCCCTATATAAGCTTGTGCCTTCCTGCAATAAAGCAGATCTGTGTCACTGAACTTGGTCTCCTGCGTCTGAATGCAGTGAAGCTGGTGCAGACTCCTCACCAGCCCTAAGGTCCAGACCAGACAACTGATTGGAGGAACTAAGAGAGAAGGAGAGTGGCCATAGCCAGAGGAGAGCAGCCACAACTGGCGACCACAGAACTCAGGAAAGAGAAAGAAGGTAGAGCTCCTATACAGTTGGAGGGGTCCCTGTACTGGGATTCCATTGAGCCTCATTGCTCTGGAGTTAAGACTTTGTGAATGAAGGAGTGGAGAGAAAGAGATGAGCTGGTCAATTCTAGTTCCATTCCAGGTATCCAGGTCCCCCAAGGTTCTGGTCACATCCTCAGTATGAAATGAGGTACTCATTTAGGGAAAAGAGATAAGAGGGAAAAAAAAACAAGAGTCACCCCCCATTTCTAACATCCTCAGCCTTCTGGCTAATATGGCACCAGAAGTAACTTTGACTTAGATAATTCTGGTGTCTTCACCCTCAGGCAAAGATAGAAGTAGAGTTTAGACCCAGTGACACTCCCACCTCTTAGCCAACAGAGAATCTGGTCACTATTCTTCTAGTGTCTTTTAAAAAAAATTATTATTTTTATTTTATTTTATGTGTATGAATGTATTGCTTGCATATATATAAGTACACCCATGTCATGTGGAGCTTGTGGAGGTCAAAAGTCAAAAGAGGGCATCAGATTCTCTGGAAATGGAGTTACAGCATTACAGAGTTCAACATCACTGGGAAGAGACCACTCAGACTCAAAAAGTTCCAAATCAACCAAATCTATTTAACTGGCCAGACCAGCACTCTGAATCAATATAGAGAATGGAACCCTATCTGGGAGGGCATAGGAGCTTTTACAATTTTATTAGAATTTTAAAGAAAAATCCTCAGGGCAGGTGAGCTGGTAACCTTGGCAGTTGCCTTGAAGAGGTGAATGGAGGGGAGAAGGAAAGAAAACCATGAAGCCAGGTGGGTTTAGGGCCTGCGTGGAGGTCAGACGCATGGCTGACTGGCATCTACATGGCTGGGAGAAGGAAGCTTTAGAAAAAGTAAAGAAATAGAAGGTGCTATGGATAGCCCACAACCTTAAAGAAAGCAAGCTTAGAAAAAGGATATAGAAAAGAAAAGGAGAGATTACGCTTTTCTGGAGAATTGTGAAAATTGGGACGATGTACAGAGACTTACATGTCTGGGTTGAGAAACTCTGCACTGGGAGGCAGGATTCCAAGCAGGAAAATTTCGCTATCTCATTAATGCACTAGATATTTAGCCCATCTATTTAGCATGACTTAAGGTGAACCCACCAGTGAAACTGGAAAGGTGGGTCTTTCAACAGACTAGAGATTTTATAGTCTTGATCAGTTAAATTTATGGGGTTATCTGCTACTCTGACATGAGGATTATTTTATGGGTGTGTTCCTTAGCTTTTCTTGGAACTTCTGGCACCAGGCCAGGGTAGGGTCTGGGACAGCTCACCAAGATGTCTTATACAAAATGGAGAAGCTTGGACTATTATAGTCTGAAGTGGTCAGTGCTTATTTAAACTTCTTTTTTAAACAACCAGAAAAACAAAACTTTATACTTTCCAACATAAGTATTTATATAGCAACCTTGCCAGCAACTGTCTCCATGTTTAAGTCATCTTCACAATTCCTGTACGATATCATAATTCTCTCCCTTTTCACCTAAGAAAACTGAAATTGAAAGATTAAATATTTTACCAGAATCACACAATTTTAAAATATCAGATTAGAGCATTAGATGCAAGGACTCTAATTGTTAATCCCATTTTCTATTAATCAAATATTTTCAAAAACTGTGTGCCTATGTGTACATATTTATGTGTGTGCATGTGTGTGTGTAGGTGCGCATGTATGTGTGTGTACTTGTACATGCATGTGGAGGTCAGAGGTAGGCATCAGCATCATTCTCAATCATGTTTTATCTCATTTTTGGGGTCTCTCACTGAATCTGTAGCTCACTAATTTTCTAGACTAGTACTTTAGGAAGCCCCAGTGATCCTCCAGTCTCTGTCCCAGTACTAGGAATTAAAGGCAGTCTCCTCATCCTCCCACCCCCCTCCTTGCCATGGGTGCTGAGGGTCCAGTCTCAGGTCCTCTTGCTTGCACAAGGAGCATTTTACCAACTAAGTTACCTCCACTCCACTAAATAAAGACATATACATTTCTAAAATTCTGGCACACAGTAGGTACTGGGTGAGTAGGGATCTTCCTATGCCCTGCTCTGTTTTAGTTAGCAGCTTACCTCACCCCAGGTGGTCTGTTCATGCAGCTTATTTTCTGCTCACATTGCTATGGTAATGCTAATTATTTAACATCTTGTTGGAAAGGCCATGATCCCAACTGAGATCATCTGTAGGGCTCCTGCTATAATGAGCAGATTCCAGGTGGTGGGAAGATGCATTTTGATCCCTGTCTACAGTATTGCAAAGTTGTTTTGCCATTTGTAATTTTCGTTTATTGGGAAACAAGATAAATTCACCCTGAGTCTGCCCATGCTGATAAAACCTCTACACTTTTTTAAGTGCTTCTCAGGAAATGTAACACTGAAAACAGCATCTAGAACACAGGGTCTATTGTTATGGATAGGTTCAGAGAGGAGGGGGATAGCTCAGGGGTAGAGCATTTGACTGCAGATTCTGAAAGGACAACTACATCGGATGCTTTGAAAGGAGCTTTTTCCAACATATTTACTGTTGAGGACTAACAGCTTTTCAGCAGTCAATGTTCATGCACTATTGTTGCTGTAAGACATTTGAATAGTCCTCTATCCATTTACTAGATAGGTTCTCCCAAAATGTACCATCTCATTGGTAATCTAGTGCCCTTGAATTTGTTTTCTGTTCAAAATAGAAATAAGGCAAATAAGGCAAGATGGCTCTCTCTCTCTCTCTCTCTCTCTCTCTCTTTCTCTCATGTGTGTGCATGTTTGTGTGTGTGTGGGTGGGTGGGTGGTGGTGGTGTGGTGTATAAGCAGATGTGCATGTGCATGCAGAGGCCAGGAGGTGGGAATCAGGAGTCTTCCTCTAACATGACAGACTCTCACTGAACCTGATGCTCATGATCATGATTTTGGCTTGGTTGATTGGCCAGTAAGCTTTTGGATCCAACTGCCTCTACATCCCAGTGCTGGGATTACAGGTATGCACAGTCATGCCTGGTTTTTATGTGCATGTTGGGAGTTTGAACTAAGGTGTTCTTGCTTTCATAGCAAGCACTTCTTACTGGGTCATCTTGGGCCTTGAGTGTTCTTAGATTGTCTCTGGAAGTGGATTCTGAGGCTACTGGAGTAAGCATCCAGGAGCAAACGTGTTGTTGCATTCTGATAACACCCTTGCTTCCCATCTTAGGGCCACACCTCTTAAGCATTTCATTCTTCTGGAATCTTTTTCCATGGTTGCTTTTCCATTTTCCCACATTACTAAGACAACTGTTTCTGTTTAAAATTTATTTTTGAGACAAGTTTTCCTATATAGCTCAGGCTGGCCTCAAACTTGTGACCCTCTTGTCACAGCCTCCTGAGTGATGGGATTACAGGTATGTGCCACCATGCCTGGCCTGTTTAAAAATCTGAGGATTTATATTTTTCTAGTTAAACTTAATTGATAGAAGAAACAAATCAATACATGTCAAGTGCTTTGAAGGAGATAGAAAAAAATAAATTCTTCCAATAAATTGAACTGTCTGTGGTGCAATCCAAAGTATTACTGGACTCCGAGGAATCCCCACAAAGTGTTTACATGTTACCAGGGAAATCAACGGCCCCTGTTGAGTTTCTTAGTCCCATTAATAAAAGAATTTAAGAATAGACTCAAGGAGACTGGAGAGATGGCTCAGCAGTTAAGAGCACTTGCTGTTCTTCCAGAGGACCCTATCTCAATTCCCAGCACCCACATGGCAGATAACAACTTTTTGTAACTCCAGTTCCAGAGGATCCAAAACCCTCTTCTGGTCTCTGCAGACTTCTCACAACATGGACATGGGTGCACCTGCATTCATACAGGCAAAATACTCATACACATAAAATAAAAATAATAAATAAAATTTTAATAGAACAGACTCAAATGGAAGCATGGGGAAAATGTTATTAGAGTTTAAAGAGAAAAACCTCAGGACAAGTAAGCTGTAAATCTTGGCTGCTGCCCAGAGGTGAAGTACAGAACACAGAAAGTAAAAAGCTGTTGCAGGTGCTGTGGGCACAGAGGAGACATCAAGGCTTTCTTTTCTCCAAGAAGCAGTTTATTTGTGCTAGCACCTGGCTCCGTGGTTTTTTTTTTTTTTATCCAAAAGACATAGCCCACAACAAAGAAAGGCCAGCCTTTTATATCCTCTATTATGTTCCCCTTTACAGTTCCATTTCTTTGTCATCATATAAGGCAACACACATATCCTGACTGGGTACCCCATGCTACAAGATTGTGACAGCAGAACTGTGTAGCGCACCCAGGCACAGACGACACACTGCATTCCTTTTCTTTGATCTGGGGGGTCTTGGCACAAAGCCATGTTGTTTGAGTTAAACCAGTGTGAAGGTCAGCCACATGATGGACTGGCAGCCACATGGTAGGGAGCAGAGCTTTAGAGAAAGAATAAGGAAGCTCAAAATATGCTTAGGCTGTGTCCAGCACATGAAAGAAAGAGGCAGAATAGAAGAAAAAGGGGGAAACTATGCCTTTCTTGGTAACTTTTCCTTTCTTTCTTTTTTTCTGAAACACTTGGTTTCAGTTTTTCTATAAAGCTCCTTCCTCACCATGTGGCCGCTTAACACAAACAGCATGACTTTGTTTCCCTTCTCTTCGTTCTCCTCTTCCAGGGAACTGCTGAGGTTTACAGCCTGTCTGCCCTGGGATTTTTCTCTTGAGCTTCCATTTGAGTCAGTTCTTTAATCCTTTTATTAATGAGACTAAGAAACCTCAAGGGGGGCCGAGTTTCCACGGTGTAACTGGTCCTGAGATTCACTCTCCTCTAGCAGTTCTCTTCTGCTCCCTGGAACTCCCGTGATTTGTACATTAGACTCTTGTACGACATTGGCCTTCTGCCCATTTTTCTTCATATTTATTATCTCTGATTGAATTTGGCGTCTGCCTTCAATCTCATTGGTGTTTTGCTTCTGAAAGTCTTTCAAATATTAATCTCAGATATTATATTTTTCAGTTCTACAGAAGTTTTTTGTTTATTTTAGTCTATATATGTCCCAAAATTTCCTGTAGCTTTACCCATCTTTTCCCTATAACTCTTTAATATATTTATAATAGCCATTTATTTATAATGGATATTTCAAATGTATTAACTATAATACAAGGTACGTCTGTGTGTTTTTGTCTTTGTTTTTGAGACAGGGTTTTATTATGTAGCCTGGGTTGGCCTGGAACTCAAAAATCCTCAAGAATCTTCCCAGTGTTAGGATTGCAGACTGACCTTATCGTATTGACTCAAAGTACTGATTACAATTTTTTACTTATTTACAATTAAATAATTTCATTGTACATGGATGTTATTTTGCAAAGATTATGAAGTATATAATCATCTAAAATATTTCAATTTCATTTTTGAATATAGTTACAAATAGTAATGTGTTATAAATTAATTACTTATAAATATTTAATTGCTAGTAGACCAACTTGATCCATAGAAAGTTTATTTCTGTTTTGTCAGAATAGCTGTAATTCAAATTTTCTGTTAGTCCCAGGATAATACAGTATAATAAAATGTAGCTTTTCGGGGCTGAAGAGATGGCTCAGTGGTTAAGAACACTGACTGTTCTTGCAGAAGACCCAGGTTCAAATCCCAGCATCCACAAGGCAGCTAACAACTGTTCATAACTCCAGTTCCAGGGGATCCAACAGCCTCTTCTGTCCTCTGCAGGCATTGCATGGCACGGGTACACTTACCTACATGCAGGCAATACATGCATACACATAAAATAAAAATAATATATTAAAAAAATGTAGCTTTTCTGGGATATCAGTGACAAGTTCCAGATTTAAATCTTCTAGTCACTCAAGATTTGAACTGCAAACTGTATCTGTCTATAACCAGGTAACTAATGAAGTTCCTGTTCAACTTTTTAGCCTTTTAAGTTGTTTTTTGCTGGATTAACTCAAATCTTACTACACAGATGCAGACAATTTTAAGGGGTTTCACACCCATATTTCACTCCCCTTCTTTGATTTTTATCCGTTTGTCATTTGACTTTTGCACTGAGATGTTCAGGAGTGCAATTATGAGGAAAGCCAGTTAAATGTGGGCTTGCCCAGTGCATTAAGGCATCTAATCAGGTCTAGTTTCTCCTGCGAAGATGTCAATACAGATGCTGTCTCTGGACAAGATAATGCTGTTGGGTTCCTGCTGTTGTGCCTGCAGTTGAAATCTTCGGTCGTGGATAAAAAAACAATCTCTGACCTTGGAGTCCCCAAATCTGTATTCTCCTCAACCAAGACCAATGCTGCCTTTCCATTTCCTCACTATGAATTCCCAGTGCACATACAGAAGTCAAGCCAAAGTTGAAACAAGGACTTATAAAGGTGACATTTCAGTAATAATAAATGAGACAATGGCAAGTTGTATGTAATAACTAAATCAGAAAGATTGAAACAAGGATAGTGGTGTTGATTCAAGGATATACATTCTAAAGAGTCAATGGGAGTTGTGCCTTGTACCTAAATTGTCCCATATGTCACCATTTCCTGGGTATCTTAGAAACTGCTTGCACTAGAGAAAACAGACCGTTAATATCTTAGCTTTTAAGAAAGATCTTTGTTTCATAAAATCTATCAGAACGTCATAACCCCAACATCTGTTTAGGAAAAGATGTACACACAGTATCAAACATCTCATTTTTAAGTCTAAAATAAGAAAATATACAAATACATAAAAGTACAAGATTTTAAAATGAAAATGAAGAGATACATGAAAAAATGAATATAAATATAGTTGAAAACAAACATAAATACATTGTCTGAAATACAAACTGAAGTAAGAGATATACAGATAATTTGGATAATATAATTAGAAATTTAAAAAAAATTGCATATATTTTTCAAGAATACAGTGAATGTTTATAAAAGATGCATTTCTTGCTTATGCATAGATATACACACACATGCTCACATGAGGAACCTGGGACTCAAACTAATTGATTTGCCTAAGCATTCATTGTTGCTCAATGTCTACCTCCCATTTTTGAAACTTTATTTGAAGGTGTACTCCTTTTAAGAATGAGATGTGGGAGTTGAGAGATATATCAGTATTCTCTCTACCCGTTGGTCCATTATGGTCTGGAAGCCTTAGTTGTAAAGGTTCCATTGTAGATGTGTCACAGGATTGGGAATTTCACAAACATTTATTCTCCATGCATGACCAGTTGTGGAACTCTGTAATAGCCTCCATCTGTTGCAAAAGAAGCTTCTTTGATTAGTGGTGACTGTGATACTTGTCTGTAAATATAACCATCCATATTTAGCATATAGTAAGAAATTGCATTTGTCTAGGGATGTGACAGCCTTAGAGTTTTCTCTAAGATCCATGACCTCTCCAGTCAGGCGTATTTGGCTATGTTCACAGTACCACACATGAGTTCCTGCCCATTGAATGGACTTAAAGTCTAATTGGGTAGGTGTTGTTTATTCCCAAGATACAAGTGCCACTACTATCCCAATGTAGTTTTTCATGCCTGTCGTTGTTGTGATTATCAGGCCGTAAAGCTGGGGTTGGACCATTGATTGATGTTCTCCCTTAGAAGCTTGTGTAGTGTCCTCCAAAACTATGAAAACTAGTCTTCAGGGAGGTGACTTCCAGGTTAGTTCCAGCTCCATCGCTCCAAGTCCTGTGTCCAAAGTATGTTTCATCTTCAGCAATAGAGTCTTACCTTCAAGTTCTGGGCAGCAATCAAGGGCTGTGACAAGAGCCTGTGTAATCCTGGGAGATTCTTGGACTACCCTGGCCAAAAACTCAAAGGGAAGTTTCTCTTGTCTGGCAGTGTTTCTTGTTATATAGCCTTCAGCTAGATACATGGACACATGTAGAGATATTGTCTGTGTAATTTTTCATTAGGCCTTTGAACTAATACTTTTCCATTTGGTTTTCCACACCAGCTAAGTATTTCTTATCTCTCCCCTCTCTCTCCCTGTATAACACTCTTCCCTCCCCAGTTAAAGTGCCCCAGGCAATGAGCACAAAAAAATGTCACAAATGGCCAAAGCATAGAGAGTAAGTTTTCAGAGTGTGGGTCCTTGGACAGGACTCTTATATTAAACTTCACCCACCCAGATCTCAGAAACCATTGGGGATGTGGGGGCAGAAAGACTGTAAGACCCAGGGGAGGTGGCCCATGAATATATGGAACAGAATCTTATAGGCTCCTGAGATATTACTTATATGAATCTATAACAATGGTGTCAGCATGCACAAGACATACGAAAATGCAAACAATCAAAAGCACAGTATAGAACTGAGGAAATGGGCAGCAGTCCCAGTCTTAGCCAAAGAACTATTAGCAGCTGATTATTGCTGGGTGAGAGAGAGTTGATCTTCTTTAAGAGAGAGACTATAGATAGGCTGACTAGACCCCAGTGGATGAACTTGCATTAAGGGACATGTGGGTACACTAACTTGACTCGATAGGCCTTAACATACATAACAGAATACATGAAGTCCAGCAACAGGCTATGGGAGGGTGTGGATGGGGGGAGGGGATATAAAGATGATTAAGATGTTTTGTATGAACTACAGAAAAATTCAAATAAAAAATTTTAAAAATATGAGATGTGGGAGCCCTAGCTACTAATTAAAGACTTAGGGTAAACAGAAGTTCAACTGTAGCTCACCAGATGACTCAAGGTCTCCACCTAAGGAAAATTGCTCTATGTGTGAGTGTGAAGGTGATGAGTGAGTGGTTGTCAATGTGGGATGAAGAATCAAGGAACAAGGAATGCAGAATGAGTACTAATAATTGACACAGTCTGCAATCTTACTACTGTAACGGTGGCTTCCAAACCAGCATCAATCTTACCCAGGAACATGCCATCAAAATAGCATCTTAGACCCCACCGAAGACCCCTGACTAGAACTAAACTTTGAGTCAGATCTACAGAAAGCTTGAAGGCATATTAAAGTTTAATATCTGAACTAGTATACAGCTGATAAACAGATCAAAGAGCTCTAGAGTTCAGGGTCATAAATCTTCATTAGTATAAGGTTATGCAGATAGTATATTAAAAAGTATGTATAAAATGCAAGGGAGGAAATGTCTAGTTATTTTGATTATAAAAAGATTAATATAATAATTTTATCTCGGTGAGGGTAGTTAGTGGCAGAAGGTCAGAGACTGTGTATACTGACGAGCTAAACAAGTCAGACAGTCATGAATTAGTTGAATACTAATTCCAGATATGAACTATTTGATCTTTGGTTAGAGTTGCCGCTGCTCCTTTGGTTAAGCTGGAAAGAAGTGAAAAGCATTTCTGACTGAGTTGTGAAAACCCAGCAACAGCACTGATAACTCCTAGACATTAATGCTAATTTAAATATTTGTAGGTAACAGGGATTGAAATAGAAAGCACACTTAATTAGTCAGGGTCAGGTCTTAAATCCCAAATTTCATCACACCTAATAAATGAGACTTGAATGAATTGTTATGTCTGATATGACAGCTTCTAAAATCTTCTTTGTAAAACAACAGTTGATGTTGAGCATTGGGATGTGAAACCAGATGTGAGCCTGCTAATCTCCACATGGTTATGAATAACCTGGCAATTTTCTTCCAGTGAAATGGCCTTGGTAAAAGTTTAGTTGCTTGTAATTATGGTTTCTGAATTTCCATTTTTTCTTTCATCAAACATTTATTAATTACTTTTTTCTTGTGCCAGACAATGAGCTGGGTTCTGGTAATACAAGACAGAATAAAGCAGGATTCTTACCTTTGGGGATCGGGGAGAGGCATTCACACTGAAGGGGAAACATCCCTGGAAGGGGTTTAAACAGGGGTCTAGGGAGAAGAGGAAACATTGCTAAAAGATGAGGCTAGAGGCCAGAGAAACAGCATGAATAAATAGAAGGAGTGCTCAATATTCATAACCTTCATCACTGCACAGAAAGGGTCACATTACACATTTACATGTCTTATTTAATCACATTTCAGGAACTATGTGGAGCAGATGTTAATCTTCTTTTATTACAGAAAGAAACCACAAAAAAACAAAAAACAAAAGGAATCAGAATCTGAAGGCAGATGAGAGACTCATGCATGATCTTACAGGAAAATGATGGAACGGATGAGAAGCCAGATTCCCTGAGCCTGTAATTTCACATACTTAGCCCACAACTCAATAACCACTACAAATAATAACATGGACAGAAATGACATCTTATAATCTTCCCTGATTTTCCTGTGAATGTGATCTTGCTGATGTAATCATTTAGACATATTCTTTTCTCCCAGTGTGTTTTTTTTTTTTTTTTTTTTTCTGATTGGTCATACTTTAGGAAAAAGAAAAAAAAAAAAAAAAAAAAAAAAATAAGCAAGCACCTTCCAATCTTCAGCTAAAGGTTGCCAAAGCTTGGTGCTCCACTGCCAGAATTTTCAAATATACTAATTTTATTTAATAATTTCTGGGGCATGCTATGCAACTACTATGTGCAAATCTTATGCTGGGACTATAGGACAGAAGAAAATTTTTAGTAGTATAGTTTCGGAGGGCTGGATTATAGTTCAGAGGCAGATCACTTGCCTAGCATGTGCAAGGTTCAGAGTTCTACCCCCAGCACCACCAAAATTATTTTAATTGAAAAGGTAGTAGAGTTGCCAGGAACTACCTCAAATCAACTAAATTAGAGCCAACTGTGGTTGTTAAAACTTCCCAGGAGGTTTCAATGCTCACCCAGAGGGGATGACTAACTTCAGTGCAGTATGAAAAGATTCCAGAACCCATGACAGCTAATTGTTGCTGAAGACTTATAGACCAGCTAAGATGTTAAGTTCTTTAACTGGATAATCTTTCATTTTTCACAACAACCGAGTGAAGACAGTGTCATGGTTTTCCATTTCTTCCCCTCCTTCTTATTATGTAGAAAGTGATGTATGTGTTCAAGGTCAGTGGGGGACATGCAATCTGTAACTCTGGGTTCTAGGTTCAAGACAGTAGATTGTATAGCTTCCTACAAGGAGCTGAAGGACTAGAGCACAATCACCATGTACTTTAGATTTTATTATTTCTATTATTGTTTCATTAAGTGAAAAATGCAATACAACTATCAAGAATACATTTCTGAGAAAAGCACTTTCCAATATTCTTTGAAAAAACTCAGGAAGCACAAGGAGATTCTGGATACTGTAGACATAATAAGGTCACCAAAGACAGTGTGGTTTAGTGGTTAGGGGTGTAGATGCTATGGTTATATTGCCTATTATTGCAATTGAACAAATGACTTAATATTTCTGAGCTTTGGTTATGTCATTTTTAAACTGGGAATAATAATATGATTAACAATTTAGGATTCTAAGCCTGGCATGGTGGCACATGCCTTTAATCCCAGCGCTCAGGAGGCAGAGACAAGCAGATCTCTGAGACTGAAGCCATCCTGCACTACACAGCAAGTTCTAGGATAGCTGGGGCTACAGGGAGACTGTGTCTCAAAAACAAACAAACAAACAAACAACAAAAAAATGAACAAATTAGAATTCTGTTAACATTTGTAAAAACTCTTAAAACAGCATTTTGTGTATGGTAGAAGTGTGTTGGATAACATAAAACAAATATAGAAAGACAAGTTTGTCAGTATGCTTCAATGGGAGACCGGGTTAATTATGAGTGAATAATTTAGGGAACTTTTTCTCAATAGGAATGACACTTGAAATGGGGAGCTTCATAGTACTGCTATAAATTCTTTTCCTCTTTACCCTAGTGTATAGTGAGTCAGATTGAGTTTTTTTGGATGGTTTGTATTGTGTCATAAAGACAAGAAGAGTGTTTAACACATTATGGGAATAATTACATGACAACAGAAATTATTTACTATAATTACTGAAGAGGAGAGTGTTTACTTTTTCTTGTCAAACAATGCCCATGTCTCCAACCCAACACCTCAAGGAAACTTGACTTTTTTAGTCTTTTAGCTATGTGGAGCAAAGAAGATGCCTCATAAATACAGTTCTAAATCTGTTCACAGCACTACATAGCCCAATGTATATCTTTGACCCCACCTCCTTCTTGAGTAACAGTAAGCTACAAAGAGGAGTCAAAGCCTCTTTTCGGCTATTTTTGATTGTTTTAATAACCAAATGAGCTTAACAGGAAGATGGATGATCAGCTAGAGACACTGCTGAGCCACCTGGAACAGGATCAGCGGATTATCAGAGAATGCCTCTTTACATATTCATATGCTCCTATTACTAATTTTAATTCTATGTAGCTGCATGGTTTGAAAATTTGAGCACCCCCTTTGTGTTCAGCATTAGGAATACAATAATGAGGACACAGGTCTGAGTTCATCTCCCAGGGAACTGCTGAATAAACCAGGCTTCAATTTGTGCTGAAGTGGAAGGAAAGAGTCACAGGGGACTTCAACAAAACAACAAAATATCCAGAATGCTGCAGCAGAGTATAAGGTACCTTACATTGGTAGATCAGCATGTACTGTTCAAGGTCACTGAGAATATGGCTCTGGAAGCAGAGTCGGCACCCTCCCTTCAAACCCAAGCATGTTTGTGTCAAGTGTCTTTGAAAACCCCATTTTAGATCGGGCTGGCCCCGTGGCTCTATATGGGTGTATGCAAAGGAACAGCAAGCAGCTATGAGGTCATCAAAAACACTGCATCCTAAGAACAGTTGTTTCTAACAGAGCTACTACTACATATCCCATAGTGTGGAAATGCCTGGAGAGGAAACAGGAAGCTGGAATTTCAGATATGGGAAGCTCTACCTTGATTTCTGCAGTTGATTTCTGCTGTCTGTTATAAGCACTGATTTGACATTTCCGGTATTTGTTTTCTCAGTCATCTCTGCTCACTGTCATGAACTCCTGATTTGATAATGCTTGGCCATCTATCTGCTTTTGATCTATCTGCTACTAGCCATTTTTTCTTTTATTTGTCCTTAGTATATACTTTATAAACTCCCCAAAACAGCAGCATGCCTATGGCAGATAATTTTTCAGGCCATACACAGAACACATAGAAAATCATCTTGATCTCAAAAGAGATTTAACCACAGACAAAAATAGGGAATTCATTCAAATAAGGCGAGTCTCCAAATCCATAGATGTGAGTATACATCCTGCTGTAACTGCAGGAGCCAGGAAAATGGAAGCAAACCATGGCAGTAAAGGGGAAGAAGAAATGAGAGAGAGAGAGAGAGAGAGAGAGAGAGAGAGAGAGAGAGAGTGAGAATAGGAGACAGGTGCGATCAAGGGAGAAATGGGAAAATACTTTCACTGGGGAAACTGGGGAAGGACTAGGGAGGGCTATACAGGGTGAGGGAAAGAGAGAAGAGATCAATAATGCTTAGGTGGTGTGGAAAACCAGAGGGACAGAGAGAAATGTATTAGTTTAATAGTTTACTGAAACACACACACACACTATATATATATATAT
>NW_008354502.1:1168106-1179246 GCF_000622305.1 Nannospalax galili
ACTGATAACTTTTGGGAGAAGGAGTCACTGCTTTCTTTAAGAGTATGATGCTAGATAGATTAACCACACTCCAGTGGATGGACATACACTGGAGGACATTTGGGGACACAAACTTGATTCACTAGCCCCCCCCCTCTCTCTCTCTATATATATATATTATATTATGGCTTATATATATTATATATTATGGCATATATATATATAAAAGAGTACATGAAATCTGGCATGGGGCCTCTAAGAGGGGTGCAGATAGGAAGGGGGCCTAAATACAATAAAAATGTATGAAATTTGAAAAAAATCTATTTAAAGAAAGGCGGGGCTTGGTGGGGCACAGCTAAAGGGGAAGGCAGAGAATTATGCACTTGAATAGAATGAAAAATAAAGTAGATTAATCAGAATAAAAGATAAGGCTGGCAAGATTACTTACAAAGAAAGGTATTCAAGTGTTAATACAGATATATAATTTAAGCAAAGAGGTCTGACTTGGTGTCATAGAAATGCTTGCAAAATGAAACCTGTAACTCATATTTAGAGATATAGTTTGATATCCTGACTGCTCAGAAAATCTTATTTTGGACTAATGATTGATGTAGAAAGGTCTCTTACTCAACAACAACAAGGAGTAAATGACGCACAATTTCATCTTCTCAAAAGCCATTTTCTGTCCGAGTCGCAGCTTCATTTCTGTTATTCTTGAGGTTGCAAGGTGTGTATATTCTCCGTTCTTCCATTTTTTTGTCTCATTCAGAAGGAATTTTTCACTTGGAAATTTGCATTCTTCTAGTTCATATATCCAGAAATATGATTTAACCCAAATTTTTACAACTAAAGTATGTCAATGTAATCAAAACGCCCTAATTTTGATTTCCACAGAGCTTAGAGTCTAGCAGAGACCAATTAGAATAGCAGGTTATCCCTCTAGACCTTCCTTCCCCAAAGTCTCTAAAATGGATTGTACAGGAATTAATGAGTAATTCACGGGTATACAATATATTAGGATGCATTTTATTTACTTCTATGTATTCACCCAACAAGTTAATACAAGATGTGACAGTTAACAGAAGAGCCCAAATAATGCTAGGATAGCAATATCATCATTCCCAACTTATCGCTAAGCTTGTACACTAAAAAATATATATTTTGTTATTTTTATTTTATGTGTATGAGTGTATTGCCTGCATGTATGTGAGTGCACCAGTGTTGTGCAATGCCACGGAGGTCAGAAGAGGGCTTCGGATTCCCCTGGAACTGGAGTTAAGGACGGTTCATAGCCACCATGTGGGTGCTGGGAATCAAACCTGGGTCCTCTGCAAGAGCAGGTAGTGCTCTTAACCGCTGTGCCATCTCTCCAGACCAATTTTTGACTGTATTGACCCTTCAAGTTATTATAGAAACCTTTTCTTTTTTACAACTAGGAAATACAGCAGATAAAAAGTCTCATCATTCTTTTTGTAGCTATACTAAAATCCTGTATTTCCTCTGAAATCGTATCCTGCCTTGCCTTGCTTGTATTACTGAATCTCCAAGGAAAATTCACCCAGGCATCTTGGTAGAGCCATGGGGCTTCTTCATCAGGAGTGCCCTGGCCCACTTCTCTAGAGTCAGCAGAGCTTCTCCAGCCTCTGCCCACACGATGCTTCCAACTAGAATTCTTCTCCATGTTCTTCCAAATTCCAAAAGGAGTCCAAGAGCATCATAGAACCAGCCCACACTTCATACACAAAATAATCAGAACCCATGTGACATTAAAGTCCCTAAAATTTAAGCATGTTATCATTTAAATTTTTTTTCCAAAAAAAGTGATGTCCCTATGAAACAAGCAATAGTAAATGGCTGGCCCACCCATAGAACAAGTAATAGATAACACCAAAGACCCTGCCATATTTGGGTGAAGGCATACTAAGGAGAAATCCGAATTTAAGACTGAATTTAAAACTCTGGCTTATTTGAGCCTTTCCAGGATGTCTGTCAAATACCTGAGCTCAATGTCTGTGAATTTAATCCTCATAGGAGCCAAATCTTTCTCTCAAAGGTTGTGACACTCTGGTTCTTATATTCTGAGGGAATAAGAAATGAGGAAGAAATAATTTTTAAAACACCAGTGCCAAATACAGTAAGGGATGGAGGCTTATTAAATTTGCCTCACCTTTTTAGAAGGCAGAAGGCAGCATTAACGTATTCTCAATGATGCCAACTTGTCTTTGTCCTAGCCTATTGGCCTTTATTCATATTTCTGTTTAGACTAGACTTATTGCATTCACAGTTCTTTTTCTTTTATCTTGTATGTGTGTGTATATGTGTATATCCATGTGTGTGAGTACAGGCATGTGTACTCCTGTGTTTGGAATCAAAGGTCAAGGTTAAGTATCAGATGATCTTCACATTCCAGCTTGTTTGAGTCAGGGCCTCATGTTGTTTACTTGCTGCTGCAAATGGCCAGTTAGCTTGCCCAGGAGCTCATGGTATTGCTGTAGGAGCACTTGGGTTAGGCAGTTGTACCACTGCTTGCAGGTTTGTGTGGGCTCTGGGGATCCAAGCTAAGGTCACAAGTGCTTTACATACTAAGCCGTCCACCAAGCCCTATGAATTTAGTTTTTAATTGGGCACAGTGGAAACTCTCTGAGCTCAGAATTTCACTTACACAGACCCCTATAATTTGTGGCTTTGCATTTGCTGCTTTTCCAAGGTCTTCCTTTGTCTCTGAAGTTGTCCATTCCCAGAAGAACCACTATGGTCCTGAGCCATTTGCTGACATTCATGTTACCACTCAACTACAGCATTAACCCCTCTGTTCCTTAACACCACAGACCTTGGTTCTCTCCCCCAGGGAAGGTTAACTTCTAATTTGAACATTTGTCTGAGAGTCACTAACTAGGGGTGCTCTTCCTTTTGCTTCCTAAGCCTGTGCCTTTGACCTAGGGTGAGAATCTACACGTTCCTACTTCAGTCACTGCTGTTCTTGATTCCTTGACCTTCAAAAATTTTCCCAGTCCAGTTGGAAAAGAAACACTCCTTCTCACTTCGTAATTTGTTGTCTAAACCAGAGAAATCTGATCACACTGACTCTGGAAATCTATTGTTTTGTTCCTTTCATGCCATTTTGAAAAGGCCTGGCAAGATTTTAACGCTTGAACATACTTCTTATGAATTTGCCCCATTTCTCTCTAAGTTGGATAAAATCAGCATATGCTATATTTGAATGTCTTCCCTCCTTTCTTTCACTAGTTCCCACAGCTCATCTTGTACCTGCTGTATGAAAATGTTTTATACAAGGATTCCCTTAGTCCCTTAGTTTCTGGCAGTTTTCTATGAAGTACAAACAACCATTTTCTCACCTACTGATGGCAGTTATCTGTCTTCTATCAACTAACTGTTCTGATAACTGGAGACATTGTTCACAGCAACTGAATTTTTTTATAAACACATGCCATATTTTTTCCACTTCCTTGTAAAGACATGGTACGATTTCTATATAGACATGACTCACGTTCCTCTGTATTTTTGAACTCCAGATAAGAACTGTGTTGATATGCACACTCTGGGATCGGAGCTCCCTGAAGATAATGATATTATCAAGATTTAGCAATAAATTGGTCCCTCAGAACTTGACTGGAGAAAGAGGGAAAAAAAAGACAAAAGGTTTCTGGTAAAAAAAAATACATTAGTCTGAAAGCCAAAAACCTCCATATAGGGATTTTAACAATTTTGAAGTGAAGCTTCTGTGATCTTGGAAATGAATATGAATAGTTGAGTTATAAAATGTATTTTCTTGTTCTTTGCTTCCCTGAGCTGCACAGCTGCTGGCTTCCTGGTGCCAGCATCTTTCCTGGGTAAGTCCAGTGGTGCCCACCACACCTTGACTCCCCCAGCCTCATTCACCCTCCAGCTTCCTGGGACCAGCATCTTTCTTGGGCCCTGCTCCCAAGCCAGCCCAGCCTCCAAATTCCTGAGGGCAGCATCTTTCATGGAGGAATCCAGATCTTAGGAGAAAGCCTGAGAGCATCTGAACCTCATCTGCTTCCTGATCCTTTGCATCCAGACCAACCCAGTTCCTCCCTGAGGTCCCCAGGCGCCCGCCGAGCCTGGTCCTGCCACCACCTACTTTTGCTTCCCTGGGCAGCTCAGCCACCAGCTTCCTGGTGCTAGCATCTTTCTGGGGTGGATCCCACATTGCCCACTGTGCCTTGACTCCCCCAGCCTCATTCTTCCCCCCAGCTCCTCCACCTCATCTCTCCTCCTAGCCTGGGTACTGACCTGTTTCTTGTCTTGGCACTCCAGACCCCTGGACTGACCTCTTGGCCCAGAATCCCCACTGCTTCCTGATCCTTTCAATCCAGACCAACACAGTTCCTCCCAGTAGTCCTCAGGAGCCCTTGGGGCCTCTTCCCATCCCCACCTCCCTTTGCATTCCTGGGTAGCACAGCCACCAGCTTCTTGGGACCAGCATCTTTCCTGGTCCCTGCTCCCAAGCCAGCCCAGCCACAAAATTCCAGAGGGCAGCATCTTTCCTGGAGGAATCAAGATCTTAGGAGAAATCCTGAGAGCATCTGATCCTCATATGATTGGGCCTCTGTGGGAACTCCTGAAGACAAAAGCAATTTGGCCACTCCAATATAAAATGAAAAGAGAGAACCTGAATCCCAGACCAACCAGGTTTCACACCCAACAAGTAAACCACAAAGGATCATAGAGTTTACAAAAAGAAGCAGACTTAACTCAACAAAGGAAGGCTTGAGTCTCACACAAGAATGAGAAACTACAAAAGAAATCTACATGTCAAAGTTACAGAGAAAAATAGTAACATGAAAAACCAAAATAATATATCCCCACCAAGTACCAACAGTCCTCTAGAGGAGTACAATGAGAACCCCCTAGAGATAACACAGGACATGGAACTCAAAAGACCAATTATAAACATGATAAAAGAATTCAGTAAATTTAAAGAACACACAAAGAAATCAAAGAACTGAAAGAAGATAGGGATAAACATCTGAATGAATTCAGAATTGAGTTAGAAATATTGAAGAACATTCAGGCTGAAATGAAGAAGGAAGTGAAACACTCAGTAACCCAATTAGAAATGACTGGAGAAAGCCTCACCAAAAGGATGAATGAAACAGAAAACAGAAAATCAAGATTGGAAGATAAAGTGGATGAATTAGACCACTCAAGCAAAGATTATGAAAAATTTAAAAAAACACAAGAATGGAATATGCAGGAGTTATGTGACACCATAAAAAGACCAAACTTATGAATCATAGGCATACAGGAAGAAGAAACTCAAGACAATGGTATGGACAAAAGCTTCAACAGGATTGTACAATAAATTTTCCCAAAATTAAAGAAAGGCATGCCCATACAAATACAAGAAGCATATATAACACCAAATAGACAGGACCAGAAAAGAAACTCTCCATGGCACATCATAGTAAAAACACTAAATGTACGGAACAAAGAGACAATACTGAAAGCAGCAAAAGAAAAACAACAAGTCACATATAAAGGAAACCCCATTAGAAACAGATGACTTTTCAGTGCAAACTATGAAAGCCAGAAGAGCCTGGACCAAAGTATTCCTAGTTTTAAATGACCAGAGATGCCAACCCAGATTTCTTTACCCAGCCAAAATGTCTAGTATAGTTGAAAGGGAAAGAAAAATATTCCATGTCATAAATAGGGTGAAAGAATTTATGTCCACAAAACCAGCCCTTTAGAGAGTTCTTGAAGCAATACGAAGAGCTGAAGAAAGGAACTACTATACCCAAGAGGTTATAGAAAGTCACTTAATGAAGGTATAACTATGGAAAGGCACATCTATACCAAGAATGTGAACAGAAATAAAAACAACAGGTATCAATACACATCTTTCATTAATACTTTAATCAATGGACCGAACTCCACAGTCAAAAGACATAGACTAGTTGAATGGATTAAGAAACAAAACCCATCTTTTTGTTGTCTGCAAGAAACTCATCCCATTTTCAAGGACAGGCACTACCTTAAGGTGAAAGGATAGAAAAAATATATACCAAGTTAATGGTACTAAGAGAAAACAGCCATTGCAATTCTAATATCTGATAAAATAGACTTTAAAACTAGTCAGAAGAGATAGAGGGCCACTTCATTCTGATCAAAGGAACAATAAACCAAGAAGGTATTACAATCATGAACATATGTTCACCAAACTCTGGTGCACCCAACTTCATAAAAACAATACTACAAGACTTTAAGACCCAGATTAATCCCAGACCATTAATAGTAGGAGACTTCAATACCCCATTGTCACCATTAGATAGGTCAACAGGGCAGAGAGTTAACAGAGAGACATCTGAATCAAACAATACCATATATCAAATGGACTTAACAGACATCTACCGAGTATTGAACCCAAGCACCAAAGGACAAACTTTCTACACAGCACCCCATGGAACCTTCTCCAGAATTGACCATACAGTGGGGCGCAAAACAAACCTCAACAAATACAAAAAGATTGAAATAATTCCATGCATTCTATCAGACCACAATGCAATAAAGCTTACAATCAACACCCGAAGAAGCCCTAACCACCACATGAACACATGGAGATTAAACAACACACTCCTGAATGATGAATGGGTCAAAAGAGAAATGAAGAAATAAAAGTATCCATGGAAATAAATGAAAAGGACAATACAACACAACAAAACCTCTGGGACACGTTGAATGCAATCCCTAGACGGAAATGTATAGCTCTAAGTGCCTATATTAAAAAATCAGAAAGAACCCAAATAAATGACTTAACATCGCAATTTAAGCCACTTAAAAAGCAACAACAAATGAAGCTCAATCCCAGCAGACAAGAAGAAATAACAAAAATCAGAGTAGAAATTAATGAAATAGAGACAAAGAAAACAATACAAAGAATCAACGAATCCAAAAGCTGGTTCTTTGAAGAGATAAATAAGATTGACAGACTCCTAGCCCAGTTAACCAAAAGAAAGGAAGAGCAACTCCAAATCAGCAAAATGAGAGATGAAAGGGGAAACATCACAACAGACACCAGAAAGATCCAAACATTATAAAGGAATATTTTAAAAACCTATATGCTACTAAATATGAAAACGTAAAAGAAATGGATGGCTATCTAAAAGCATGGGAACCACCAAAACTAAACCAAGAAGAGGTTAACAGCTTAAACAGACCCATAACACAAAAAGAAATTGAAACAGTAACACAAAACCTCCCGACTAAAAAAAGCCCAGGACCAGATGGATTTACAGTAGAATTCTATCAGACATTTAAAGAAGATCTGCATCCAATACTACTTAATTTATTCAAAAAAATAGAAATGGAGGGAAAACTTCCAAATTCCTTCTATGAAGCCAGCATCACTCTCATACCAAAGCCTGGTAAAGATACAACCAAAAAAAGAAAACTATAGACCCATATCCTAGTGAACATAGATTCCAAAATTCTCACTAAGATACTTGCAAACCGCATACAGACACACATCAAAAAGATCATCCACCATGATCAAGTCAGCTTTATCCCAGAGATGCAGGGATCGTTCAATATACGTAAGTCATTAAATGTCATAAATCATAGAAATGGGCTCAAAGACAAGAACAGCATGGTCACCTCAATAGATGTAGAGAAGGCTTTTGACAAAATTCAACCTGCATTTATATTCAAAGTCCTAGAGGGAATTGGACTGGAGGGAACATACCTCAACAAAATTAAAACCATATACAATAAGCCCACAGCCAACATCATTCTAAATGGAGAAAAACTGGAAGCATTCCCATTAAAATCAGGGACCAGACAAGGCTGTCCACTAGCTCTATTCCTCTTTAACATAGTGCTTGAAAATCTTGCAAGAGCAATAAGACAAGAGAAGGAAATTAAAGAATAATAATTGGAAAAGAAGAGGTCAAATCATCCCTTTTTGCAGATGATATGATATTATATCTAAGAGATGCCAAAAATTCCACCAGAAAAATATAAATTATTAACATGTTCATTAAAGTGGCATGTTACAAAATTAATTTACAACAGTCTGTAAACTTTCTATACACCAGTAATAAGCAATGAGAAAAAGAGCACATGGAAATGCTCCCCTTCACAATAGCTGCAAAAAAAAAAAAAAAAAAAAAAAAAAAAAAAAAAAAAAAAAACCTCTCAGAATAAACCTGACCAAAGACATTAAAGAGCTCTACAAAGAAAGTTTTTAAAGAGATTAAGGAGGACATCAGAAGATGGAAGGACCGCCCATGCTCATGGACTAGAAGAATTAATATTGTGAAAATGACAATCCTACCAATAGATTCAACACAATGCCAATCAAAATCCCCATGATGTTTTTCACAGAATTGGAAAAAAAAATCCTAAGAGTCATATGAAAGTATAAAACATCTCAGATAGCCAAAGCAACCTCGAGCACTAAGAGCAATGCTGGGGGGATTACAAGACCAGATTTTAAACTGTATTACAGAGCTAAAGTCATAAAAACAGCATGATAGTGGCAAAAAAAGAGACCCGTAGATCAATGAAACACAATTGAAGACCCAAATATGAGTACATGCAATTTCAGCCACCTGATATTTGACAAAGGAGCCAAGAACATTCACTGGAGGAAAGA
Source organism: Nannospalax galili (assembly GCF_000622305.1). Taxonomy (NCBI): domain Eukaryota; kingdom Metazoa; phylum Chordata; class Mammalia; order Rodentia; family Spalacidae; genus Nannospalax; species Nannospalax galili. Next base: position 1,176,724 of record NW_008354502.1, read on the forward strand.
CAGTGTGTTCAGCACTTGGTGCTGGCAAAACTGGATCTCCACTTGTGGAAGAATGAAACTAAACTCCTATCTTTCACCTTGCACAAAAGTCAACTCCAAATGGATCAAAGACCTCAATGTGAAGCATGAAACTCTGAAACTGTTAGAAGAAAACATTGGCAATAACCTTCAAGATAGGTGTAGAAAAGGATTTTCTAAACCAGATATCAATTGCTCAGGAAACAAGGTCAAGAATCAACAAACAGGACCTCATTAAGCTCAAAAGCTTCTGTACATAAAAAGAAGCAACGAAGGAAGTGAATACAAAATCCACAGAATGGGAGAAAATCTTCACCAGTCACGCATCTGACAGAGGTTTAACATCCAGAATATATAAAGAACTCAAAAAACAAAGAATCAAAAAAGGAAGTAACCCAATTAAAAGATGGGTGAAGGAAATGAACAGACAGTCCTCAAAAGAAGAAATAAAGATGGCCAAGAATCATCTTAAAAGATGTTCAGTATCATTAGTAATTAGGGAAATGCAAATTAAAACCACTTTAAGATTTCATGTTACCCCAGTCAGACTGGCTAAGAGCAAGAGAACAAATGATACCAAATGTTGGAGAGGATGTGGGGAAAGGGGAACACTCATCCACTACTGGTGGGACTGCAAACTGGTTCAACCTCTATGGAAAGCAGTATGGAGAACTCTTAAAAAACTACAAATAAACCTACCATTTGACCCAGTTATACCACTCCTTGGCATATACCCAAAGAACTCATCCTATTGCAGATAGACACACTTCATGTTTGTTGATGCTCTTTTCACAATAGCTGAGAGATGGAAGCAACCTAAGTGTCCCTCAACTGACAAGTGGATAATGAAAATGTGGTTCATTTATACGATGGAGTTTTACTCAGCAGTAAGAAAGATGAAATCATGAAATTTTCAGATAAATGGGTGGAACTAGAAACTTTTATACTAAGTGAAGTAACACAGACTCGGGAAAAGAAATGACATATGTTCTCCCTCATATGTGGATCATAGCACCAAATCCTTATACATGAGTATGTATCCAGACATGCCTACAGGAACCAGGATAATGAAAAGGAACCAGAAAAGTAAAGAAAAGAAAGAATCTGAAAGAGAACAGTAGGAAACAGGTGTTAATAAGGGAGATATGGATAAAAATGGGGTTATTTTAAGGGGAGGAGGAGGGAAGGTTATACAAGGAATCTAGTGGATAAAGAGAAAGAAGGAGCTCAAGAGAGGTGGGACCATAGAGAAGGGTATTATTAAGGGATAAATGGGGGAAATGGGGGTACTTTAAATGGGGAAACCATGGTGGAAGTGTTAAACAATGTGAGAGATCAATGATGCCTAGGTAGTTTTTAAAAAATCAGATGGAACTGTATTAATCGAACAACCTACTGATGAATTATACATACAACTAGCTCAAGGAATATAGTATATATCTAGGCAAGGTTTATCTGAGAATGTTTGGTCTTTGCCCAAGTTTTATCTACATGGCACATGGTAATTAAAAGTACCAGACTGGAGGAACTAATCTTCTTGGATGTTTAACAGCCATACTTTGAGGCCTATACTAATTTGGTCAGAGGGACATAAAGACAGTTTTTGCTCCTTGACCTCCTAGGTCGACTGGTTTCAGGGTACTATGAGCATCTCCCAAAATGTCCTGTAACTGTGGTGAGTCAACTGTCCTCTCGATCAAGGAGGCCATGGAGACCCCATCAAATGGACTTGAACCAGTGTCCAGTACACAAGATGAGGGTCAACACAGAGCAGACATTTCCTCTATGCTTGAAGCCAGCCGTGGTCTAGCAGGACTTTTGACTTATCTTCACATAGGTGAAACTGGTTAAAGAAAGGATCCAGGGGCTCCTCCCAAGCCCATGTGACCCCTGATGAACAGATCCTCAAACAGCCCAAGAGAAACAATAAATTGGTTTATTTGGGTCAACTGCATAGTCTTAAATACCCCAAAGGAAAGTATAACCAAAGATTAAAGGGGTCAATATAATTTTTTAAGAGTCCATGTGTATAGCTAAAGGCTACATAACAAGAAACAATGCCAGACAGGAGATACCTTCTTTGAGTTTTTGGCCAGGGTGGCCCAAGAGACTCCCAGACAGTAGCCCAGCATAAAACTGGGAAAATGAACAGCAGCCCCCAATCTTATCTAAAGGAATATTCACAACTGATTGCTGCTAGATGAGGAACAGCTGATCTTCCTAAAACAAGGAGCTCAAAATACACTGACTAGATTCAGTGGGTGGACAAGCACTGGAGAATGGCTGGGGGTGCTGACAACACAGTGGACAGTAACAGGGATGACAGAGTATATGGGCTCCAGTCGGGGGGGTATGGGAGGGTGCCATTTGGGAAGTGGGTATATAGATGAATAAGATTGTTTGGGATGTTTTGTATGATATGCAAACAAAAAAAAATCAACAAATTTTTTAAAATGACTTATATTTGAGGAAGAAGCATAAAAATTTGCTTCATGTTAATTAGTA
>NW_008354502.1:1179542-1187149 GCF_000622305.1 Nannospalax galili
TGCAAACCTAAAAATTGACAGCCTCTTTTGAAAGAAATGCATCTTTGCTCAGACAATTGTTATTAAATATGTTAAAGCTGTAATGAAATGCTTCTTCTAATCATGTAGCTATTAAATAAATAATTTAAAATATTTATTTTCTCCCCTCCTGGTCTCATAGAGTAACATCATGTCCCACACTGTCTTGTTAAACTTATGCAGTATGATTCCCCATGTATTCTACCCTTTCCTCTTATGTGGCAGGTAAACACAGAAGACACAGGTGAGGATTTTCATACTCTATGGGCCAGTGAGACATCACAGGAGGATCCTGGGTACCTGACAGACTTGGTGGAGCAGAACACTAGCCCTTTTCCTGCATCCAGTTGGACTTCATATGAATAAAAAATAGAATTCTCTTTTGCTAAGACACTAAGATATTGAGGTTATTTGCTTGTGCAAATAGCCTTCCCTGAATAATACAATAAAATAAACATTGATATAAGAGCTTTTTTCTGTGTTGAAGATGGATTTATTCAGCATTGTGGGAGATTTTTCTGGCTCAGAGCTGAAGCAGCAGTGTCCTGAAATCAAAGCCACTTCAAGATGAAGGAAGTTTCCAGTATTTTAAAAAGAAGAAAGAAAGAAGGGGAAAAAAATCTCTTTTATTTCCATATCTATTAAAAGAACTCCTACTGCTAGACCTAAATTCTTTTTCTTAGAATATTTTGCTTTTCCTAGTTACTGCAAATGATCTAACACTTTTTTTGCTATATTAATGCTGTGCATGTAGGAGTGACTAAGAAAACTCAAGATAAAAATTGAATATCACAAAATATTGATAGATTACAAATAAAAATACAAAGAAAATTCCCAAGCAAACATCTTTAATTAGATAATGATTAAATAAAGCTTTAAGCTGTTTCATCTTTTGTCTCCTAATAATGATCAGAATGAACACTGTCAAATTGGTGGGTAGTCTGTGATAATGAAACGAGGCATTGTTTTCAGGAATTGGTTTTATGGAATGGCAGTAGCGAGGGAAGTTAATTTTCTTTTTTATGTATAACTTATGCAAAAGAGCTACTTTGATCAAAACCGAAGCTAGTGATGGCCAAACTTCCATGGTTTAAACCAATGAAACCTTATTTTGCATTCTTTGAACTTCAAAGTTTTGTCTTTTAATGAATATTCTCGCGTCCTCTCCCAACTGCATCAAATACAAGCTACATGTGCTGTAGAGTGTCCAGGGGAACAGATCTCACCGAAAATTTAGCGGTTGCTTATTTTGAAGAGAAATTTGAAGAGAAAACTATACAAGTGCATATGAGGCTACGTGAAGTCATTCTTTGTTATTCCCTGGGGTTTGTCCCCAACCTCCAGTTAGGAGCATTGGTGGTAGTGAGGCGAACTAGAGTTCCCAGAACTCTGCCGACCCCTGAGGATCAGACTAGAACGTCTCCTTTCCAACAGGCTTTGCCCTCTTTCGAACGTGCGTTTCAGTGCACGCTTACCCCTGCCCTACACACACACACACACACACACACACACACACACACACACAGAGACCAGCCACATTTGCAAAGACAGATAGCTGTAAAGAGACAACTTGCGCGCAGGTCAATATTTTGGTTTATAAGACAGATAGCTGTAAAGAGACAACTTGCTAGCAGGTCAATATTTTGGTTTAATTTCCAAAAATGAGAAACCATCTTACACAATCAGATCAGGAGCTCTGAAAAGAAACATAAATTAAACATAACATAAGAAACCATGAGGTCTGGGTTGTTGCATTTTTATGTCTTTCCAACTTTTTTTTCAGTTCATCATTTATGACTTTTGGTTTCCTAAGTGATGTTGCATGGATCTATAGTTACACTCTCATGGATCTGATATCAAAGCAATTGAAGGTTATCTTTCCAATAGATGGATTCAGTGCCCATTATTATCCAACTTCTGAGTAACAGCTCACATTGCTTTAATGATAACTACAGTCTGAATCTCCCAGAATCTTACTACCAGTAATAGAGATGTAGTGAAATTTTTCTTATTTAAAATTTAACAAATATAAACATAAAGGTTGTATACATTAGTTGTCTATCATGTAATGTTCATAGCATGAATGTGTTGTATATTATTTAGTTAGTTATTTACATAGTTTCTTGAACACATGGTCTTACTCTATCTCAGGCTGGCTTTGAATTCATAGTAATCCTTCTGCCTTATTGTTCCAAGTACTGTAATTATAGGCATGAGTCATCATGCCCACCTAGTAAATAATATTTAAATCAGGCTAAACAGGATTCAAGTTTTAAACAGCAAGTTTCATTATGATTTATTTTATGTGTATGCATGTATTGCCTGCTTGTAGGTAAGTGCACCTGTGTCGTGCAATGCCCGCAGAAGACAGAATAAGCTGTGGGAGCCCCTGGAACTGGAGTTACAGACAGTTGTTAGCTGCCATGAGGGTGCTGGGATTCAAACCCAGGTCTTCTGCAAGAACAGGCAGTGTTCTTAACTGCTGAGCCATCTCTCCAGCCCCCTCATCATGACATTTTTATACATGAGTTTTTTTGTGCTGACGCTCCCCTCTCCTGTCCCACTCCCACTCACGTGCCTGTTGGTCCCTTCCCGCTTCTAATGGCTGCCTTTCTGCTCTCATGTTACTTGTGCCCTATGACCCTCTTTATTCTCCTCCCCAATCTCCCTTAAGACCTCTTTTTTCCTTTCTCATGGTCTCCTTTTTAATTTTATGGCATCTCTTCTCCTATACACATACATAAACATATGTAAAAGTTGAATCTAGGATTTGCAGATGAGAGAAAACATGGTGTTTGTCTTTCTAGTCCATCATACTTCACTTAATTCTGTCCTGGTTGACTTTCCATTCCTCTGATTAAATACTCTGACCAAACACACACACACACACACACACACACACACACACACACACACAACAAAAACAAACAACAACAACAACAAAAACTTAGGTAGAAAGGGTTTATTTGGCTTTCACACCCCAATCACAGTTCCTCATTGAGGGAAGCCAGGGCAGGAGCTCAGGGCAGGAACCTGGAGGCACAGACGATGGAGGAACACTGCTTACTGGCTTGCTTCTGTGGCTCATGCTGTTTGTTTTCTTACACAATCCAGGAAAACCTGTGCAGGACACAGTGCACTGTGCCCACCCACATCACTCAACAATCAATAAAATGCCTCACAGATATGGACACAGGACAATCTAATAGAGACAATTCCCCAATTGAGGTGTCTTCTTCCCAGCTGTGTCAAATTGGCAACCAAGGCAAGCCAGCACAGCTTATTATGATAATTTCTAGTTCCATCCAGTTTCCTGAAAATGTCATGATTGCAGTGTACTTTCTGCCTGAATAAAACTCCATACTACATTTTAAACATCCAGTCATCTGTTGATGAACACTTAAGCTCATTCCATTTCTTAGAGTAGTTATTCTTAATAAAATTATTTCTATTCCTTGTTCTTAGGGAATCAATAACTTCCTAGCAATTAATCTCAATAGCAAGGAAGATAGCAATACAAGATATAATCCTTATTTCCCCACTGAAGTTAGATGGAGATAAACAGCATATCAGATAGAACCTATTCTATTGCCAAGTAAGGCTTTGTAATACACTGAGAAATGATTCTAGAGCTCAAAAAATTTCAAGGCCAATGCACTTTGCTTAACAATTTTCTATATAGCTAATGTATATACTTCAGTTATTAAAAATGTTACTATAAAGCATGAATATAGGTTTTAAATATGGTGCATAAATTACTGTTTTTATCAGATCATCCTATTGAACACCTAAAGACCAAACTTTTCATCCTATGTAGATGATTTTTACCTGATTAGAGTCTGCCTTTTATCCTTGTATTATTATACCACATTCAAAAAGAGGTGCAATTAATAAATGGTTTCATGTTGACTTGTTCCTTTTAATTGTTCTGAATGTAGACTTGCTAGGGAGTAGAAAGATCCACACTAAATTTAAAATCAGGAATGATGCATACTTTTAACATGTTAAGTCACAGGAAAATAGGACTTACATATATATCAGGGTTTTTTTTTCTGTCTCCTCTTGCTCATTCAAACTTTATGAGGTTAATTCTGCCTTTTCCCTTCACTTAATTCCTAAATTGGCTTCTCATTTAGTAAAAGCAGTTTTTGTCACCTCAATCCTACAGACAGCCTCAGTTCAATAACGATGTAGACAATAGTTAATTCCTGTGACCAAACCTTTTAATTTCTGCAATATTAAATTACCTTTCACCCTCCCAATAATTTTTTATGGTACTGGAGACTTGCTCATTGTAGACAAGCATCCTGCTCCCTGAGCTCCAACTCTAGAAAAGCTAAAAATGAAATGTAAATGTGTGAGATCTAACCATTAACAAAACAAATGTGGTTAGATAGAAGATGAGAGATATAGATTCATATTTCTGTTCAAAATCTAGAATTATTATTGGGTTAAGGCAGCCAGCCAAAGACTACATTTCCTAATATTCCCTACCTCTCAGCAATGCTATCTGTATGTATTCTGACCAGTGACTGTGGGTAATACATACGTCAATTCACTTCCAAGACTAGACCACTGAAACAGCTGGCTGCTTCTGCTTTCAGCCACTGACTGAATGACAACACTCAGGTCAATGTCGGAAACCCACTGTAATGAGTATCTGAATGCTCATTATAAAAACTTTTTTCATTAAAAATAAAATTAGTGGAGAAAGAATCTGACTCTCATTCAAATGGAAAATATCAGGTAGAATCAGTGTAGAGGCTGAGATCTCAGCAGACCACCAAAGAGTGCCTGTGTTGGCCTTCCTCTTGCATACAGGCTGAGAACTCAGCAGAATGCCTGAGAGTTCCCTTACGGAACGTCCCAAATTTTGCTCTGAGTTCCCACTAGTAGGGGTCCAAACCTTAGAAGGAAGCCTGAGTGTACCTGACTGGAACCTGACTTGGGCTTCTGTGGGAGCACCTGAGTAGCTGATCTGAAGCCATCAGTTCCCTCCAAAATAATAACCTGAGAGAACTTGAAACTTGTACCAACCAGCTTTACATACCAATAAGGAAAGGACCAAGGCACACCAATAACACAAACAGAAGCAAACTTCAATTTAATTTCCATATCAGAATCACAAACAAGAGAAGTTCACGTGCCAAAATCACAATGAAAGAATAATGAAATGGAAAGCCAAAACACTATGTCCCCACCAAACTCCACCAGTCCTGTAGAAGAGTTCTACAAGGAGAACCCCTTAGAGAAAACCCAGGACACAGAATTTAAAAGAACAATCATAAACATGATGAAGTAATTGAATGAATTTAAAGAACACACGAACAAACAAAGAACTAAAAGAAGATAGGGATACACTTCTGAATTGAATGAATTCACAAAAGAGATATAAACATTGAAGAAAACTCAGGCGGAAATGAAGAAGAAAGTGAAAAACTCAATAAGCCAACTGAGGGGAAAGGCTTACCACTAGAATGAATGAAATGGAAAACAGAATATCAACACTGGAGGATAAAGTTGAAGAATTGGACCACTCAAGCAAAGATTATGAAAAAGTTTAAAAAACACAGGAAGGAAATGTGCAAGAGATGTGGGACACCATGAAAAGACCAAATCTACAGACCATAGACATAGAGGAAGGAGAAGAATCTCAGGTTAATGGTATTGATCAGACAGGATTGTAGAAGAGAATTTCCCAAAATTAAGGAAAGACAGCCCCATACAAATACAAGAAGCACATAGAACACCAAATAGACAGGACCAGAAAAGAAACTCCACATGGCATATCTTGTAAAAACATTAAATGTACAGAACAAAGAGAGGGTACTGAAAGCAGCTGAAGAAAATCAAGTCACATATAAAGGAAACCCCATCAGAATTACAGCTGACTTATCAATGCAAACTATGAAAGCCAGAAGAGCCTGGACCAAGGTATTTCCATTTCTACATGACCATAGATGCCATCCCAGAATACTCTACCCAGAAAAAGTGCCTATTATAGCTGAGGAGGGAAGAAAAATCTTCCATGACATCAATGGCCTGAAAGAACACATGTCCATGAAACCAGCCCTTCAAAGAATACCTGAAGCAATACAAAGAATGGAGAAAGGAACAACTATACACCAGGGGAATGAAAGAAAATAAATAAAGGTATAAGTGAGGAAACACAAAATTAGACAAAGAACACAAACAGCAATCAAAATGACCGCAACCAATACACAACTTTCAATAATAACTTTAAATATCAATGAACTGAACTCGCCAGTCATAACAAACAGGCTAAGTGAATGGATCAAGAAACAAAATCCATCTTTCTGCTGTCTGCAAGAAACCCATCTCACCTTCAAGGACAGGCACTACCTTAAGGTGAAAGTATGGAAAAGAATATTACAAGCAAATGGCACTAAAAAACAAGCAGGGGTTGCAATGCTAGTATCTGACAAAATAGACTTCAAAGTAAAACTAATCAGAAGAGATAAGGAGGGTCACTTCATTCTGATCAAAGGAATGGTTAACCAAGAAGATATTACAATCCTGAACATGTATGCATCAAACTCTGGTGCACCCAAATTCATAAAAACAATGGTACAGACCTTAAGACCTAAATTAACTCCAACTCAGTAACAGTAGGGTACTTCAATCCCCACTGTCTCTATTAGGTCAACTGGACAACGAATAAATAAAGGATGTATGAGTTAAATGATACCATACATCAAATGGACCTAACAGACTTCTTCCGAATATTCCACCCAAGCACCAAAGAATACACTTTCTACTCAGCACCTCATGGAACACTTTCAAAAACTGACCACATATTGTGCCACAAAACAAACCTCAACAAACACAAAAAAAAGAAAGAAAAGAAAAGAAAAAGAAATAATTCCATGCATTCTATCAGGCCACAATGCAATAAAGCTCAAAATCAACATGGGAAGAAGCCCTAATCACTACACAAACTCAGGAGGATTAAACAGCACACTCCTAAACAATGAGTGGGTCAAAGGAGAACTTAGGAAAGAAATTAAAGAATTCCTGGAATTCAATGAAAAGTACAATACAACACAACAAAATTAAAACCACTTAAAGATTTCATCTTACCCCAGTCAGACTGGCTAAGAGGAAGAAGCCCTAATCACTACACAAACTCAGGAGGATTAAACAGCACACTCCTAAACAATGAGTGGGTCAAAGGAGAACTTAGGAAAGAAATTAAAGAATTCCTGGAATTCAATGAAAAGTACAATACAACACAACAAAATTAAAACCACTTAAAGATTTCATCTTACCCCAGTCAGACTGGCTAAGATCAAGAGAACAAATGATACCAAATGTTGGAGAAGATGTGGGGAAAGTGGAACACTCATCCACTGCTGGTGGGGCTGCAAACTTGTTCAACCCATATGGAAAGCAGTGTGGAGAACTCTTAAAAAACTACAAATGAACCTACCATTTGACCCAGTTATACCACTCCTTTACATATACCCAAAGAACTCATCCTATTACAGAGACCCTTGTACATCCATGTTTATTGCTGCTATTTTCACAATAGCTAAGAGATGGAAGCAACCTAAGTGTCCCTCAATTGA
>NW_008354502.1:1188780-1193455 GCF_000622305.1 Nannospalax galili
AAAGGTTAAAACCTCATTTAATTTTATGTCTTATAGGGTTTATACTGAGTACAATATTGTATAACTGTAATAATTCAACTGTAAACGTAAAAATTTACAGCCAATTTTGAAAGAGATGCATCCTACCTCAGGAAACCGTCAAAAAAAAAAAAAGCGGTCCTAAGAGGGAAGTTTATAGCTCTAAGTGCCTACATTAAAAAATTAGAAAAAAACCCAAATAAATGGCCTAACACGGCAATTCAAACTGCTGGAAAGACAAGAACAAATGAAACCCAAACCAAGCAGAAGAGATGAAATAACAATAATCAAGGCAGAAATTAATGAAATAGAAACAAAGAAATTAATGCAAAGAATCAGTGAATCTAAGAGGTGGTCCTTATCCCAGTTAACCAAAAGAAAGAAAGGGAAAATCCAAGTCAACAAAATCAGAGATGAAAGGGGAAACATCACAACAGACACCCAAAATATTCAGCACATTATAAGGGAATTTTTAGAAACCTACACTCTACTAAATTTGAAAATCTAAAAGAAGTGGATGGATATCTAAAATTATGGGAACCACCAAATTTAAACCAAGAAGAGACCAACAGTTTAAATAGATCCATAACACATAAGGAAATAGAAAGAGTAATACAAAGCTTCCTGACTGAAAAAAGCCCAGGCCCAAGATGGATTTACAGCAGATTTCTACCAGACATTTAAAGAAGACCTCCAGCCAATACTACTTAAATTATTCTAAACAATAGAAACAGAGGGAGAACTCCCAAAATTCCTTCATGAAGCCATTATCATTGTAATACCCAAACTAGGTAAAGACAAAAAAGAAAACTATAGACCCATATCCTTAATGAACATGGATGCAAAACTTCTCAACAAAATCCTTGCAAACCACATACAAATGTACATCAAAAAATCATTCACCATGATCAAGTATGCTTTATTCCAGAGATGCAGGGATGGTTCAAGATACCAAAGTCAATAAACATCATGAATAATATAACTAGACTCAAAGACAAAAACCACATCATCATCTCAATAGATGCATAGAAGACCTATGACAAAATTCAACATGGATTTATGTTCAAAGTCCTAGAGGGAACTGGACTAGAGGGAACATACCTCAACATAATTAAATCTATATATAACAAACCCATAGCCAACATCATTCTAAATGGAGAAAAACTGGAAGCATTCCCATTAAAATCAAGAACAAGACACGGCTGTCCACTATTTCCACTTCTTTTTAACATAGTGCTTGAAACTCTTGCAAGAGCAATAAGACAAGAGAAGGAAATTAAAGGAGTAATGATGGAAAAGAAGCGATCAAATTATCCCTTTTTTGCAGTGCCCTAAGAGACCCCAAATGTTCTACCAGAAAACTCCTAGATCTGATCAACACTCTCAGTATAGTTGCAGGACATAAATTCAGTCTATAAAAATCAGTATCCTTTCTATATACCAATACAAAGCAATTGGAGAAAGAGTCCAGGGAAATGCTCCCATTCACAATAGCTGCAATAAAAATCTTGGAGTAAATCTGACCAAAGACACCAAGGAACTCTACAATTAAAATTTTAAATTGCTAAAGAAAGAGACTGATTAAGACACCAGGAGATGGAAGGGCCTCCAATGCTCATGTATTGGAAGAATTAATATTGTGAAAATGACCATCCTACCAAAAGCAATATATAGATTCAATGTAATACTAATCAAAATCCCATGACATACTTCACAGAATTAAGAAAAAACCATCCTTAAATTTGTATGGAAGTACAAAAGACCACGGATAGCCAAAGCAACTCTGAGCACAAAGAGCAATACAAATAGCAATTCCCATTACTATACCAGATCTCAAAGTATACTACAGAGCTATAGTCATAAAAACAGTGTGGTACTGGCACAAAAATAGACATACAGATCAATGGAACATCATTGAAGATCCAAACCTGAGTACACACATTTCAGCCACCTGATATTTGACAAAGGTGCCAAGAACACACAATGGAGGAAAGACAGTATCTTCACAAATGGTGCTGGCAAAACTGGATCTCCACCTGTAGAATGAAACTGGATCCTTATCTCTCACATTGCACAAAAGTCAACTCCAAATGGATCAAAGACCTCAATGTGAAACTGGAAACCCTGAAACTATTAGAAGAAAACATTGGCAGTAACTTACAAGATGTAGGTGCAGGAAAGGATTTTCTAAGTCAGACAGAAGTTACTCAGGAATTAAGGTAATCAATTGACAAGTGAGACCTCATTAAACTAAAAAGCTTCTGTACAGCAAAAGAAACAATCAAAAAAGTGAAGAGAAAACCCACAGAATGGGCAAAAAAATCTTCACCAGTGATACATCTGATAGAGGTTTAACATCCAGAATATATAAATAACTCAAAAAAAAAAAGATGCAAGAAACCAAATGACCTGATAAAAGAAGGGCTAAAGATCTAAACAGAGAGCTCTTAAAGGAAGAAATAAAGATGACTAAGAAACATCTTAAAAAGTGTTCAACATTGTTAGTAATAAGGGAAATGCAAATTAGAACTACCCTAAGGTACCACGTTACCCCAATCAGACTGGCTAGGATCAAGAGAACAAATGATACCAAATGCCAGTGAGGATATGGAGAAAGGGGAACGCTCATTCACTGCTGATGGGATTGAAAATTTGTGCAATCCCTATGGAAAACTGTTTGGAAAACTCTTAAAAAACTAAAAATGAACCTACCATGTGACCCGGTTATACCACTCCTTGGCATATACCCAAAGGACTCATCCTATTGTAGAGACACTTGTGCAACCATGTTGCTGCTCTTTTCACAATAGCTGAGATGGAAGCAACCTAAGTGCCCCTCAACTGACGAGTGGTTAACAGGAAAGTGATATATTTACACAATGGATTTCTATTCAGCAGAAAAGAAAGATGAAATAATGAAATTTGCAGGTAAATGGATAGATGTAGAAACTGTTATCCTAAGCGACGTAACACAGACTCAGAAGAATAAATGATGTATGTTCTCCCTCATATGTGGATCCTAGCACCAAATCCATTTAAATTCCATGTTCTTTTAATAAGGTGATGCTGTACAGCAGAAAAAAGTATCAGGAAGAGCAAACCATGCTACCTGATCTCCCTGTCAAGGGCTGATTTGAGATGTTATTTTTAGTGAAACTATAACTATACCTACTGCTTCCTCTTTTTCTATAATACATACAAAAGTATGTAATCAATAACCATGGCTTTGATATGTCCAGTTCACATACAGAAGAGGGAAGAATGAGGGGGATGTTAGAGACACATGGTTTTCTTAAGTGATTAGTCTAACTTATCAAAGTCTCTAGGGTGATAGGAGCAGAACTCATGCTCCTTCCAAATGTTTTGTGTGTTCTTAATCCAGCCCACCAGTGTCCAGAGACCTCTTAGCTTTCTTTAAGATGAAATAATGTCTATCTACCAAATGACTGTTTGGAGCTGCTTCTGAGATACATTTATGGCCTTGCTCTCACTAAAAAAAATCTGTATGTGCTTCATGGAAGCCTGCTCCTTAGATCTTAAACCTGCTTCCTAACTGAACCCCTCTTCATGGATTAATTCTGACAGCCTCTTGTTTTTTCAAACTTCTCAGGTGGGAGTCACACATATCACACATTATATTCCTCAAATACTTGGGTTTCTATATCAATCTCTGTGTGGCTGAAGCATTTCGGGTGTGGCATGAGCACCTAATGTCCCTTCTTCATGGGTGCACTGACTCTCAACACAGTGGAAATTATTTCCCCTGAAATTCTTTCTATAAATACAACTTCCTTTTGTTTCTTGAATTCCTTTCTCTTTTTTGAATTCTCTAACATGTGTGCAAATTAGTTATATTCAAACTATTCATTTGGGTGAAATTTCCCTGGTGGGGGTATAAACCAAAGCTATAAGCTTTGGGAACAAATTAGCCATGTTCTACTAGAACTTTGAAGTTCTAACAATATAATATTCAAAACATTATAGCCCAATCTTGGGTATTTTCTAAACCCAGGGAAACCAAGACTGCAATAGGGAGAGGAAAGAATAAAACAGAAGTCAAGATGAGCCCATAATCACAAGTTATAAACCATAGGATTAATACAAATGAGTAATGATAGGAAAAATAGCAATGCAATTAACACGTAACAGAACACACGACAATGAAAGTTCAAAATTTAAAATAGCAAAAGTCCTGCCCATTTCCACAGTGCTATGCTGGGTTTTGTCTACTTGAGTTTACAAGGGTCATGTGCATGCTGTCAGCATTGCTGTAAGTTCATATGAGAAAGGTGCCAGGAGCTTGGAAGACTCTGTTTCCATATGGCCATGCACCTCCTCCCCTGGCTCTAACAATCTTTCTTCCCTCTACAATGGTCTCTGAGCCCTGGGAGAAATATAATATAGCAGTCCTGCCTAAGGACCCACACTCTGCACACTCATATTCTTTATGCTTTGGTCTTTTTTAAATTTAAAAAAAAATTAAAATTTTTTATTATTTTTTAATTACTTATTTAATAACCAGACACTTAGAAGAAGCATTTCATTGCAATAGCATTGACATATTTAATAACAATTTCCAGGAGCCGGGCATGGTGGCGCATGCCTGTAGTCCCAGCACTTGGAAGGCAGAGGCAGGCGGATCTCTGTGAGTTCAAGG
>NW_008354502.1:1193874-1195411 GCF_000622305.1 Nannospalax galili
TCTATGCTTTGAAAATTATTTTTTAATCTTTTTTAAATTTTTTAATAACTACATGATTAGAAGCTTTTCACTAAAGCTTTAACATATTCAGTAACACACTCCAGAGCAGCAGTACATATCTTTCACAAGTGGGTGCAAGTTTCTAGGTTCACAATTGAATTAATATAGTTATATATTATTGAGCTCAGTACAAGCTCTGTAAGACATAAAATTGGATGAGTTATTAACCTTTAAAAAAGATCTCCATTTCATCTTAGAATATATTGTTCCTTGCAGAAAGACTCATTGCTTTTGCTACTAACACTGAGATGTTGGAGCTTGCATTTCTAATCTGTACGTATCTGTATATTACTAGTCATAATCGGTTGCACTTGGATCCTTGGCGCCTGTGTATGTCTATAAAGTCATTGGGCAGATTTCAATAGCATTGTTTATCACCTCTATTAATTAGCATGATGTAAATTTCTATGCTTCCTCCTCAAATATAAAAATTCCTTGATTATTTGTGTGTGTATGTGTGTGTGTGTGTGTGTGTGTGTGTGTATCACACAGAACATCCCAAACCATCACATTCGACTATACACCCACTTCCCAGACAGCACCCTCCCATAGCCTCCCTTCCCCCACTAGAGCCCTTATACTCGGATACCCCTGCTACTGTCTGCTATGTTGTCAGCACCCCCAGCCATTCCCCTCTACTTGCCCTTCTGGTGAATCTAGTTAGCCTATCTAGAGGTCTTTGTTTTACAAGGGTCAGCTGTTCCTCATCTAGCAGTAATCAGTTGTCAATATTCCTTTAGATAAGATTGGGGTCTGCTGTTCATTTGCCCAGTTCTGTGCTGGGTTACTATCTGGGAGTCCCTTGGGCCACCCTGGCCAGCAACTCAAAAGAAGGCATTGCTTGTCTGGCATTGTTGCTTATTATGTAGTCTTTAGCTATGCAGATCGACTCTTAAGAAATTATATGGCCCCTTTAATCTTTGATTATACTTTCCTTTTGGGTGCTTAAGGCCACACAGTTGGTCCAGATAAACCGATTTATTTTTACTCTTAAGGTCATTTGAGGATCTGTTCCTCAGGGGTCCCATGGGTTTGGGAGGAGGCCCTGGCTCCTTTCTTTTACCAGTTCCACCTATGTGAAGATAAGTCCAAGGACCTGCTCGACCATTGTTGGCTTCACTTGGAAGCATGGAGGAAATGATTACTGTGCTGACCCTCCTCTTTGTAGACTGGATACTGGTTCAAGTCCATCTGGTGGGTCTCCTCAGCCTCCTTGATCAAGAGGAAAGGTGACCCACCACCATTATAGGACATTTTGAGAGAAGCTCACAGTCTCCTGGAACTAGTCGACCTAGGAGGGCAAGGAACAAAAAGTGTCCTTTATGTCCCTCTGACCAAATTATTATAGACCTCAAAGTATGTCTGTTAAACACCCAAGAAGGTTAGTTCCACCAGTCTGGTACTTTTAATTACTGTGTGTCATGTAGATAAATCTTGCGTAAAGACCAGTTGTTCTCAGATAAACCTTACCTAGACA
>NW_008354502.1:1195467-1198846 GCF_000622305.1 Nannospalax galili
GTTCCCTCTGGTTTTTAAAACTAGCTAGGCATTGTTTCTCTCTTTCATTGTATCACCCCTCCATCATGGTTTTCGCACTTAAGGTGCCCCCATTTCCTCCCTTTCTCCCTTACTAATACCCTTCTCCTATGGTTTTACCTCTCTTGAGCTCCTTCTTTCCCTTTATCCCCTAGGTTCCCTGTATACCCTTCCCTCCCCCCTCCCTTAAACTAACCCAATAAATTTTAATCAATATCTCCCTTATTAAGGCCTGTTTCCTACTGTTCTTCTCTTTCAGGTTCTTTCTTTCCCTTTACCTGCCTGGGTCCTTTCCATTATCCTGGTTCCTGTAGTTATGTCTGGTTACATACTCATTTATCAGAGTCTGGTTCTAGGATCCACATATGAGGGAGAACATATATCGATTTTTTTTCTGATTCTGTGTTAATTCACTTAGTATAACAGTTTCTATTTCCATCCATTTACCTGCAAATTTCATGATTTCATGTTTCTTTACTGCTGAGTAAAACTCCATCGTATAAATGAACCACATTTTCATTATCCACTTATCAGTTGAGGGACACTTAGGTTGCTTCCATCTCTTAGCTATTGTGAAAAGAGCAGCAACAAACATGGATATACAAGTGTCTCTGCAATAGGATGAGTTCTTTGGGTATATGCCAAGGAGTGGTATAACTGGCTCAAATGGTAGGTTCATTTGAAGTTTTTTGAGTTCTCCACACTGTTTTCCATAGGGGTTGAACAAGTTTGCAGACCCACGAGCAGTGGATGAGTGTTCTCCTTCCCCACATCCTCTCCAACAGTTGCTATCATTTGTTCTCTTGATCTTAGCCACTCTGCCTGGGGTAAGATGAAATCTTTAAGTGGTTTTAATTTGCTTTTCCCTAATTATTAGGGATGTTGAATATCTTTTAAGATGTTTCATAACCATCTTTACTTCTTCTTTTGGGCTGAACATCTTTTAAGATGTTTCATAGTCGTCTATACTTCTTTTTTTGAGAACTCTGTTCAGCACCTTAGTCCATCTTTTAATTGGGGTGCTTCTTGTCTAGGTTCTCTGTTTTTTGAGTTCGTTATAAATTCTGGATGTTAAACCTCTGTGAGATGTGTTGCTGGTGAAGATTTTCTCCCAGTGTTGCTGGTAAAGATTTTCTCCCATTCTTTGGTTTTTCTGTTTGCTTCCTTGGTTGTCTCCTTTGATGAACAGAAGCTTTTGAGTTTAGTGAGATCCCATTTGTTAATTCTTGCGCTTGTTTCCTGAGCAATTGATGTCTGGTTTAGAAAATTCTTTCCTACGCCTATATCTTGTATGTTTTTCCCAATATTTTCTTTTAATAGTTTCAGAGTTTCAGGCTTTCCATTGAGGTCTTTGAGCCATTCGGAACTGACTGTTGCGCAGGGTGAAAGATATGGGTTTAGTTTCACTCTTCTACAGGTGGAGATCCAGTTTTGCCAGCACCATTTGCTGAACGTGCTGTCTTTCCTCCAGTTAATGTTCTTGGCCCCTTTGTCAAATATAAGGTGGCTGAAATTGCATTTGCTCATATTTGGGCCTTCAATTTTGTTACATTGGTCTATGGGTCTATTTTTGTGGCATTAACATGTCGTTTTTATGACTACAGCTCTGTAATACAGCTTGAAATCTGATATAATAATCCCCTCAGAATTGTTCTTAGTGCTCAGGATTGGTTTGGCTATCCGAGGTCTTTTGTGCTTCCATATGAATCTTAGGATAGATTTTTCCAATTCTGTGAAAAATGTCATGGGGATTTTGATTGGCATTGCATTGAATCTATATATGACTCTTGGTAGGATGGTCATTTTCACAATATTAATTCTTCTAATCCATGAGCATATCTGAGCCCTTTTGTGCTTCCACATGAATCTTAGGGTCGTTTTTTACAAATCTGTGAAAAACGTCATGGGGATTTTGATTGGTATTGCATTGAATCTATATATGGTTTTTGGTAGGATGGTCATTTTCACAATATTAATTCTTCCAGTCCATGAGCATGGGAGGTCCTTCCATCTTCTGATATCTTCCTCAATTTCTCTAAGGATTGAAAATTTTCATTGTAGAGCTCTTTAATATATTTGGTCAGGTTTATTCTAACATATTTTATTTTATTTTTTTGCAGCTATTGTGAAGGGGAGTGTTTCCATGTGCTCTTTCTCTGATTGCTTGTTATTGGTATATAGAAAGGCTACAGACTTTTGTAGGTTAATTTTGTAATCTGCCACTTTACTGAATGTGTTAATAATTTCTAGGAGTTTTTGGATGGAGTTTTGGCATCTCTTAGATATAATATTGCATCATCTGCAAAAAGGGAAAATTTGATCTTTTCTTTTCCAATTATTATTACTCCTTTAATTTCCTGACCTTGTCTTATGGCTCTTGCAAAAGTTTCAAGTACTATGTTAAAGAGAGGTGGAGATAGTGGACAGCCTTGTTTGGTTCCGGATTTCAATGGGAATGCTTCCTGCTCTTCTCCATTTAGAATGATGTTGGCTCTGGGCTTGTTGTATATGGCTTTAATTATGTTGAGGTATGGTCCCTCCAGTCCAATTCCCTCTAGGACTTTGAACATAAATGCATGTTGAATTTTGTCAAAGGTCTTCTCTGCATCTATTGAGATGACCATGTGGTTCTTGTCTTTGAGCCATTTATATGATTTATGACGTTTATTGACTTACGTATATTTAACCATCCCTGCATCTCTGGGATAAAGCTGACTTGATCATGGTGGATAATCTTTTTGATGTGTGTCTCTGTGCAGTTTGCAAGTATCTTGTTGAGATTTTTTGCATCTATGTTCATTAAGGATATGGGTCTATACTTTTCTTTTTTGGTTGTATCTTTACCTGGCTTTGGTATTAGAGTGATGCTGGTTTCATAGAAGGAATTTGGAAGTTCTCCCTCCATTTCTATCTTTTTGAATAACTTAAGTAGTACTGGATGTAGATCTTCTTTAAATGTCTGATAGAATTCTGCTGTAAATCCATCTGGTCCTGGGCTTTATATAGTAGGGAGGTTTTATATTACTGTTTCAATTTCTTTTTGTGTATGGGTCTGTTTAAGCTATTAATCTATTCTTGGTTTAGTTTTGGTGGTTCCCATGCCTTTAGATATCCATCCATTTCTTTTAGATTTTCAAATTTAGTAGCATAAAAGTTTTTAAAGTATTCCCTTATAATGTTCTGAGTCTTTCTGGTTTCTGTTGTGATATTTCCCCTTTCATCTCTGATTTTGTTGGTTTGGAGGTGCTCTTTCTTTCTTTTTGTTAACTGGACTAGGGGTCTGTCTATCCTGTTTAGCTTTTCAAAGAACCAGCTCTTAGATTCACTGATTCTTTGTATTGTTTTCTTTGTTTCTATTTCA
>NW_008354502.1:1199332-1199877 GCF_000622305.1 Nannospalax galili
TTCTCTTTTGACCCATTCATCATTTAGGAGTGTGTTGTTTAATCTCCATGTGTTCATGTGGTGATTAGGGCGTCTTCCAGTGTTGGTTGTAAGCTTTATTGCTCTGTGGTATGATAGAATGCATGAAATTATTTCAATATTTTTGTATTTGTTGAAGTTTGTTTTGTGCCCCAGTATATGGTCAGTTTTGGAGAAAGTTCCATGGTGTGCTGAGTAGAAAGTATGTCCTTTGGTGCTTGGGTGGAATACTCGATAGATGTCTGTTAAGTCCATTTGATATATGGTACTGCTTAATTCAGATGTCTCTCTGTTAACTCTCTGCCATGTTGACCTATCTAATTGAGACAGTGGAGTATTGAAGTTCCCTACTGTTAATGAATTGGGATTACTCTGGGGTCTTAAAGTCCTGTAGTATTGTTTTTATGAAGTTGAGTGCACCAGAGTTTGGTGAATATATGTTCTTGATTGTAATATCTTCTCGATTCATTGTTCCTTTGATCAAAATGAAATGGCCCTCTTTGTCTCTTCTGATTAGTTTTAATTTG
>NW_008354502.1:1200200-1237216 GCF_000622305.1 Nannospalax galili
TCTGTAACCCCTTGGGTATAGTCATTCCTTTCTTCAGCTCTTTGTGTTGCTTCCAGAACTCTCTGAAGGGTTGGTTTTGTGGACATGAAATCTTTCAGCCTATTTATGTCATGGAAGGTTTTTCTTTCCCCTTCGACTATAATAGACATTTTGACTGGGTATAGTAATATGGGTTGGCATCTGTGTTCATTTAAAACTGGGAATACTTTGGTCCAGGCTCTTCTAGCTTTCATAGTTTGCCCTGAAAGTCAGCTGTAATCCTAATCTGTTTTCCTTTATATGTGACTTCTTGTTTCTCTTTTGCAGCTTTCAGTATTGTCTCTTTGTTTTGTACATTTAGTGTTTTTACTATGATGTGCTGTGGAGAGTTTCTTTTCTGGTCCTGTCTGTTTGGTGTTCTATATGATTCTTTTATTTATTTGGGCATATCTTTCTTTAATTTGAGGAAATTTTCTTCCACGATTTTGTTGAAGATCTGGTCCATGCCATTATCTTGGGATTCTTCTCCTTCCTGTATGCCTATGATTCATAAGTTTGTTCTTTTTATGGTTTCACATAATTCCTGCATTTTACATTCTTGTGATATCTTAAATTTTTCATAATCTTTCCCTGAGTGTTCTAATTTGTCCACTTTATCTTCCAGTCTTGATATCCTGTTTTCCATTTTGTTCATCCTATTGGTGAGGTTTTCTCCTGTTGTCTCTACTTGGCTTACTGAGTGTTTCATGTCCTTCTTCATTTCAGCCTGAGTATTCTTCAATATTTCTAACATTTTTCTGAATTCATTCAGAAGTTTATCCCTATATTCCTTCAGTTCTTTGATTTCTTTGTTTGTGTGTTCTTTAAATTCACTGAAATCTTTTATCATGTTTATAATTATTCTTGTGAGTTCTATGTCCTGCATTATCTCTAGGGAGTTCTCATTGTACTCCTCTAGAGGACTAGTTATATTTGCTGGGCCGGGAAGAGGCCTCAAGGACTTCTGTGGACTGCATTGAGGAACTCGGTTGGTCTTGATGCAAAGATCAGGAAGCTAAAAAGTCAGCTACCACTCCTGGCAGGTTTGTGCAGCCCAGGGAAGCAGATGGAGGTGAGGGTGTGACCAGGCCCAGAGGGTTCCTGGGACCTCCAGAAGGAACTGAGTACATCTGGATACAGGGGATCAGGAAGCAGTGTTGGCCTCCAGTTGAGACCCCACAGAGGCCCAAGTCTTATGAGGATCAGATGCTCTCAGGCTTTCTCCTGAGGTCTGGATCCCTCCAGGAAAGATTTTGGCCTCAGGAATTTGGTGGTTGGACTGGCCTGGGAGCCTGGCCCAGGAAAAATGCTGGTCTAGGACAGCTGGTGGCCATGCCACCCAGAGATGCAAAGGCAGATGGGGGCATGAAGTGGCCCCAAGGACTCCCTGGGGACTGCACTGAGGAGCTGGGTTGGTCTGAATGCAAAGGATCAGGAAGAGGAAAGGTCAGCCAGAGTCCCAGAAAGAGGCTGGAGGGTGGTGCAGGCCCAGGGAAGCAGAGGGAGGTAAGGGCGGGGCCAGGCCCAGAAGCAGTGGTCCTGGGAACAGAGAAGGCACTGAATTGGTCTGGATGAAAAGGATCAGGAAGCAGTAGTGGTTCCCCAGGTGTCTGGGGCCCCAAGACAAAGAATGGGACAGGAGCCAAACTAGGAGGAGAGAGTGGTGGGGGAGATGGGAGGGTGAATGAGGCTGGGAAGTCAAGGTGCAGAGGGCACAATGGACTTACCCCAGAGAGAGCTATGCTTTGGTCTTTTGTGACCCTTTGTGTTCATTGCCCTCTGATGCATGAAGGAGCTTCATTAATGAGAGTTGAGAGATGCATTAGTATTGTTGCTATGCCTTATACCACTGTGTTCCAAGAGCCTTAGGTGTAGAGATTCCATTACAGATGTATCACTTAGGGTTGGCCATTTCACAGACACTTAATCTTTGTGTGTGACCAGTTGTGGAATTCTGTAATTGCCTCTATCTTTTGCAAAAGAAGCTTCTTTGATGAGTGGTGACTGGGATACTTGTCTGTGAATATAGGGATCTATATTTAGCACATAGTAAGAAATTAACATTTGTCTATGGATACGACTACCTTAGGGTTTTCTCTACGATCTATGACCTCTCCAGCCATGTGTATTTGGTTATGTTTACAGTACCACACATGAATTCCCTCCCATTGAGTGGACTTTAAGTCCTATTAGGTGGCTGTTGATTACCCCTAAGGTAACATTGGCAATACTGCACTAATATAGTTTGTTGTGCTGGTCATTGTTTTGGTTATTAGGCCTTAAAGCTGGGGCTGGATCATCAATTGATATTCTCCCTCAGCATCTTGCATAGTGTTCTCCAAAACTATGAGAGCTAGCCTTCACAGAGGTAACTTCCAGGTCAGTTCCTTCTCCATTGCTCCAGGTCCTGTGTCCAAAGTATGTCCTGTCTTCAGCAATAGGGTAGAGAGCAGGTCTCAATTTTAAACAAAGAGCTATTGGCAACTGATCACTGCTGGGTGAGGAAGAGCTGGTCCTGTATAAGGGAGTGACTCTAGATAGGCTGACTAGACCTCAGTGGATGAACTTGCACTGAGGGATGTCTGGGAACACTAACTTGACTCAATAGTCTATAATATAAATGACAAAATGCATGAAATTCAGTGGGGGGACTATGGTAGGGTGCCGATTGGGGAGGGGGGTATAAAGATGATTAAGATATTGTGTATGAAATACACAAAAATTCAATAAAATATATAAAAAAGAAAGTATAGAAGAAAAACAGTTGTAAAAAGGCTATGTACACTAACAAAAAAACTCAGGTGTTTTGTTGTTGAACAATTGGGAAACATAAATTTTTTTAGTAAATATAATTAAAATGGAAGATTTTTTTTCCATCTAACTATGGTAGTTCTCTATTAACCATAGGGTTCACTCCAAAACCCTGTGAGTATGCATAGACTCACAGATAATGCCAAACTGCATGTGTGTGTGCGTGTGTGTGTGTGTGTGTGTTTGTAGGAGGGTATATACTATTTTTTTTCTGTATGTTTATAACTGTGGCAAAATTTTAATTTATAGATTAAGAACAGTGGCTAATTATAAAATAGAAAAGTTCTAACAATATTGTAATAAAAGTTATCTAAAAGCACAAAAAAAATTAGCAGACATGGATCTGGAAGGATAGCTGAATGGTAAAGCATTGGCATAACATGTGGAGGCCCAGACTCAGTCCCCAGCACTCCCAGAAGAGTTAAAAATTTAAAAAAACAAAAAACAAAACAAAACAAAACAAAACAAGGGCCCAAGTGAGAGCAAGGGGAATACCTGGAACTGCTGGCAACAGATTACTGCTGGGTGAGGGAAAGTAGATCTTCTCTAAGATCTCTAGATAAGCTAACTAGACTTCAGCAGACTAACTTGCACCAAAGGATATCTGGGTACAAATGCTTGACCGCATAAGACTTGATGTATTTGACAGAATGCATCATGAGGTCCAGTGCCAGGGATATGGGGTGGATGGATGGGGGAGGGGGTATAAATTTAATTAAGAACTATTGTATGAAATGCACAAAAACTCAATACAAATATTGTTTAAAATAAATAAATAATAAAAAGCAAATGAAGTAATGTGAAATACAAGTCAAGGAAAATTGGATGATCAAATAGTAAATCTAAAGGTAAGATGCATAAATTTAGTGAAATACATAACAAAAATAAAATCTTCATAAAAAATTAACTTATTTATATTCAAAAGAATAGATAATGATAAAGAATCTAAGAACTTAAGGATAGACCTAAATAAATCACTCAGAATATACGTAAAGAATAAAAATTAAAGGACAGCAAATTAGACTACCACACTACCAGGAGAAGGGCTCTACAAAGTAGGTGTCCAGCAAACCAACTATATTAATCAGACTTCTCATAGTAAAAAAAAAAAAAAAAGTGGGTGAATGATTTAAGAATTATTTTTATTTTGGTTCATGAGTCAGAGTTTAAGTCCATCACAGAAAAGATATAGCAGAGCAGAGGTGTTCACATCATGGTGGAGAGAGAGCATGACAGAGAGAGACAGAGAGAGACAGAAAGACACAGAGAAAGAGGGAAATGCATAAACACACACACACACACACAGAGTTCATACCTTACTTGTGTGAAACCATCTTTTTCAAAGCAGCGTTGAGGTTACATATATTCTGTGACTCATCTGTTTCCACATTCATGCATAGCCTAGACCCTTTAAAACCTTGTTTATAGCAGCCTGAAAAATGATATAATTTTTTATTGTTGAAGAAGCATTAATAGATTATTATGGTCTCATAAAATGAAGTCCAATATAATAGGTATAATTAATGAAAAGTAACTTAATGAACAATGTGAATTTTCCAAAATTAAAACCAATTGTGAAGTTTGAAAAAGAAAGCAAATTGTCCCCTTTTCTGTACTGTGTGGCATTCCTGAGGAGCAGCTGTTTCTCCATCAGAACTCATTCTCAAGCTCCCCCCAGTTCTCTCTCCTCTCTAGTCCCTCTGATTTGACTTTAAAATGTCCTTTTGTCTTTAAGAGCAGGTAAAGCAAAGGGATGCATTACCTGGTCATGCGATATATTTAATGAAACACTGTGGAGAGCCATAGGCTCCCACCCCAGGAAATAGCAAGACCTGATTCCTGGCAAAGCTGTTTTCCAGACATCAAGGCTGGCCTGGTTTGAGATTAACCAGATGACTATACTTGAAAGCCTCATGAAAACATGTTATTCTAACTCGGGCACTTACCGCTTGAGAGACTCCCTCATTTCTCATGTAATTGCCTAAGAAACTTTTGCTTTACTTTGTAATCATACAAGTGTACCTCTTAATTGATTTATAACTTGCTATATAGAATTGTGGTGTTACTATGGAATTTACTCTGTGATCAATTGGTGTGGTGTAATCATGATAATTGTTTTGTTAATAGAATTGCTCTGCCTCAATGGATTTATCCCTGCCAACTTCCCCCTTTTCCCTCACTATAAAAACTTTGTGTAGATGTTCAATAAATGAGACTTGATCAGAAAGCCTGTCTTGTCTCCATTCTTCACGTCACTTGTCCCTTTCCATCCCCTCTCCTCCCTCCAGGTACCCACGTTGACTGTCTCACAGGTCGGGACAAAACACAAGAGTAAATCTGACTTTAAAAGTTGCTTTTCTTAGAAGGGACTTTTCTATTGCTTTTTGGGTGACGTCTCCCCAATAAAATGTCTCCATCTAAGTGAAGCTTTCTGGCTTCTTGATGGCCACTCCAATTGCACAGAAGTTCTCTGGGAAGCATAGTTAGGACTGGGCGAGTATTTGCTTGCATAGCTAACTTAATCTAGCTATGTTGTATTCTAATTTGTGAGTTACAATAATGTGATTTTATTTTCTTAAATGTCTCCCTGTTCAGAAAAAAAAAATTGAAAAATTCAGCCTGCTATCTCAATATTTGGTCTGCAAACCTGATAAACATCCCAAGGCACAGAAGGACCTAAAGAGCTGTCTGTAGTTGGAGCTGGGCATCTACTATCATTTCAACATTTATCTATGTAATAGAGTTGCAGAAATTTTCTGTATGTTCCTAATGTTTGTTTGCATTTTCACTGAGTCACTTTAGTATAATCTAAATGACAGTATAAAATGGGGATTTTGAGAAAACATTGCACCACAAAAATTTGGGGCTATTTCTAACAAGAATCTGAAGAAATTAGCACAATAACATGATACGTAAAACAATTATTGTATGTCTTAGACAAAGCCATAGGCAGATTTTCTAACTTGAATCTTGTGGGTGCAAAACTTCCAATGTTCTTAAAATTAAAACAGCTTCAAGGAAGCACTGAAAAACATTTTAATGTACTATTTACTGATTATTAACCCAATTCCTCAATATTAGAAAATTCAACAATTTAGAAAAATTTCCAATACTGATCATTGCAATGGAGCAATTGGTATAACAATAAAACACAATTATGGTGTATTTATATATAATCTAACTTATTCCCTAAGAAACTTATTTATTATAGTTTCACATGAAAATGTTTCTAAAACATTTTAGTTATTATTTTTATTCTATGTGTATGAGTGTATTGCCTGCATATATACAAGTGCACTCATGTTGTGCAATGGCTGTGGAGGTCAGAAGAGGGCGTCGGATCCCTTGGAACTGAAGTTAAGGACGGTTGTTAGTGGTCCTACCCGGGTCCTTTGCAAGAGTAGCCAGTGCTCTTAACTACTGAGCCATTTCTCCAGCCCCAATTTCATATGAGAATGTTTTTAAACATATGAGGGATGACACTGTTTATTGAGAAAATACATTCATTAGAGCTTGTCAACAGTAGAATACTCCTGCCCTCCAGCTCTATTAGCTTTCATTTCATCCCTCATTATTAACTGTTATATTTACACCTTGTTTTTAATTTTAAAAACTTCAATGAGTCCTCACAAACTTCTATATTAATCCATCTACTAGCATGATACATAAAATACTTTGTGTCAGTCAGCTTAAGTGTTATTTTGTAGCCTAAACAAACAGCTCCCAAAGCTACTTACAGTAGTAACAATGATCCCACCCAGCTGCAAAGTCTATGAACTACAACAATGACCTGCCCAGCAAACTGTCTCTATTGGTGCAGCAGTATCATTTTTATCTTGAGGGTAATCAACAGTTGTACAATTGGACTTAAGACCTGTTCAATGGGAGGGAAATCCTGTGTGGTACTGCAATCAAGAACACATAGTTGGAGAGATCATACACCCAAGAGAAAAACCTACTTCTGTCACTTCCCTAGACCAAAGTAATTTCTTACTGTATGTTTTCTAAATGAATAACCTTACATTTACAGACCCCTCACCACTTATTAAAGAAGCTTCTTTTTGCAACAGATGGAGACTATTACGAAGTTGCACAACTGGACAAATGCAGAGAATAAATGGCTGTGAGATGCTCAGCCCCACTCAGTAATGCAACCTCTATACCTAAGGTTCAGGGAACATTCCAGAAGAGGGGGAGGAAAGAATGTAAGAGCCAGAGGGACAAGACATCTGCTGCTAGTTAATGCACTGTGGATGCTGTGGGGAAGCTACACCAATGAAATTTCCACAGTATTTAGTCTAATGAGACCTGCATATAATGACATTACCAGTTGACATACCAATGGATCTGAGGGAAGGAGAATCAGTCTTCTCCAGGGACTAACTCCTGAAAGTTATCTAACCCCAAATGGGCAGCCCTAAACACAAAACACATACAAGCACCATTAAATGGACTCAGTGCAGTGTGTGTGTGTGTGTGTGTGTGTGTGTGTGTGTGTGTGTATAAAATAGTAATAATAAAGAAGAGGACAAAGACTGAGAGAGAGAGGCGGGGGGACATGGAGGAGTTGGTGGAGTACTGGGAGAGATGGAAATAATGCAAAGACTATACTCTTGTAGGAAATCTTCAAAAACAAAACATTTAAACAATTTTTTCAAAAGTTTACCTCTTGCTGGTGACAGCTGCCACTAGCAGGCTGACTACAACTTTAATTTGAAGTTTTGCTATTGAAGACTATACACTGGTTCTTTAAAACCTGGTGGAATTTCATGTCCATTTCCTGCTCCCTGGTTGAAATTTGTCCAGCTTGAGCTTTCACAGGTCTTACACATGCTGTTATAGCCTCTGTGAGTTCATATGTACAATTGCTCTGTTGTGTCCAGAAAACACTATTTCACTGTAATCAATTACCACCTCTGGTTTTTACAATCGTTCTGCCCCCTCTTCTGAGAAGATCCCTGAGCCTTGGGGGCAGTGGTATGATACTGATGTCTCAGTTAAGGCTGAGCACTTTACAGTCTCTTATTCTTTGCCTCTTGACCCGTTGTGGGTCTCTGTGTTAATCTCCACCTACTACGAAAAAGAAACTTCTCTCATGAGGTTTGAGAGATGCACTAATCTATGGGTATAATGATAAGTCATTAGGAACTATTGGCAATTGATAACTGCTGGGAGAGGGAAAATTGTTTTTATTTTTTTAAAGACTGTGGCCCCTGTAGGTCAGCCTGGTTCCAGTAGATGGCCACACACCCACGAGTACAGCACAAATTGGATTTGATGGATTTAAAAAGAAAAATGAGGGCACAAAGTTGGGTGTGTGGGGAAAGGGTGGGGGTGTGTCTAGGAGGAGTTAAGGGAGGGGGTGAATATTATCAAAGTAAAATGTATGAAATTTTCAAAGAATTTCTAAAATTTAAAAAGAAAGTTGGACAACTCCAACTTTTGCCCCCATTTCATGGGTAAAAGGAAGTGACAATCAGAAAAATACTAGAGGTATGAAATACAATTTTCCTACAGGGAGGGAGGCAGAAAGGAAAACTAATTTAACCCATTACTTCCTGGGCTGATTATTATTAATTCCTCTTAAAAGAACTTCATATTTTTTTATAAATTGCTGTTCACTAATATGTCATGTTTTCCCAAGAAACTGAAAGGTTTAATCTGTCCCATTATATGACTTTCATTAGGAATTTGACATCTGTAGAGATTCTTTTTGCTTTAAGATTCTAGGTGAAATATTTAGGGGGCTGGTTGTTGGTATTGTTTGGAAATTCCTGATAAGTACACAATTCCATTTTATTAACTCTATTATAGCCATGGGTGCATATAGAAATGAACAGCTGATGCTCCTGTCTCTTATATACCTCTAAAGTTGAAACTTTCTAATTTAGAAACAATGTTTCAATATAGGATGGTTCATAACTTCCATAGAGGTACTGCACTTTGTTTCCACTTAAAGTCATGTATGTGTATGGCCTGAAGTCTGGTGTGGTTCTGAGTATCAAGTTAAACAATATGCCTCTTCTGGCAGATTTCTCTCAGGCTGTGTGGGCTGAGCAGCAAAAGGTCATAGACCTCTTAGCTCTGCAGTTTTGTTCTTTCCTGAGAATAGTCTGATGGAATCCAGGCCACGCACCATGCAAGGGGACCACTGTGAGTGCTAATTGAGAGGAAGGCAGCACGGGAGGAGTTGGAGGGGGTAGAGAGAGGGATGGATATGATGTAAATACAGTGCTAATATGTGAAATTCTCAAAAAAAACCTTTAAATTATTTTTAAAGAAGAATTATTTTGCACTGTGGAAGAAAACTTCAGGGGCCACAAAACGGAGATGTGGACGGAAATCTCAGCATTATAAAATTGGAGCATTTGTGCTCTTCTCCCTTTTTTCTCCCTGGCAATTCTTCAGGCTCTACATCTCTGAGAACCTTAGTTAGCTCTGGAGTTTCTTAAACCCGAGGCCATCTGAGGATCTGCGAGGTTTTCATACTCCTCTGTTTGAAAGAAAGATGAGAGCTGGCAGAAGAACCAGCTGCCTCAAAATGGCACTGAGTTTGCTAAATACAGGATGACTGTGCCGAAGTCTGCAACTTTAGGTCTGAAAGGAACTCTTGAAAGGCTCTAATCTAGAGGATTCTAAACATAGATACATGTTAGAATCACCCTGGAACATCTTTACCTTATAAATGCTGGAGTCAAACCTATAGAGATGATGATATTTCAGTTTGAAGTGGAGCCAAGAATACTTGGTAGTTGAATCCAAGTCTTTTTACATTCTAATGGTCCTTCATGCCATCTCCCCATGGCACCCAACTCAAGAAGCCACAGAGAATAGGTCCATTAAGAAGGGATTAAGTGACATGTTCTATAAATTCACAATCCACTTCTTACTGAGAGCATATCCCATGGCTGTGTTATAAAAAGAGAGAAACCAGAATATACTTTTGTCAAACAATATTTAGGTCAGCTTCTTCAGTTTCGATGGGAATGTCTAAGACCAATCTTTTGGTTCCCACCTGAATGCCATTCTCTACCAAAAAACTATTAAATAAACAGAAAAAATCCCTAAGACTAACTTTTGTTTAATCTATATTGCTGAAGAAGAACAGTCACAGACATTCTGACATATTTCTCAACTCTCCAGTCCAATAAATATCAATCGTCTTAATTAAATGTAATAAGTAATTTCAAGCATTATTATATATGAGATATTCTGCTAAGGTGGTAGACTTTGTGACCTTAATTACACAGATGAGAAGCATGTAAGATCTCAGCAAAAGTCTGAGCTAATTACCATCCTTTCAGCCCTCGGGGATGCAATTTCAATGCCTGGGTGCAGTCTATTTCCACTGCCTGTATCACTTCGAAGGTTGTATGGAATAGATATCTTTTCCTGCTCTGCCCTTTGATTTAACTGTTTTTTTTTCTTTTCTTAAGGAATGATATATTCTTCTACTCCTCCTAGATATATTTATGGCATTTAAAACACTTTATCTTGCTTCTGGATTTTTGCTTTTTATAGGTAATTATGTTTAATACTTAGGTAATTCCTTATTACAAGATAATGACACCAATTTATAAAATCATGTGAATTAAATTCAAAGTTTCTGAATCACAGTTAAAAATAGTCCTGCTTAAGATGAAACTGATTATCTAAAAGCATTCTAGTTCATTCTCAGGCTCCATACTGACTAGTCCCAGGACAAGCTGGTTTCTGTTTCATATTTGTGTCATTGTTACTATCTTGCAAGCACGTTATACCTAAGGGGGATCATACAATAATTGTAATCCCTTGATCTCATGTGGGTTTGGTCAAAGCTATATTGCCATCACATCATATTGCCATATTATCCATAATGCTATCACATCTTAACTTGTTTACGATGTAGACAACCTCACTGAGTTTTGAGCTCCTCTTGTAACTTTAACATGTTAATTCATCATGACCCTTCCTTGGCCTGTACCTAGAGTAATATATGTATGAGTGTGGCTATATGGGGGAATATCGAAAATGCTGCAAAGAAGATATGATGATTATCCCCCCTGTGTTGCAAACAATAGATATGATTAAATTGATAGCATCTATTTGCAGCTGTATGTGTGACAGAGATCAGATAAGGGTCTGACTTTTACTTCCCTATTTCATGCTGGATGTACTGTTGCAATAAAAGAATGAGGGAAACACTTGTTTGACAGCACAGCTCTGAGAGAATTCTGACGGAACAGGTTCTTACCAGTTTGGGTCTGTTCTTGCCTTAAAAATGGATGCTAGCACTCAGGCTGTTTTTGTTAAGGCATAGCTAAATAATGGCATTCCATAGCAAATGTGGCACTCAACAAGACTCTTACAACTTACTGTTAAAATAAAAAGTATGTGAACACTATCCTGGCCACAGAGCAACATGATACATAACATTCTAAGTAGAAGAGTCGGTATGGTCGCACATGCCTGAAATCCCAGCATTTGGAGGTGGTGGCAGGAGGCTCAGGGTGTTCAAGGTCAGATATATACTGAACTCAAGGCCAACCTGGGCTATATGAGACACTGTATCAAAAATCAAAGCAAAATAAAACAAAAGAGAAATCTTCAATACATAAAGAAATCCTAAATATTAATTAAAACGGAAACCTACAATATTCTTTCAATGCTTATTAAATAAATAATTTGAAATAGGAAAAAGTCATGGTGTTGTTAAGAGGAACACTTTTTTTTCTTAGTGATATAGAATAAAGTTTTTATACTCAAGTTTGTTATAGGAGGCATCATTGTGCCCAGCTTTCCTTATGGTTTGAAATGGACACATAATTTAGTTGCATGTACTGAAATATTTTGAAGAATAAAAAGAGAAAGCAATTTCTTTGAAACAGGTCAACTTAGCTATCAGATGGCATTATTCTTCTTCACTGGGCTAAAAAGATGGTTTGACCACTCTGTGACCTAGAATTTATGGAAAGGATAATGGAGAGGAAGAAAGAGTAACTGAAGTAATTTATGACTTTGTGGGACCAAGAAACCAGCCTAGGCCTTCCTGCCTCCAAATTCCCCGGTGCAGAAAGAATAAATCCTTTTTTTTTTCTATTTTTTCAGATATTTATAATTCAAAGCTAAGCACTACCAACTTTTAACTTCACATAAGATCAAAATGAATGACACTGAGTTGATTTAACATTGAATACTTCCACAATGAAAAGGCTTCTAAATAGGTAATATGAATATTTTCCCAAGATATACATCGTGGTTTGAAAATTATTCATGTCTTCTAAATTTTCATTATTTGATGATGAATAATGGGTGTTTGCCAATATAATCAATAGAAACAAATATAAATTAGATTTAGACTTTTACAAAAATGAATGAAAATGTACCTAGGAGAATCAAAATGAGTGATGTAAGAGAATTCTTTGTACTGCTTCCTCTTTTCTGTAGGTTTGAAATGTTTCAATTTAAAGAGTATATATTTATCTTTATCTGTGTGTGTATATATATGTAAATTCTTCCAATATTTTTTAGAAACCTCCATTGACAAATACCAGACTTGAGAAACTTTGACACTTCCTTCAGTATTTGTTGGTCAAGCTCAAGTCTTGAAAGTACCAAGTATCTAACTCTCCATCATACTAATCCTAGCTCTGTAAACATTGGATATCTAATTCTTTTAGATTTAGGTTTTCCAGCTGGCCTAGAGGTACCAACCCTCAAACACATACCTCACTGCTCTAAAAACTGAAATGAAAGTTCTGACAATTTGGAAGTTTATTATATTAGATGCCTAATTAGAATCCCTTGAATTTCAATGAAAACAGAGAACTGATACAGAATTATCAATACTCGTTCTTGAATATATTAAAATTTAAGATGTGAAATGGTTTTCAACATGTCGTTTAGGAATCCCATTGGAAGACATTAATGTGCTAGTCCCCATAACTGATTACAAGTCAGTTACAGCAAGGGATGTAATTAAAGTCTCAGATGTTTTGACTTTCAAAGATAGAAGTTTATCCTCCCATGGTGCCTTTTATCCCTGCTCAGAGTTCTTTGCAATTATTAGCTCATTAGTCCTAGTGGATTTTTTAATTTAATTGTAAATTGGTAGACCTTACAGAGTTAAATATAAAACAAACAGAATGTTAACGGCCCATTTCATGAATAGATATACCAATGGCTCAAACTTTATTATCTCAATACATACATAAATAAAATCAGAGGAAATCTGCTCTCCCCAAAAGCACAGTTCTAGGGTTCTCACATATTATTACTGCTCAGAATTTGTCTCAGCCTCAAACTACTCTTTGTTTTGAGACAGAGTGTCCCTGTAGCCCAGCTGGCCTGGAGCTCACTCTGTAGACCAGGATTTGTCTGCCTCTGCCTCCCAAGTGCTGAAATTAAAGGTGTGCACCACCATACTGGACTCAAACTACCCTTTTATTAAAACAATTATTACATTTATGTGTGTGTGGTGCATGCACACTCCTGCATGTTACAGTGTGTATGTGGAGGTCAGACGATGATATGTGGGAGTCAGTTCTCTCCATCTACATTGGAGTCCTAGGACTCGAACTCAGTTATCAGGCTTTGTTTGCAGCAAGTGCCTTCACCTTCTGGGCCATCTCACTGGACCTCAAGCTACTCTTTTCAATACTTATTTTACACATTCATTTCACCCTTTAGCTTTTATACAGTTTCTACAGGTGTTCAAACTACTACTGTGGTTGTATTCATTATTTTTGTTGCTCCTGTGACGGAATACTTGACATAAACAACAAGAGGGAAAAATTATTTATTTTGCTCACAGCTTTAGAGGTCTCATCCATCATGTCTGGGAATGTGTAGTGGAACAGAACAGTCCACATCATGGCATCCAGGAGGCAGAGAAAAGCGAATACAGGAAGCAGCCATGGCTACACACAGTCCCGAGGTACAGCTCCTCAACTTCCTCCAGTGAAACCCTATCTCTTACCTTTCACCACCAATTCCCAATAACACCATCAAAGTATGACTCCATTAAGGGATTAATCTATTGAACGCTCTAGCTCCAATCACCTCCTCAAAGCCCATGTACCAGCACCTAGCAGCCAACACCCAATATAGAAGCCTGTGGAGAACATTTCATATTCAAACTCTCAAGTTTGGTGTGTGTGCTTCATATTACGAATAATAAGCACAACATTTTGATCAAGTACTCTAATTGTTGTAATATCATTGTAACTATTTACTAGAGATCATGTATGTGCTGGATAGCTTTAGTGTCAACTTGACACACCTGGGTTGAGGGAGCCTCAATTGGGGAATTGCCTTCATTGGACTGGCCTGTAGCCATGTCCATGGGGGCACCTTCTTGATTGTTGAGTGATGTGGGAGGGCCCAGCCCACTGTGGGTGGTGCCACCCCTGGGCAGGTGGGGCTGTGTTGCATAAGAAAGCAGGCTGAGCAGGGGCCAGGAGAGCAAGTCAGTAAGCAGTGATCCTCCATGGCCTGTGCTCCAGCTCCTGACTCCAGCTCCTGCCCTGGGTTCCTACCTTGGGTTCCCTGATGAACTGTGACCTGGGAGATGTAAGACAAATAAACCCTTTCCTTCCCAAGTTGGTAGTGGTCAGAGTGTTTTGTTACAGCAATGGAGAAACAAACTAGGACAATGTATTATTGTTGTTTCCTATTAACTCCTTGAGGTGAATGCTTATCAAGCTGTGTTAACTCATTATTCATCATAAATATTAATTGCATGTTCTCATACTACAGGCAGTGCTTAGATACCTTTGGCACAGTTTTTGGTTATGTACCCACACTTTCTCCCAGTTCCTTAACAGAGCTGATCCAGACATCTGCTTTGCAACTGCCCTGATGACCAGTTCCCTGTAGGACAGCTACATGGCACCTGCTTTGCTGGTCCACTTGATCCTCACACCCTGCATTAACTGTGCAAATATGCCATAGTTACTGTAACTTAGATCACTTTGTGATCTCTGGTAACTTGTACCTCTTTGCTTTAAACCTACCAATTAAAATTCTCCATGGAAGCCTTCTTGGAGAGTATCTAGGACACCACAAAGGCTATGGCCTATGAGTCCACTTTATTCTGTCCCTGACTGGAATCCCTGACCTCTGTGTGTGGCCTGAAGACATGCCTTAAACCCTAATGTCTCTAAGTACTAAAATTCTTAATCTTTCACACTGTGATTATTGTTTCACTGAAGCTCTGCCTGAAGTCCAACCCTGACCACAGGTTTCTGGCAGGTACCTGAGCAGGTGGATCTCCTAGTGTTTCTCCTTGGTCCTCTGATGGCTGCTGGAGACAAATGCTAACACCTGAGTTGAGGACAATTTCATTTCCTCAATACTTTCAATCTTGGAAGGAAATCATGACCATTTCTAATGTTTTCAGGGCCGGAGGGATACTTGGTTTTGCCCCCCAAAATGGAAATATTGGTGTTGTTGGACTGAGAGGGCAGAGACTGGTCATATGGGTAAATGGAAAAAGGAACTTTGGTATTCCTAGAGCAGAGATGAAATAAGTAACTACATAGGTAACAGCTGAAGCCCATTTTACCCAGCTTCTTCCCATCCTCCAGCTCTAACTTACTCCTAAGAATCACCCCTTCCCTCACCCTCTCCGACACTCTTGCTCCATTCCTGGTGTGTGTCACATGACTCATGTCTGACCAAAGCATGACTTTCATGTAGCTGTGGTAGTGGGTCAATTTATTAGTTTTCTGATAGTGCCTCTGCTGTTGACTAAACTGTGTGGCTTAAACTACAGAAATTTATTGTTTTAACAGATTATAGTTCCAAGATCATGGTGTTAGTAAGGGTAGTTCCTAGCTGTGAGAAGGAGAATCTCTTCCATGCTTCTTTCCTAACTTCTGACAGTTTGGGGATAAGTTTTGATGTTACTAGGGTTCTGCTGTATCACTCTAATAACTGTTCATCTTTGTGGGCATTGCTTCTGTATATATGTCTTCAAATGTCTTTTTGTAAAGACACCAGTCACATTGGATTAGGATTATTATGACCACCCTGTTGCCATATGACCTCAGCTTAATTAATTATAGTCTCGATATGATTTCCAAATAAGATAACATTCATAGATATTGGAAGATAGGATTTCAAATATGAATGTTAGGGAAACAATTCAATCCATAACAGTCTAATCTAAATGAATAAGACAATCAAATCCAGTAAGGATCAATGAAGATTTTACTGGAAATTCCCAAATATTCTCCTGTTTTCTCATTACTAGATAAGAGTATTCTGGGATGAAAGTTGCTGCAATCCACTTATATCCACTGGGTGGAGATGGGATCTGTTGAAAATGAACCCAACACTGCTTCAGCAGAGCCAAAAGGTATAGACAGAGATGTCTGACTGCTTATTACTGAACATGGGGCCAAGCTTTATCTAGTCCAATGCTTCTTCAACTGTCCTGTGGTTTGAGCTAAAACATTCCCTTCATTCTTAAGCCTATCTATGTTTAACTTTCTGTAACTAATGGCAGAAATGAAGTCATTGTTAATGTTATTTAATGATGGGATTAAATATGAGGTGTTCATGTGAACTGCAACAAAAGAAGAAATTATGAAATTAATACTTCCTTCTGACTTTGTGCCATTTTAGGAAAGGCTCAGTTTGATAAATTGCATAGTAATATAGCACATTAATAGCTGAACAAGCACAATGAATAATATTTCTATTTCTATATTATATTGAGTTCCTTTCTAAAATATAAATATTTTACTCAAGACACAATTTCCTGTTATAACAAATTTCAGGTGAGGGGATGAACTATATGTTTCTAGATGCTGAACCCATGATTTATGGAGAATAAAGAGACATCAAGATAAAGTAAAGAATGGCTTTAATCCCAGCACTCAGGAGGCAGAGGTAGGCACATCTCTGTGAGACAGAGGTCAGCCTGGGCTACACAGTGAGTCCCAAGCCAGCTGAGGCTACAGGAGACCCTGTCTAAAAAAAAATAATAAGGGGAAGAGACTTAGCATAAAGGCTAGCAAGATCACAAATACAACCAGTGAATACAGAAAAGCCATCTTCAATCAGAGATGATGTCCAAACAGTGGAATTAGAAATGAAGGTTAATTGAAGAGAGAAGGCTTGTCAGGAATAGAGTGGAAACTTGATTTTCAAAGAGCATAGCAGTGCTGATGGCATGTCAAGAAAAACAAGATTATCTTGGAGAAATGTGAGAGCAGACAGTAGCAAAGTGCATTCACTTAAAACATGGCTGATAATCACAAGTCAGGTGAACGTGTCGTGACAGATATCTCCACAAGTGCCATTGGTTATGAAGCTTGAGAGTACCATCAATGTTCAGACTTGAACACTCTACTTGGGTGGTCCTAGGAAAGCAAGAACCTGTTGTAAGAGTACCTGAGGGTCTTCTTACAGAGTGGTGGACATTGTGCCTTGGCATTAGTCATGGAGACTTCTTCCCAAGATCGTTCTGGAAGAGGATCATCTTGACCACACCATAATTTTCATACTTCATTTGCTAGCTAAATGAGTACCATATATTTAGGGACAGATTGTTTCTTTCTGTTTACAGATGAGATGCCAAGCAGCATTCACCAGGAACTGAACAGGAAAATTTTGGATGAGAATAAGAAATTGAGTAATGAAGAGACCATCCGCCATGTATAAAATTGCCATGGAACAATATGGAAGAAGCGTGACTTTGGGAATTCCGAGAACACTGGAAATACTTAATGCATAAATAGCAGTACTCTGCCTTGGACAGCCTCATCCCTCTAAATCTTAGACATCAGTCTCTTGACGGTGTACATATGAATTTGTGCTGTCTGGTCTGGCCCACCGTTCAGTCCAGCCGCTGTTGTAGCACCAAGCTTCTTACAAGTACATGATTTGAGAGCAATTCATTTTTGTATGCAAACTCTCCCTTTCGTGTTCCAGGTTTCAGAGTTATGGTATGCAGTGCTTGTGGACATCCTTAGCACTCACACATAAACAAACTGGGAGTAAGTCCCTGAGAAGGAAATCCTTGACGACTGCAAGAAGGCACCAGTGGAAGAATACCTTCTTCTTCTGTCCTTCCTTGAGCATGGCCTACAGTCGTCCTAAGATTCCAGAAAAATTCAGCCTCGGTGTCCACAGCAGCTACCAACTCAGGAACAAGTCAGGTATTGTCCCTTACTCCCCTCTCTCCAGCCAGTCCCTTCCTTCCTTTTTTCCTTTCTTGATTCCTAATGAGCTCCCATGGACTATTTCCAAAATACCTGTACTTTATCCCTTGACTCAGACTGACTTCTAGAGAAAATACAGACTACCAAAATAATTTTCTGAGTTCCATGTTTTGCAGCTAGAATCTTATTGTGGTTTAAGGAACTTAACACTGAGAAATCCCTAAACTTTTTCACAATGAAAGCCACCTCAAAGACTTGCTAGTGTTTTAGAAAAAAAGATCACAAGTGGATGCTGGCATCTGAGAAGACCAAGGCTAATAACTTTGCTCCGTATTTAACAATCTCATCATTTGTTTTCCTGTCAAGCATATCCTAATCAGAAGCTGCCTGGTTCTAATGATGTTGCAACACCTACAAACAATGAAAGAAAGTGTCTTTGAATTGCCCACAGAGCTGTCCAGAGTGAATGTTTTATGTCCTTTGGCTAAAGGAGAGCAAACACGCTCTCTAACTTTGTTAACTTTATTTTCATTTTTAAGTGTGGAATTTCTTCTTTGACTATGTGGGAGAATGAGAACGAGAATATGGAGTGTCTAGGAAATACCTGAGTACCTAGACTGTTTTATTTTGCATTTATTTGAACATTAAAACAACCTGAAGAGGGCCTGGTGAGCATGGCTCAGCGGATAACTGTAAATCAAGCATGAAGAACTGAATGGATCCCAGAACCCAGGTAAATACTGGGTAGACTTGGCAGTCCTTCTGTAATTCCAGTGCTCAGAAGATAGAGATAGAAGCTCTAGCTGATCAGCAAGCTCTGGGTTCAATTGCGACACCGTATGTCTTGGATACCTTTAGTTGTCAACTTGACACATCAAGATGCAGGGGGTCTCACCTGAACTGGCCTGTACCCATGTCTATACAGCATTTTCTTGACTTCTGAGTGATGTTGGAGGGTGAGGGCCGCTGTGGGTGGTGCCACCCCTGGGCAGGTGGTCCTGTGTTGTATAAGAAAGCAGGTTGAGCACAGGCCCCAGGAGCAAGTCAATAAACAGCATTCCTCCACGGCTTGTGCTTCAGCTCCTGCCTCCAGGTTCCTGCCCTGAGTTCCTAACCTTGGGCTTCCTCAGTGATGAATTGTGACCTGGGAGATGTAAGCCAAATAAACCCCTTCCTCCCCAAGTTGATTTGGTCAGTGTTTTTATCACAGCAATTAAAAGTAACTAGAACACCCCGTCTCAATGAATAACGCGAAGAGTAAACACTACTGATGTCAGCCTTAGGCCTCCATATGCACGTGTACACATATGCAAACACATCTACAAACACACAAATGCCTACACACATGCAAGCACACATAAAAATGCAAAAAATTAAAAATAAAGCAAAATAAAGCCAAGCGTGGTGGCGCATGCCTGTAGTCCCAGCACTCGGGAGGCAGAGGCAGGTGGATCTCTGTGAGTTCAAGGCCAGCCTGGTAGTGAGTTCCAGGACAGCTCAGGCTATAGGCAAACCCTGTCTCAAAAAGACCAAAATAAATAAATAAGTAGATTTAAAAAAGCAAAATAAGTTAAGGAAAATATATTTTAAATCCTGATTTCTTGGTTTTATCCTCAAAAGTTCTGAGTCTAGTCATCTAAGCCCAAGTCCTGAAAACTGTATGCTTCAAAATTCCTAGGCAATTCTAAA
Organism: Nannospalax galili; assembly: GCF_000622305.1. NCBI lineage: Eukaryota > Metazoa > Chordata > Mammalia > Rodentia > Spalacidae > Nannospalax > Nannospalax galili. The sequence continues at coordinate 1,219,868 of NW_008354502.1, forward strand.
ACAGAGCCAAATTATAGAAGTACTGGCTTAAATAATTCATGTAAGATAATTCAAGAAAATGTGTTACCTAAAGCTATAAAATTTTCTGCCAGAAGGTTGGAAGCTTAGGCATTTTATAAATTTTATTTTCTTATTTTTAAGTGAGAAAACATCGTGCCTTCTTTATTGAGAAGACGTTTAGAATCAAATTTTCAGAACAGAAAAGCTTTCCTTTGTGAAAACTAACATTAAGAATTTTTTAGCATACTTGCATGTAAAAGCAGAATGAGGTTAACAAAATTTACCTCTACTTATAACATGATAGAACATATACTAACCTAATTAGCATTAATTAACTGTACTATTAAGACTGACAACTGTAGTATTTTGTTGACTCTTTCAAATATGTTTGTTCCTAAAGTATTCATTAGCTAATTTTAATAAGAAGGTATTTCCTAGTAGACTTCCTGAATATATAACTGTCATTCTTCCTGGATAGAAATGCTCCTAAGAAATGGCTACTCCTTTGAATCTGGGTACATTCACATCAGTTTGAAGTTTCTGAAAACTTAAAGTGAGTTCATGATTTTAGCTGCCAAAGAATGTGGGCCATTTGAAATTGAAAACTCATTTACAAGTGTTTTTCTTTTTTGCAGCGGTAGTGGTGCACACCTATAATCTTAGTACTTGAGAGTTGGTGGCAGAAGGATCAGGAATTCAAGGCCAGCCCTGGCTCCATAGTGACATCAAAGCCACTGTGATCTATGGGAAACTGTGTCTCAAAAAAGTTGTTTTGATTGACAGTACTTTTGTGAAGAAAAAGAAAAAAAACCAAGATAATAAAAATGACTAAAAAATTTAATAAACAATATTATAAATACAATTTGACCCATTTTTACTTGAGTAAGTTCCTCAGTTGAGGGACTATTTTCTGACATAGTCAACTTAATTTAGGTGAGAATAGATTTTTATAAAGAAATGGTCTATTGAAGATTCGGAGTTTGTCCACTTATGAGACAGAACATGGGTTTTTGTCTTCCTGGGCTCTGGTTCCCTCACTCACAATGATTGTTACAGCTCCATACATTTACCTGCAAATTTCATAATTTCACTTCTCTTAAGACCTGAATAAATAGTCCATTGTGGATATGAATGATACTTTCATTATCCATTCATCTGTTGGTGGACATCTAGGTTGTTTCCATTTCCTGGATATTACGAATAGAGCAGCAATGAATATAGATGAACAGGTACCTCTGTAATAGGATACAGAGTCCTCTGAATACATGCCCAAGAGTGGTGTGGCTGGATCATGTGGGAGATCTATTTCTAGCTCTGATTTCCTGACTGGCTGAACCAGTTTATACTCCCACCAGCAAAGATTTGTGTTCCCTTTCCCCACAGCCCCACCAGCATTTATCATTGTTTGTTTTTAGGATCTTAGCTTTTCTGGCTGGGATAAGATGAAATTTCAAAGTAGTTTTAATTTGCATTTCCCTGATGGCTAAAGATGATGAAGAGAGGTAAGAAATCTAGTAAGGGGCTGTCAAGAGAGGCTTTATGGGAGGGGAATAGAGTTCAGTGATATAAAGTAGGAATCAGGAATAATGGGGTAGAAAGGGTTAAATGGGGTGGAGATTGGGAGGGGAAGGCAGAGGAGTGAGTATGAGGAGAGATAACTAAAATAAAATAAATAAATAAAATTTTAATAATATTTTGTTTATTATTTTTATTTTATGTATATGAGTGTTATGCCTGCGTGTAAGTGCACATGTGTCATGCAATGCCCACAGAGGTCAGAAGAGGACATCAGATCCCCTGGAACTGGAGTTACAGATGGTTATTAGCTACCATGTGGGTGCTTGGAATTGAAATTGGGTCCTCTGCAAGAGCAGTCAGTGCTCTTAACCGCTGAGCCATCTTTCCAGCCCCAGTAAATAAAATAATTTTTAAAAAATTTAATAACCTTAATTTACAAAATTTTAAACCATTAATTGTGAGCATAACTTTCTCTTTTTTCTTTTTTTCTTTTTTTTCCTTCTCTGTGGTAGAAATGTACAGCTATTATGAAAAATTTTAAAGGAAATTATAACCATGGTGCATTCCACCAAATCTTAATGAGGCCTATAGAAAACCGTCAAGATTACCAATCTGAATTTTGTTTTAATTTAGTCACTTAGTTAACACAATTAACTTAGTAGCTATTCTCTGAAACACTAACTTAAACACTAGGGATATGAACTAAAAAATAGACCAAAAATCCTACCTGACTGGAGAACTGCATTTTATGTTTATTGGTTGAGTGATTGATTGATTGATTTTGAGGATGCTCATCTTTGGAGGTCAGAGGACAGCTTACCAGAGTTGAGTCTTTCCTTCTGTATTGTGGGTTTGTGTACTGAATTCAGGTGGCAAGCGCCCCCCCTTCCCTCCACAGCCATTTCACCAGCCCCATTTTGTTTTTTGACACAGGGTCTCACTATACATAGCTCAGACTCTTAATAGTCATGATTCTTCTGCCACAGCCTCCCAAATACTGGAATTATAGACATATAATGCCACACCCAGCTCCTACTTTATGGTTTTGACTCTATATTGTATTAGAAATTTTCTGTGGTCTTACCAAGGGTAATTAAAAATTATTTATTGCTGTTTGTCTGAATTTAATGTTTATGAAAATTACACCTAAAATATGATGTAAACTGAAAATGATAGGACCTGTGTTTCATTTTCTCTATGCTGTGATTTGTGGTGATGCCAGCAATACAGCAACAGAGTAAATACAATCTAAGAGAAGACATCCCAAGTTCTGAGACTATAGTGTGTACACTGTACATCCATATAAATGACAAAAATCCTCTACTCTGACGGTCTCAAGAGAAAGTTTAATAACTCATTTGATAATGTTTCTAATATTCGGAAAGTTTTAAATGGGAAATGACTATTGGACTAGTACTAAACTGAGATAAACTATATCTAAGGGTTTTCAGGAAATTAGAGTCAAGTTAGCAGTTTAATAAGGAATTTAATGTCCTGAAAGGCAACTTCTTAATGACTCTGATCTAAACTATACACTATTTCAAAAAGCAATTACTGATGTTCAGTCTTTTTTTTTAAAAAAAAAAAAACCTAATCTTGTCTGTAGCTAGCTCTGTTGCATTTGAGAAGCCCTTATTGGTCCCTTGAGTCTTGCTTTATTATGACTCATTAATTGAGTTTAGAGCCCTCACAGGAGTAGACGGTCTTGGAGTTTGAGGTGCAGACAAAGCGTGGTCCAGAATACTCTGGTACTACTAATAAGGCATGTGTTAAGGGGACTATAATACTGGTGTAAAAAAGAAGAGAAGGGGAAATAAAATCCACAGTACAAGTACCTGTGAGATGAAGGATGAATAATGACCATGTATTTTGGTCACTGGAAAATGCAGTGGTTTTGACAACCCCCCCCTTTTTTCTCCCATTCTCCATATTTTTGGTTTTCTTTTACCTCCCACTCCCTTCTCCACTACCTCAGTCTCTTCCTTCACTTTCATCTTTGTCTTCTTTTTCTTTTGTATTAAAAGAGGAGGAAGGTGCTCTGAGTTATGCTTTGCCTCACTTTGAATTTGCTAAGGGGAAAAATTGACTTGCTTTTCCTCTTGCAACCTGCTAGGCTGATCTGTCTAGTCTCCATACCACACTGCCAGTGGGAACCAATTAAGGATACCTTTGTTAAGAGCAAGGCCACCACTCTGCCTTCTTCAGTCACACAGGAAGCTCTACACATAACGGTGGTTTGACCAGACAAGTGAGCCAGCTGGGATCTGGGGTGAGAACTCGGACTTTTAGTGTTGTTGACTTGTGTAGTTTAAAGGCCCTACTGCCACTGATTTCATGATATCAACATGAGGTCACTGAACTCAGGAAGAAGGCCACATTGCAATCTGACTTTGTGAATTAGTTTCATTCTTTCTTAGGCATTAAATGACCAATAGAAACATCAGGGTTCACTGGAGAACAAGAGAGAAATTCTAGTATAAAAACTTACTGGGAAGGTTTTGTTTTTCTTTTTCTGAGGAGTCGAGCTGAAACTGAGAGACCTTCTGGAAGAGCAGATAATCTGGACTCAGATTCCTGGGGCTGTTCTTTCTGGGCTTTAGGATTAAGCACTATTAGAGTATTTATCATCCAGTTTTGCCTTTGTGTCCCCAGTAGTTACTACTATGACATTTATCTCAGAGTACTTGTCTTCCTCTTTCTCCAAATTTAAGATTCATCTAGTTTTCAGATGTGATATAACTTCCTGAACAAGGAAATAGTGAAACCTTCTAATGATGTGTCAATATCCAGATGGTCAGAGCCCCATTCACATCTATCAAAGTTTCTCAACTTTGTCCAAGTCTGATGAACATCTTTTTTCCTAAGTTTAAATAATACCAGAAGGGATTATATTTTCTAAAAAAGGAAAGGGAAGTAAAAACATATTCAAATTGCTATTTTCACAAAAATTTGAGCAAATTTTTCAGTTATCACAAATTAGATTTTCTAAGTTGATATTGATTCTTTAGTCATAAATTCACATGAATCACCATCATGAAATAAATATCTTCATGAGGAATAAAAATATGTTTTCACTTAAACTTATGCTGCCCTTTATCACTGCTTCCCCTGGGTTTGACTAGATAGAGCACAATGAAATTAAAGGAAAGGAAACGGAGGAAGAATCATGCAGAACTTACTGAATATTTAAATATATATGATAAGACCAAGCACATATTGTAAGTGATTTAAAGTAGTCACAAAACCAATGGTTCTATGACAAATTTAGTGTCAGAAATCTTCAGGTTCAATGATTTTTCTAAACTTTATATTGCAGCATGAGAAATATACATGCCATTACACTATAAGAAAATGAGGAACATGAGTGTTATAACACTATAAAATTATAAGGATTATAAAACATATGTGAGATCACAGTGATATGCCTAGACTGTAAGAAAACACATCATGATGTTAATGTTTATAGATATGTGCATGTGATCTATCTATCGCTATATATACACCCATATGTACAGATACCGTTAATTAGCTGTGGTGAGACTAGATGACCAATATTTCTTTTATATTTTCTATATTGTATATAATATTATACAAAATTGAAAGATTAAAAATAGTCTCGATTCATAATTGAAACAGTCACCAAAAGAAAGCCAAAATCTTTTAAAATATTGGCTTTATCTCTATTTGGAAGGATTTCTTTTTTTAGCCTCATCAACTTTAAAATCCTGGACTAAAAATTTTAAAGTCTGAGAAGTTAAACTTCTCACCCAGAAGATTTACAGAGTTTTAAAAGTGAACAGACATTGCCACGCTGTGATTTCCCTTCATCCCTTAAATTGAAACTTTCTAAGTCCTTGGTGGCCCTGAGCCTGAGTTTCTGATGACTTATTTTTTTTTAGGAAAAGCAGTGCAAAGGTCGATGATCAAAGAACATTTTCAGATATAAAATAGGGTCAGAAATGGCTGAATATCTCCATGGCATGTAGGAAGCAGGAGCCAACAAAAAGTGTTAAATATAACTGAAAATGACTTATCAGAGGCTTTGGAAGAACTCTGTAGGCCGTTAATAGTTTTAGACATTTGTTTCAATTTTATCCTATACTAAATACAGGCACTGTGTTATTATTATGAAATATGTGCTATTTTTTAGGGCTCAAACTTTTAGGAAAGAGATGAAACAAAATCAGTCATCTCACCCTGTGAAGGAACAAATGACCGGCATTTAGATATATTTCTTTTGAATATTCTTCTATGAATATTTTTGCCCATAAATAAGATGAAAGCATTTTGGGACATAGAACTTAGGTTCTACTTTTTTTTTTTTTTAGCACAATGTAACCTAAGAATTCTCCCACGTTAGTTTTAGAAACACTAAACAATTTTAAAAGATAAAACAAAAATAAATTTGACCAGAGACAGGAGATTATATGATGAAGTAGAAAAACCCTTCTCATCTGGAGCTGAGAGCTAAATGCTTCTGTTCCCCCTGGTATTTGTTGGGGGTATGACTGAATGTACCATTGGGGGTGGTGGTAAGGAAGCTGGGATGGACAGCCTAGAATGAGTTATTACAACAGAATCACCTAGAAAAAGGTATAAAAATGCATGTTTCTTAGCTTCAAATATTCTGATGAGCCACCAGAGGTAATAGTCAAGGTTCTGTATTTTTTTAAATATAAAGATCATGAGCAGCTGAGTTTCAGAAGGGTTAGTGACATCCATTTAAGATCAATGGATTCGATTATCCTTTGCCTTTGAAACTACTGAAGATGAAGCGGAAAATGAATTGTGTTAGGTTGTAGTAGATATACAGGAAGGACATTAAAGCAGCCAGAACTGCCTTTCTTGAATTCAAGAAGCCGGGGATAAATGGTGCCTCAGGCATAGCTAGTTAAAAGGGCAGTGGTCACACTCCCTGGGGGCCTCAGCTTCTCTACCTAGCTGTGTCAAACATCCTTCTCTCTCAGAGGTTCAGCTCTTTGTGTCTCTTCTCTTCTTACCAATTTCTCATCATTTTTCAATTGCAAGTTAATTAGGGACATGGTTCATACTGGAAACTGGGGCCCTTGCCACCTTTCCAATACCTTCCCACTGCACCACCTCCAAATCCTGGTTTGTTCGCTATCCCACATGGTATTCCTTTACAAAGTCTATTGTAATTTTCTGGTCTTTTGTGCATTCTTGCAATAACTCTGTCCACCTGTATGCTTACTTATTTTATCATGTTTATAATGTAGTTAGGTCACCTATCATGGTTTCCTGCAGGACTGCGTCATTCGTGTGTTCACCATAGTCCCTGACATAGAATGGGTATGTGACAGAGTATTGCAAGTTAACAATCAAATGTACTGTCCTCTTCAGGCATGTATAGTGTGAAGGACACAGTGTCTCTCTCCAGTATAGTGTTCCCCCCTTCCCATCTACTTGGTTAAGCCCTGTATTTTCCTGATGCCAATATTTTGGAGTTCCTTCTCTTGTGGAGGCAGCATGTACAGCAATTCATCTTTTCTGAAACAGCAAGTCTATCGTTGTGCTATATTACATGTGCATTTTGAAGTAGGATTTCCTTTTACATTTATTTCAATTGGTCCATCTGATTTCCATCAGAGACTTCATTTTAAGTTGTTATTTTATCCTCTGATCACAATAACGAGTCTATAAAGGAAAAGGATAAAATGTTCAAAGCAGATAGGCATGTCTATTGACACTGTATTAAAATGCAAATGCAATACAAACTGGAAGAAGCTGACAAATAATCTGGATCATTTTTGAGTTCTGTAGAAAAACTCGTATCACTCATTTTCTCTATAGCAAGCGAGTCTCTGAATGTGTGCCATTAAAAGGAAGCAAACTGCAGAAATGAACCAGAACCATAACATATTCAGTCTTCACACTCAGTGACTCTGGGAGGATCCCCACTGGCATTTCTAACTGATTTTCAAAAGGAATAAACTATCCAGAGCAGGAGGGAGTGAGGGAGGGAGGGAGGGAGTGAGGGAGGGAGGGAGATAGAGAGAGAGAGAGAGAGAGAGAGAGAGAGAAATGCAATTTACTTCAGAATCATTTGGAGTTTGTAGGAAGCACTGATCCTGCCTTGTTAGCCTTATGCTGTTTCCATAGGGCTTTCCCACCTGCCAATAGACCTTAACTGTTCCCTCTTCTTTGCTCTTGATTTTATCTTTCCCTGAGATTATGTGCAAATTATATAGCATCTGTCAAGCTCATTGCTTTCTTGTAGAGTTTGGGTATAAAGTTCTACATTTTAAGTATCTTCTTTCCTGTCCTCATTGCTTTGCTCTGTCTATCCTTGGGATGCCTCTCTCTGTTTTTATTTCTAGCATTATTTCCTTTGCCTCACTACATTCCAGTGTCTTTGGTCTCCTGGCTGGCTGTTCTAATCCCAGCAAACACACACCTAACTCTCACTGTCATATGTGCTTGCAATGATCTGTTTCCCTTTGAAATCAGTACAGCATGCTCCCTTACTTTCTTTAGGTCTTTTGTTTATTTCTCTGTTGAGATGCTAGAGATCAAACTCAGGACCTTGTCCATGTTAGGGAAGCACTCTACCTCTGAGCTATACCCTCAGTCCCTCCTAGGTCTTTATTCCAACATCAGCCAACAAAGCTGTATTCTGTTTCTTTATTCTGTTTCTTCTTTTCTCCATGGCACTTACCACCCCTGTGGCACATTATGTATTTGTTTTCCATTCAACCTGTCTATCTGAATATATATTATATGAGAACAATGACTTTGTTTTCTTTGCTGCTCCTACTTTGCTATCAGTCAGTTTATGGAACAAAGTGAGTGATCAAAATAGTGTTTGTTAGATGGATGATGAGGAAATGGCTAAACAGTTTTTGAAATGGGCACACGATGAACTTTCTGAACTCTTAAAACAACATTTAAAATATAGTTCTTAAGCTATATTCCTAAGTCTTTGTACATAGTTATCAAAGCTAGTGGTATTTCTAGACTAAGTTTTCATTTCTCAGTGGAATCCCATCACTCTTAACTCTTTCACATCCTTGACTTTAAAACAGAGTTTTGTTCTTGACAGGAAGGCAGAATTTCTAAGTATAAAAACTGTATTCATAAAAGTGGTGTCCTGGGTGCATGCAATATTACAATCTCATATCACAAAGGCAAGTATCTAAGTTCCCTTCTCCCTTAAAAAATATCCTTCACAGAAAAGCCTTGAAGGTTAAAATAATTTTCATGCTAAATCTCCAGTAATGAGACATTTAAGTTGTGTTCTACTTTAGGTTCTTCTGAACTATACTGAGCTGTCCAGTTGAGTGAAGAAGTCAGTGTATTCGTCCACACTACTTCTATTTTATGACACTCTCAATGTAGAACTGTCATCACAAATGTTTGTCAATTGTTAAAACTTTTGAAGAATAGTTCCACACTCCCTTCCAGAAAGATGAGAGCAGCTACACGCAGTGGAAGTGATCATCGTGTCCACAAAAACACTGCCATCCTTTAAAACTTTCATAAATTTGATAGGTGAAAACTTGTTCTTTCCCAGTTCTTTCACTACTATGAAGTTTGAAATTTAATTTTTCTTAACCATTTATACGTATCTGTGATTTAGTCATTCCTCTTCATCTGGTTCTTACTGAATTTTGGGACCACTTTGTGTACCTTGCAATCATTAACTTACACATATATGCAAATATTTTATTCCTTTTCTGAGCTTCTTTTTGATACATGAATTCCTCTACATTTTCCTCTTTTTCTTATTAGATTTCAAGAGAGAGAATTATAAAAAAGATTTTAACCTGAAAGCTCATAAAATTTTGTTTTATGCATCAATCTATCATACATCTTTATTATTTGTTAATTTAGCAATATATTTGTGTAGAAATTTTTTGTTTTGTTAGTTTTTAATAAATAGTAAAATGTTTTGATAAAATAATCTGGAAATGATTTTGGTATATTGCCAGTGCTACTAATACTATGTCCTGGTTGTTCATCTTTCTCTGTGGTCTCGTCACTCTTATTATACTTTAAATTTTACTGTATTTGTAATCATTCTAATAGAACATCCAACTACTGATTTATATAAACCATTTTATTATCTTGTAGGGAAAATTTCCCTTTTCAATGTTTTCTTAACTCATCTCAAACAAATGTTTCCTCGTGGATTTCATGTCATTCTGACATGGCTCAGAACAATCTCATCAGAATTGCCTTGAACCAATCATCTTAATTTTTAAGATTTATATGTCCATAACATTTCATTTTCTAATAAAGAAAATATCTAAAAGCAACAGCAATCAGATCCATCTGCGTGGCTCCTGGGTCACAGATTGATGGGCCAGTGCTCCATGGGCTCCTGAGTGCTCACACTCTTCCTAGCCCTTGGCATCTGCTGAACTTATATGACCTCTGGGTCTCTCTGAGCCTCTGGCCATGCTGAGAAGCTGGCAGACCCACCTCTGTGATGCTATGCTATGAACCCCTTACTATCTGACTCCTGTAGCAACCAACTGGTCCAGTTAGTTTCAACCTTACCCAGGGATATTTTGCACATAAAATGAAAACTAGATGGCAAGGCAGTAAAAGTGATTCACTAGAAAGAAAAAAAGACAAAAACCCAACAATTTCTGGAATCGGGAGTTGAAATGTGTACATGTGTGTGCTATTTGTATACATGCTCACATGTGTTCAGGCACCTGTCTGTGTGTGTGTGTGCATGTGTGTGTGTATATGTGTGTGTATGTGTGTGTGTGCACATGTATGTAGAGACCAGATGTTGACATTGGGTGTCTTCTTCAGTTGCTCTCTGTTAAATGAGGCAAGTCACCCACTGAACCTACAGCTTGCTGATATGCTAGTCTAGTTGCTAGCTGGCCAGCCAGACTAAACCCATCAAGGACCACAGACACGGTGACTACTTCTGCCAGCCACATCTCATCTCCCAAATATTCCATAACCTCCACGAACAGTGCCATCAGCCAGGGGAAAAAGCACTCAAGTACATGGGCCCCTGAGGCACATTTCACATTCAAACCACTACACTAAGTTAGAGCAGGAAAAAGGCTACCTTAAGCAAAAGGCCTCTTAAGGATCTAACGTTCCATTCAGCAGATCAATCCCCTGGCCATAGGACCACCCTTATGAAGCTGGGTTCACCTTAAGTCATGCTAAAGAAAAAGGAAGAATAACTAGTGAGTTAATGACATTGTGAACTTCTCCTACTCAGAATCCCCACCCCTGTAGCACTTGCTTACAGGGCTGGCAACAAACATGCAGATCTGTAAGTCCATAAACCTCTCCTTTTTTTATTTTTGTCTCTTTTCTAGGCATGTTTTCCCTAACATTCTGGGCTTCCCCACTATTATGGGTTTCTTACTCTTTCTCTAAAGCTGCCCTCCTTGCCATGTGGCCACTAGTTTGCCAGGTCTGTGACCTGCACACCAACTTTAAATGACATAGGTTTTTCTCTGTTTCTGTTAGAGACCTGAAAAGGAGAGATGAAAGATTGAGCTCAGGAGCAGATGGTTCTTTATTAAGACCAATGAAGGTGATGATAGTTTCTTGGTGGATTTGAAACTGTGTCCTCAGGCACAGTTGGTGGGCTGCTTATAAAGGTTGAGGGATTGGGAAAGGGAGAGGTGGGGTAGGGCTATTTTCATAGCTCAGTATAAGTGCCAGTTGACATGATTTGGAAGTTTGAGACAATAGGGACTGATACTTGTTTTCCCAGATAACACAGTCTCCAGGTTGGGGGTTTTACACAGTTCTTGGGTTGGAAATTAACTCAGATATGAGATTTACTCAAACCAGTCTGGGGCTCTTTGGAAGTTAGTTCAGGGCCCTTTTAAGTCCAGACATTTATCCTTTATTCCACACACTGAGGACAAATAAGGAAAACGGGCATCATTTCTCTCTTAACTGCTTCAAACTGAGGGGTGGGGACCATCATAGGGAAGAGATAGTTTACAGTCCATTGGAAGAGAGAGTCCTCTGGTGACAGGGAGCAGGAACATTGCCTTGATTTGGCTTCTGGTAGCAGGTTAGACAGTCATATAAGCTACTGTAGTCAGGAGATTCTTAAGAATCTTTGGAGACAGTTGATTAAGCATAATGCAATGGTTTAGAGCAATAGTGGGCTTATTTCTCTTGACTGCAGGTAGGCACTGCAATATTGAATTAGGCCAAGATTTGAAGTCTTGTATGTAAATAGCATTTTTTATAACAAAATCATTAGTGAGAAGTGTCTAAAGTTATTCTATATAAGAAGTCTAATATGTGGTAGTACAAGTCCTTGAACTCTCAAAAAAACATCAATTACTTTAATATTTGGTTATACTTCCCTGTTGGTTATTTAAAACCATGTAGTTGGCCCAAATTAATTAAAAATTGTTTTTGTCAAGGTCTGTTGAAGATCTGATCCTTAAGGATCACTTAGATTTTCGGGAGCTTTTGGCTCCTTTGGCCATTTGTTTGTTTGTTTGTTTGGTTTTGGTTTTTGGAGGGGGTTGTTTTTTGTTTGTCTGTTTGTTTGTTTTGCCAGTTTCATCTATGTGAGGATAAGTTGAGGCCTTACTAAGCCATGTTTCATCTTGGAAGAAACTTTTGTTTGTGTGTTGATGCTCCTCTTTGAAGACTAGACACTGGTTAGAGTCCATCTAGTGGGGTCTCCATGGCCTCCCTGAACAAGAGGACAAGTAACTCATCACAGTTACAGGACATTTTGAGATGCCCCATAGTCCCCAGGAACTTAGTTGACCTTGAAGAGGAAGAAACAAAAAATTGTTCCTTTAAGTCCTTCTGATCATATTAGTATAGGACTTATTGTATGGTTATTAAACATCCAAGAAGACTAGTTACACAAGTCTGGTACTTTTAATCACTGTGTAACATATAGATTTTTTAATAAACCTTGACTGAACATATAATTTGTTTTTTAAGTCAGTCTTTGTAACTGTTAACAAGAACTAATTTAGGTAGTGGTTTGACTGAAATTTGACCTTAGTGATTTGATTAGAGATTTTAAGATTACTTTAGTAGATTCAGATACATAAAGAGCTACCCAGACAATGTGACAAGAGTGGAATTTTTAACATTGTAGATTCTTGTGGGGAACTGACCTTTTATAACCTACTTTAGAGAGAGAGAAGAGATATAACATCACAGGTCAAGTAGGCATAGCCCACAAAAAGGACTTAAAACAATTTTCTCAGGTCTGCCTCAAACAAAGGCTGTTCTACTACAAATGGAAGCAGTCTCCTTTCTTCCCCAGTCCTCAATACCCCGATTTATAGTTTTTTTTTAGAAGGAAGGGGAAGGATCACATCACATGCCTGTAGACAGGAAATAAGATTATCAGGATTCAAACCAAGTTCCCTGAAACTGTTTTTTTCTGGACTGTACCAATCTGGTACTGGGAGGCAAAACCTAGCTCCTTGTGACCTGTATGTTCCTCTGATAAGCCATGGTCCCACTTCCTTCTCATGCTCTGAGGAAGGAGTCAAGCCTATTAAGGGATGGAACCACCAGCATTTTGGGGTGCAGGTGAACACCGAGTGAGAGACCAGGGGCGGGAGACTGATGGCATGTGTCTTTCTAATATGGAAAAGGAAAAGCCTATAAGAATCCATGTTTTTGTAAGTCACCCCCTCCCAAATGTCATATAAACTATGCAAAATTCAAATAAGATGTCTTATGTTGGTTTATTAGTTCTGGGATCTCAGAGGATGCAGGCTCAAGTCTCCTAAGAAGGGAGGAAAAAGGAAAAAAAATTACTGAAGCAAATTGGCATAGTGTGGCTGGATAGACAAACTGCAGGAGTCCAGGAAAAACATGGGGATGCAGGCCTTGGAAAGCAGCATCCGGTGAGCCAATCAAAAAGGAGTTGGGTTCAGATTCCCAAATCCAGAAGGGTGGAGATGGGTGCCTCAAGATGTCCTGTGAAGTAACAAGACCCATCTGGGAACCCAGGGAAGAGGGTGGCCTAACCCCCCATGCTTAAGGGGTTTAGCTGTGGTCACATGCGTTATACAAAGGATCATAAAATATGTAACTAAGATGACACGGGCCACACAGACACAGACGGACTCAAAGAGGGAAATTCCTGGGCCACAGCAGTCTTGTGAATGTGGGAAAATAGCTCAGTTATTTGAAAAATGGAGTCCATGGCCACATGGATCTGAAAACTCATTAAAGATTATAGAGAGCATGGAAAAAAATCTTACAAGCCTTAGAAGCAAAAGGGGAAAACAGAGAGGAGGTGTGTCTACTACTTTGCATAATAAAAGATTTGCCCAAGGCAGAGGACCCTGAAAAGGCTAAGGAGTTATTCTCAGCCTCAGAGTTTAAGAGAGAGGAAAAATGGGAGATTTTTACTTGCATAAGGTTAGGGGACCAGGAGCCAAAGACACAAGGAAAAAGATAGATGGTAATGAAAAAAGAACCTAGAAATAAAAGTAGCTAAAGCTGCCCCTCAGATTCAACCTTTGATACAAAAGGAGAAAAAAGTTAACAGTACGATAGCTAGGAGAAAATACTCCACACTGAAGCTGTTGAAACTAAGAAAGACTTACAAGCAAGCCATCAAAGAGCCCCTCCCCATGTGGCTTGTGAGAGTATGGGACATGGGAGCAAATAGTTCCAATCTAAGTCCTTCAGAAGCTTTACCTCACAGCTGAGTTATATTACCACCCATGCATTCTTGAGAAAAAGGCTGTTCAAACTAGGCCAATGCAGGGGGGAACAGTACCTAATAAAATTGCTTGTGCAAGGCATTAAAGATACATGGTCAGAACCAGTGGAAACTCCCATGATTAACAGGGCCTGGAGGACTATAAAGGAGGGATAAGCATTACTGAGAGAACTAGATATGAGAAAAGCAATATATGATGTCCAGTTCACTGGGCCAGATAAGGCTGTGCTCACCAGAGATATAAAGGAAAGCTTAATTCAACTGGGACCTCTAGAATGGTATAGAGCTCAAATGGGTTTGCTAAGTCCCTTAATGGGACAGAACATTTGTAAAGTGAGGGAAATCTTGACAGATCTAAGTGACCCAAACCCGCATGTAAAACGTGTGTAGAATTATAGAACAACCTACAAGAGATATAAGAAAAACCATATGAAGAAAATGGTCAGTTTGTGTTACTTGAAGATAAATGTGGCAAGATTTATATCGAGCCCAAATTCCCAAAGAAAAAATTGATAGAAAACAAAATTCAGTACTAAGGAGTTTCTGAAAGGCTTTAAAACCTGAAGAACAGTTTACAAAAGGCACTCAGAGGATAAAATTTCCCAGGGTGGATAAGGATCCCCAAAGATTAAATAAGGTGCATTTCTCTCCTAAGAAAGGCTATGCTAGGGATGGAGGCAGATTTACCTACTAGGGCCTCCCCCAGCAGCCAGGTATGGTCAATGGAAAGGAAGGAGACATGGCTACATCCAGGAGGCAGACCCACGGCCTGCCTGACTCAGGGAACCAACAAGGTGCAACAGGGACAAGAGAGACCCTCTGCCTCCTTAACCCAGCACAGGGTCAGGCAACCGGAGCCAGGACCTGTAAATGTGTCAAGGATAAAAGAATACAAAGAGACTCCATGTAAGATTCCCAGAATACAAAATGACTCCAAAGGGATATCTAAAGATAGTAAAGAACTAACCAAATTAATGCCTCCCACCAATGCTATGGTACCTAGCAAAGATCTATGGAGAAAGCAACTAATATGAATGGATTAAAAACGTTCCATGCTGGAGGTTGGAGAGATGGCTCAGTGGTTAAGAGCGCTTACTGCTCTTGCAGAGGATCTAGGTTCAATTCCCAGAACCCATATACCTCCAGTCCCAGGGGAATTCGAAGCCCTCTTCTGACCTCCACAGCATTGGACAACATGGGTGCATTCACATACATGACAGACAATACACTCATACACATAAAATAAAAATAATAAAATATTTTTTAAAAACTCTCCATGCTGTTAGACCTTGTCTATGATTGATTTTAATATATGATGTTAACCTTTGAGTGTTTTACAGATGTGAAACCCATTTGAAAGATATCTGAAGAAACAAAGGCCAACTATAGCTGTAAGATTCTTGGAAATTTTATGGTTGGGTGAGATAAAAACAGAGGCTCTCAAAACTATACAACATTAAGAAAAATTACAGTGCCAGGGTGGGTTGCCCCCAATGAGCTGTAGGTCAGAAAGAGAAATTCTAGAGGTCCTCAAATTAACCAAGGCTATTGCCACTAATGTTGGTTGTAAAATAGAAAGGTTGGTAAGGCTATGTTGCTGAAGACACTGCATGATGTGAGTATGGGAGAAGAAGAGATGGAACCAAGACTAAACTAAAAACTCCATGCCACTGGCTTTCATGGTGCAAAAAGGTGTTATGCAGATGGTTGGGGAAAAAGGATCCCCTATGATTCTGCTCAACAATGAACCCCACATGCTGCACACTATGGACATGCCAACCAATGCCTGCTAGTGCAGTAATGGCTTGACTAAAAAAGTACAACTCACAAATTTCTAAATGGATAAGCTCTGCTCCTGGAGTGGAACACACATCTGGTGCTGTAGACAGGCCAATCCCCTGTGTCAGGGAAGGCTACAGGCCCCAGCAGAGAAGCTGTTGCAAGTATACTGTTTAAGGAATATGGTACACCTACTGGGATATCTTCTAGGCATTTGCATTTACATTTATGTTTCTTTAGATATGTCTATTTCTTTCCATCTGTCTTTATAGTAGGGGAAACACCACTGAGATAGATCAGCGGCCACGTCTTGAAGACAAATGATGGGGAGGCCCAAGAAGAAAATATCTCACCATAATACAAGAGAGATTGTCCTACATCTGTCACTCCCTCCAAGTCTCAGGGAATTTCATAGAAGAGCTGGTGAAAAGTTTGTAAGAGCCAGAGGAAGGGGTGGAGTGTGACCTGGATGTTCCTCTGATAAGCAATGGTCCCACCTCCTTCCCATGCTCTGAGGAAGGAGTCAAGCCCATTAAGGGGTGGAGCTGTGGCCATTTTGGAGTGTAGGAGAACACCAAGAGAGAGACTGGGGGCAGGAGACAGATGGCAGGTGCATTTCAAGTATGGAAAAAGAAAAGCCTATAAGAGTCTGTGTTTTTGTTAGTCACCCCCTCCCAAATGTCATATAAACTACACAAAAGTCAAATAGAACATCTTGTGTCATTTTTATTAGCTCTGGGGCCTCAGAGGGTGCAAGTGCAAGTCTCCCAAGAAGGGAGGAAAAAAGAAAAAAAATTACTGAAACACTCCTCTTGCACCAAATTGCCTTGTTATGGGTCAAAGAATGTACCCTGTGTCCTAATGGCAACCCAAAGCACACTTCATATGTTTTATGTCTTTTGTTGTTAAACAGAAGGAAAAATCCCCAAAACTAACATTTGAATGATTCAAGGAAACACAAATGACATTTGCCAGTAGCTACAGGTAACCCCAATACTTGTCTGCATCCATCCAATTTGAGGTTGTAAATGGGAGTGTAGTACAAGCCAGAGAAGTTGACTGAAAGTTTTTAGCTGAAATGGCAATTATTATAATAACAACTCTGTTTCTCTATAAATCTTCTCAGACCATCAATAAACTTGTTCAATCATTTTCATTATCCCTTTTATTCTGGAAACATCCAGCAACCTTCATACATCACACATACATAAATATTTTTTTACTAAAACATTTCCATTTTCATATCCCTTTATTAACTTTTAAAAACTTTTATTTCCTGTATTAAAACCATGAAACATAATAACATTTGCAAACAATTTACTGTTGGTTGTAAGAATTTACTAAGTGATTAATATTTGCCACCTTTATATATATAAAAC
>NW_008354502.1:1237230-1248737 GCF_000622305.1 Nannospalax galili
ACCACATATATATATATATAATATATCTCTGTGAATCTCATATATGCACAGGGATAAGATATCTTTCTTAACCCTTGAATATAGTTTAGCATCTCAAGACAGTAATTATCCTAAGGAGAAATTTCACCCTGGAGTAGTCATTTTTCAAAATTATTATTTTTAAGAAATAGGAACCATGTTATAAAACCAGAATTGAATTGAATCAAGGATCAAGAATATAACATTTTGACCAGAAAAAATACTTTGGGGTAATTTAACAATTTTAGTTTGAGTAATTGAGAAATTACTTACCAGTCAATGTGATACTAAGTAAATTATTTTTAAGCAACATAAGCTTATGTAGATAGTCTTTAGATATGTAATTATAGTTAAGATATATTTTAACAACCAAGATTTTGTAATTTTTATTTGCTGATATCATATTTCCTGTTATTTTCATTGTGAAAAGGATGCTTAACACATCGTTTTAAAGATCTCCAGCAAACTTCTACATCCATTATTTTATGTGTAGTCTATCCTTAACTACAAGTTTGTATATTTAACAGTTTTATATCAAGAACACTTGAAAAAGAAATGATTTTGCCATCTCTGGCCATTGCATAACTGAAATAAAAATTTTAAGTACTATATATTTATTTAGAGCATGTTTTGAAAGAAAATTCTGATATATTTTATTATTTTAATGAATGATGTTTTGTATAAACAATTAGCATTTAGTGAAACACTTAAGAGACCTAAACATATTATTTATTAGATTTTAAGATGTTTAGGGTACCCAAGTTTAAAAGGCATTTGAATATATTATCAAGATACTCATATTTACAAATTTGCACATGTGCATTGTAACTGGGCATGCCAAAATAAAACTAAAACCATTAATTTTTGTGTACAGTAAAAAAGAATGAGAAAGAAAAAAATTGAAGTGGGCACAGTTTTTTTAAAAAAATTGTTTTGACAGACACGTGACACAATTACATGAAATCTCAAACCACACATGAAAACACTTGTCATAGACATATATATGATATGATTGAATGAAAACTAGGTGCACCTAAAACACAATAAACAACAAGTTTGATTATGATGGTCTTTTGTAAGGAGACAAACTGAAGCAATGAAGAAGGCAGTTGTTTGGCTCAAAAGAGAGTGCTATGTAGCATTATTTTACTAAAACAATATGGAATACAAATAACACATAAAAGATAATACAATTAATTAATATTACCTGTGTACACATTAGGACTTTGTAGGGTCCCAGGTGAAGTTAATAGAAACATAGTTTTAGGGAGTTTAGGTTTTGAATGGATGTAGACAATAAAGAGAAAATCTTTATCAAACTGATATTTACAATAAATCTCAAGAGGATGACAGTGATAGAGTGAAGGGGTGTGGTTGTGGGGAATCTCACAGACAGGATGAAGAGGTGGAATTGAGATCTCACAGGCAGAGTGAAAGCTAAAGTTTAGAGGACGTCTGTTCCTCAGGGGACAGAGAACCTGGAAACAAACTTATAGCAAGTAGAGAGAAGTACTCAGGATAGAGTTGATGACAGGCTGCCACAGAGAAAATGATCTCTTTAAAAATAGGTATTATATAAAATAATCAGTTCTAAAACCAGTATATACCATATAAAGTCACAACCCCAAATAATGATTTCTTCAGAAACATGTTAAAACAATGTAAAAACCTAATGCACTTCCTTTTAAAAGTCAACAAACGTTGAATGAAATGAAGATACGAAAGAGAAATTAAATAAAGAGAAATACTGAAGAAAAACCAATTTGAAATGTATGAAAGGAAACACATGGTTACATAAAGTCTCCATGGGAAATCCCACCAATAGGATGAATTAAGAGGACATAACAGACATAAAAGATAAGGAGATGTGAACAAAGTTCCCAGAAAGAAGTTGTGATGTTAAATTAAGGCTGATAACTGGCAAGAAACTTATGATGCTCAGAGTTTGCAATGTTGTAAATCCAGAGTCAAATTATCTTAGGCCAGTTTTAGTGGGTCTATTTGACCTGCCATATTTATGGCCAGCAGACTAATTATTTGGAATGGACAAACAGAGCACTAGTTTTGTTTTGGGACATAGTAGGAAACCATTAAGTTCCAGCAACCCGAAAGCTGAGAGTGCCATCAGATAGCATCTGAGGTTATAAAAACTTGTTTTCATCTATAACTTCAGGGTAAAAACTGAACCAAGAAAGAATTGCAAGAAGATTGAGACACATGACTAAGTGTCTATAGTCCAGGGAATAAAGTAACATTGTTTTTATGTTTTAACATTTGTTATGGCTTTTGGGAACTGCAACGAGTGAAAGGGTCAGAGGTGGAGGTTGTGGGCAGAGCTGCAGGGAAAAGACCCATGGACTTTGGACTGCAGACCCAGCAGGGCAAACAAAAGCTGTAGAGAAAAGCTGAGTAGATAGTTGGGGAATTTGTAGAGAGAAGGGGCTGAAATTTGTGCAGAGGAACAAAGAGGAAAAGGGCTGGAACAGGAATGAGAATTTTGCTGGCAATATGTGTCAGTGTGACAGGGAAAACAAACGCAGGATTTTTAAGGGAGAACAAATATAAGGGTGGGGGAAAAGGTGGAAGGGGGAAATGGGGGACAGGCCAGAGATAGAAAAGGTTTGGGTTCTTTAGACTGTCCTCATTTTGTTTTTTATGGAGTTAGTTGTCTAAGCTAGTGAGGTCCGAATTCCAAATACAGGCCGAATATGATGAGATTCTGGAAGCCAAAGATTCTGAATCCAGGCCAAGCATGATTATTGTTCATTTTATACCGGGCCCAGACCTCAGTTGGTAAATGAATTAAAGTGGTAGACTTGATGTCAGTTAAGCCTAATGCTTTGAGGTTGTGTCCAAGGCAAACCGGGGCATGTCTTTAGGCACAGAAACCTTGGCCCCATTTTAGACAAGTAAAACTGAAAGTCTCCTTCCCTGGCAGCAGATCATCACTTGCTCCTGGGAGAATACGGAAAAATGAAACCCAGGGGCTGAAATGGCATCCTGTAGTTCCAGAAACATGGAGCCAAAGAACCCCAGGGTTCAAAATGACACAGCTGAAGACAAAAAGCCGAAGGACCGCAGGTCCAAAAAGGCAAAAGCAGAAGGAGTCTTATCTAGAAGAATGCATGCTGGATGCACTTGTGGGCCAAATGGGAAGGGTCTCGGTTCTGGAGGTGTTGGAGTAGATAGAAGGGTTAAGGAAAGTTTTGAAAAACTGGGATCTGAGTTTACTCAAGACACCAAAAAACTCCAGCATGGGATTTTTCACTGCTTAGGTAGGCAGAGGCTACAAAAAACCATAACCCAGAGGGTGAAGTTTCCAGGTCAGGCTGGTGCTCTTTAGCCCAGTAGTGAACTCAGAGGGTGCCTGGGCTCTCATGGGATCCAGTGGGAAGGAGAGAGAGAGAGAGAGAGAGAGAGAGAGAGAGAGAGAGAGAGAGAGCAGAGGGAAGGGCTAGGGAAGACCCCCAAGGTTTCAGCACCAAATGTTAGAAAATGTTAGATCAGAATTGACCATGCTGATGTAAAAATGAAACATGAGAGATGAACCCAAGGAGCAGATATTTCTTTATTAACAATGAAGGTAGTGACAGTTTCTCCACAGGATTTGAAATCTCCAGATTTGAAGCTGCACCTTCAGGCATAGTTAGGCTGTTTATAAAGTTTGGGGGGTTGGGAAAGGGAGGAGTGGTATAGGCCTATTGTTGTAGTTCAATGTAAGTGCTGGTGACATGGCTTGGAAGTTTGAGACAATAGGGGATGTTATTTGTTTTCCTAGATGCACAGTCTCCAGGTTGGAGGTTTTATACAATTCTTGGGTTGGAAATTAGCTCAGATATGAGGTTTACCTAAGGTTTACTCAACCAAGCATAAGGCCCTTTAGAAGTTACCTCAGGGACCTTTTAAGTTCAGGCATTTATTCTTCAGTCTCTACTCCATTCTCCTCCCCAGAGCGGCTGCTGTAATTTACAGCTGACCAACCCTGAGGGTTTTTCTTCTAAACTCAAAATTATCCTTATGCTTCAGTTGAATCCATTCTTAAATTCTTTCATTAATGGGACTAAGAACCCTAACAGGTTTAGTTGGGTGTGGTCTTGCCCTTAGGGTATTCTTTCAATTGTTTTAGGGAAAAGATCTAGTCCTTTCCTTAATGGCTACAGTCTCCTTCAGCACATGCCTTGGCTCCATTATTCATCTTCATCGTGCTCTTTCTGCCAAACTGGACATTCTGCGTTTCTTTCTGCCTAGCTTTCCCTTTTTCACTGTAGATCTGGGTAATGTTCACCAGCAATAGCCATGCCTTGATTTACCTTAGGCTGTCTTGCAATTTCCTCCCCTGAAGAAGCTAGTCCATTACTTTTCAACTTAGCCTCAGGCAAACTCTTAGATTGTGGGAAGATGGCAGCAAGGTGCTTTGCCAAAACACACCAGTTGTTTAAGTCCTTATTTCCCTCTCAAACTACTTTGCTTTCAGCACTACTTTCTTCCTGGTCATTCCTACTAGAATGACCCATTAAGCTCTGCTCACTACATTCAACTGCTTTTCTTGTATAAACTTCCAAAGTCTTCCACATTCTTCCAAAAACCCACATGTCATATTCTTCACAGAAACAGCCAACTCTCTGGTACCAACTTCTGTATTAATTACTTTGCTGTTGCTGCGATAAGACACTGTGAACAAGGCAACTTATAAAATAAGAGTTTGAGCTTATAATTTAGAGGGTTAGAGTCATAATGGTGAGGAAGGCATGGGGCAGAGGTGACCGGAATAGAAGGCTGAGTGAACACATTTTCAAGCAGACACAGAAATCAGAGAGTGACTGGAAATCATACAAGGCTTAAGAGCTCTCAAAGACCACCCCCAGTAACGTGCTTCCTCTAGCAAGTCTGCACCACCTAAATGCTGCCAAACAGCATGACCAACTGGTATCAAAATGTCCAAATGTACTTAGAGTGTATGGGGAACATTCTCATACAAAACACCACAGTCATTCTCACTACCTTTTCTTCTCTTCAACCTTCATAAGAATAGCTGTATATATTATTTACTTTTTCTCCTTGCTATGATGAAACAGACAAATGCAATTTAAGAAAGGAAAGATTTATTTTCACTCAAAATTTGAGAATACAATATATTATTGTGGAGAAATCACAGCATGAGTGTGAGGCCGCTAAGTGTGTTGTATCTGCAGTAAGAAAGCAAGGAGACATGAATGCTGGTTCTTTGCTTACTCTCCTATCTATTCAGTCCAGGACTATAGCCCATGGGATGGCACTGCCCACAACCACTATAGTTCTGTTCAATTAAACCTTCCTGGAAATAGCCTTACTGACATACCCAGAGGTGGGTTTCCCTTGTGATACTAAGTCCAGTCATGTTGACAATGAATATGGACCATCACAGGACAAATTAACCTTTTGACAAAGTAAGATACTTAACATATCTTTTTAAACTTTTGGGAACTACAATAGTTTCTGTGCTGTATAGTGTTAAGTCTTACTAAAGATATATTTTTAATTTTATTAAATCTGAAAAGCAGCAAGTTTCATGTTTGTTTTCTTATTGTTATCTAGATAAGTAACATTTTACATGGATTTTGGTGTAAGTAGGCTTGTTAATCTTCTGTGTATTGAATCATGACATTTAATTTTACACAATTATTTGTAATGCTTATTTTAAACAACATCATCCAATTTCATTGTTTATGACCAATAGCAAGATCTGTCAAAAATAAACTTTGTCTGTCAATATTTAAATATGTTTTTAGAATGGAAAACTACATAATGTAAAGATGCTATTGTTTGGGTAAATTAATTTGAAAATCCATTACAGTAAATACCCAACAATGGACTTTATTGACTTAGCAAGATTCTATTTATTAATTTATTACAGTGTTGGGAGTCAAACCTAAGGTCTTGTGCATGCTAGGCAGGTTGTCTACTACTGAATATACCCTTTTAAAGTTTTGAGACTGGGTCTCATTATGTCACTTCAGCTGCCTTTGAAATGATCCTGTAATCCAGTCAGATTTTGCACTCATGATCCACCTGCCTTTGCCTCCTGAGTAGCTGGGATCATAGGCCTGCACCACTAAGCCTAGTTCTTTTGTGATTGTGTTTATGTACTAAAGGTGTTTTTGAGCTCAATTTTTAAAAATAATGAAGTTAAAAGATTTTATCCTAATCAAGTATGTAAAGTGTTGGTTAAAAAATGGGTTCGTCAATGGAACTAAAGACAGCTATCCTGGAAAGACACATTTTAAGTGTGGGTGGAGGGTATGCTGATTCTCCCCCGCTTCTAAAATGTACAGTTCCAGATTGGTTTTTCAGAGAGAAGAAAGTGAGAGTAGGCATGATTTATTTTCAACTTAACGTAGAATGGCTTGTGATAAAATCACAGACATGGCTTAAGCAAATTAAGCCTAATTAAACTAAGATGCCAGTTGACAAATTTGGAGTTCAGCTTCTAAGAAGGGGAAAATGACATTCAAAATACATAGTAAAGGTCCTCCGATTGAAATTTGTCTTTGAGGTGGCAAAAACTGTGATCTTTGATTTTTCATCCTTTAGGGAGGTCCATCCTGAGTGACTGACTCCCACCCATCACACTTTTCCTCCATCACCATTCTCCAGGTCTAGGACAGTTTCTGAAAACTTTTAGCAAAAAACCTTAAGTGAGGAAGTAAATACAGTCAATGAAACTTGATGTTGGAGAATATGTTTGAGTAATCAAAGGAAAAGATATTTACATAAGAAGCCAAAATGCATTCTTCTTTTATGCTTTGAAGAATTTTTTTTAATTTAGTAACCACATGATTAGAAGGAGCATTTCATTACAGTTTTAACATATTCAGTAACACACTCCAAAGTAAGGATACATCTTTCAAAGGTAGCTGTAAATTTTTAGGTTTACAGTTGAATTAATACAGTTATACAATATTGAACCTTTTTTAATGCTATTAACACTTAGAAGTTTGCACATGTATCTTTAATCTCTATGTATCTGATGATTACTAGTCACAGTTACACTCAGATCCTTAGTGCGTGAGTATGGATATAAAGTCATCAGGTAGATTTTACTGGTAATGTTTATCACCTATACTATTTAATGAAGTAATTTTTTTTTTAGTTTTTAAAATCTACATGATTATTTGTTGATTTTTCTGTGTGTATATCATACAGAACATCCCACACAATTTTATTCATCTATATACCCACTTTCCAAATGGCACCCTCCCATAGCCTCCCCCTCCCACATACTGGAGCCCATATACTCTGTCATCCCTGTTACTGCCCTCTGCGTTGTGGACACACCCAGCCATTCTCCAGTTCTTGTCCATCTGCTGAATCTAATCAGCCTATCTAGAGAGCCTTGTTTTAGGAAGGTCAGCTGTTCCTCATATAGCAGCAATCAGTTGTCAATATTCCTTTTGATAAAACTGGGATGTGCTGTTCATTTTCCCAGTTCTATGCTGGGTTACTGTCTGGGAGTCTCTTGCATCACCTTGGCCAATAACTCAAAGGAAGGTATCACCTGTCTGACATTGTTTCTTGTTTGTAGCCTTTAGCTATACATATGGACTCTTAAAAAATTATGTTGACTCCTTTAATCTTTGGTTATACTTTCCTTTTGGGTGTTTAAGACCCTACAGTTGGCCCAGATAAAACAATTTATTTTTACTCTTAAGGTCGTTTGAGGATCTGTTCCTCAGGGGTAACATGGGCTTGGGAGGAGCCCCTGGCACCTTTCTTTTACCAGTTCCATCTATGTAAAGATAAAGCAAAGGTCCTGCTTGACCATGGCTGTCTTTGCTTGGAAGCATGGAGGAAATGTTTCCTCTGTGTTGACCCTCCTCTTTGTAGACTGGACACTGGTTCAGGTCCATCTGATGGGGTCTCCACGGCCTCCTTGCTCAAGAGGACAAGGGACTCACCACAGTTACAGGACATTTTGAGAGATGCTCATAGTCCCCTGGAACTTTGTCATGTCCTCCTGACTTTATGTCCTCCTGACTAAATTAGTATAACCTAAAAGTATGGCTGTTAAACATCCAAGAAGGTTAATTCTACTAGTCTAGTACTTTTAATTACCAACTACCATGTAGATAGAGCTTGGGCAAAACCCAAACACTCTCAGATAAACCTTGCCTAGGCATATATTACATTCTTTGATCTGGTTGTATGTATAATTTGTCAGTAGGTTGTTGGCCTAATATGGTTCCCTCTGGTTTTCTAAAACTAGCTAGGCATTGTTTATCTCTCACATTGTCTAACCCTTCCACTAGGATTTCCCCATTTAAGGTGCCCCCATTTTTTCCATTTCTCCCTTAATAATACCCTTCTCTTATGGTCCCACCTCTTCTGAGCTCCTTCTTTGTCTTTATCCCCTAGGTTCCTTGTATAACCCCCCTCCCCCCAAATAACCCTACTATTATCCATATCTCCCTTGTTAACAACTGTTTTCTACGGTTCTTCTCTTTCAGATTCTTTCTTTTCCTTTACTTCACTGGTTCCTCGTCATTATCCTGATTCCTGTAGTTAAGTCTGGATACATATTCACTTATAAGGATTTGGTGTAAGGATACGCATATGAGGGAGAACATACGCCTTTTTTTTTCTGAGTCTGTTACTTCACTTAGTATAACAGTTTCTAGTTCCAGCCATTTGCCTGCAAATTTTATGAATTTGTCTTTCTTTGCTCTCATATTTTCAGGGGCTACTATCCAAGCTGCTAAGGGAGAAAATCTATAACTGATTAAAACTCGTATGTAAAGTCTAATAGCTAAGATGGCCAACACAAACAAATTATGGACGTGCGCTATAAGCACTTTTTTCTTAGGGGTAATCAACAGCTATCAAATTAAACTTAAAGCTGACTCAATGGGAGGGAACTCGAGTGTGGTACTGTAAACACAGTCAAATACACATGACTAGAGAGATCATAGACTCTAGAGAAAATTCAACATCTGTCATTTGGGGAGTCTCTTGGACTACCCTAAACAACAACAAGAAGGGAGGTTTCTCCTGTCTGGTACTGTGTTCTGTGTTATATAGTTGGAGTAAGATGAAATCTTAAAGTGGTTTTAATTTGCATTTCCCTAATTACTAGTGATGTTGAGCATCTTTTAAGATGCTTCTTAGCTATCTTTTTTTCTTATTTTGTGAACTCTCTGTTCATTTCCTTTGCCCATCTTTTAATTGGGTGACTTCCTTTATTGATACTTTGTTTTTTGAGTTTGTTATATATTCTGCATGTTAAACTTCTGTCAGATGTGTGACTGGTGAAGATTTTCTCCCATTCTGTGGGTTTTCTATTCATTTCCTTGGTTGCTTCTTTTGATGTACAGAAGCTTTTTTAGTTTAATGAGATCCCATTTGTTGATTCTTGACCTTGTTTCCTGGGCAGTTGATTCCCAGTTCAGAAAATCCTTTCCTACACCTATATCTTGTAGGTTATTGCCAATGTTTTCTTCTAACAATTTCAGAGTTTCAGGCTTCACATTGAGGTCTTTGATCCATTTAGAGTTGACTTTTGTGCAAGGTAAAAGATAGGCGTTTAGTTTCATTCTTCTATAGGTGGAGATCCAGTTTTGCCAGCCCCATTTGCTGAACATGCTGTCTTTCCTCCGGTGAATGTTCTTGGCTCCTTTACCAAATATCAGGTGGCTGAAATTGAATATCCTCATATTTGGGTCTTCAATTTTGTTCCATTTATCTATGGGTCTATTTTGTGCTGGTAACATGTTGTTTTTATTATTATAGCCCTGTAATACAGTTTAATATCTGGTGTAGTAATCCCCCCAGCATTGTTCTTAGTGCTCAGGGTTGCTTTGGCTATCCGAGGTCTTTTGTGCTTCCACGTGAATCATAGGATGTTTTTTTCCAATTCTGTGAAAAATGTCATGGGGATTTTGATTGGCATTGCAATGAATCTATAAATGGCTTTTGGTAGGATGGTCATTTTCACAATATTAATTCTTCCAATCCATGAGCATAGGAGGTCCTTCCATTTCCTGATGTCTTCCTCAATCTCTTTCTTTAAGGATTTAAAACTTTCTTTGTAGAGGTCTTTAATGTCTTTGGTCAGGCTTATTCCAAGAGCTTTTATTTTATTTTATTTTTTGCAGCTATTATGAAGGGGAGTGTTTTCATGTGCTCTTTCTCTGATTGCTTGTTATTGTTATATAGAAAGGCTACAGACTTTTGTAGATTAATTTTGTAACCTGCCACTGTAGGAAACCAGGATGCCAGGCCCTAGGATGAGGTGAGCCTAAAACTTATAGGTCCAGGCTGCATTCTCTGCTAAAGGGAGGGGCACTGAAAACAGTGGCTCTGATAATCCCTGCCTTGCAGAACACTGCTGGGCTGGCAGGAGGAAGCCACCTGGTCATAAAATGCAGGCTCCCTGCTCTGTGAGAAAGCATCTTGGTCAACAAATAACTAAATTCCTAAACAAATAACTCAGCTATCTTGGCTAAGAGATTAGGCCAGGTTAAAGGTTTACTCCTGAGCTAAAAGCTAAAAGTTCACCATGCTTTTAGCTCTAAGAAAGAAAATATGGTGGCCAATAAATTACTGGATGGGCATTGATAACCTTGAGTAAAAGTTTAAGAATCCTTCTGGCACCAACTAACAGACTAAATGTCCTGTTTCTTTGTACCCTAAATCTTTGTATGTGACTGCCATGCCCCACGTGATTGCTCGTTCCTTGGGATGTATAAAAACCATCTGAATTCTAAAATAAATCACCCTGTTGGGAAGACACAGGTCCCAGAGTTTGACTCTGTTGCCTATCAGACCCTCTACCCCGAAGCCAGCAGGTCCCCTGCTAAGCAAAGCAAACCTGAGTCCCTACATGCCACTTTACTAAACATGTTAATAATTTCTAGGAGTTTTCTGGTGGAATTTTTGGTGTCTCTTAGATATAATATCATATCATTTGCAAAAAGGGATAATTTGATCTCTTCTTTTCCAATTATTATTCTTTAATTTCCTTCTCTTGTCTTATTGCTCTTGTAAGAGTTTCAAGCACTATATTAAAGAGGAGTAGAGCTAGTGAACAGCCTTGTGTGGTCCCTGCTTTTAAGGGGAATGCTTCCAGTTTTTCTCCGTTTAGAATGATGTTAGCTCTGGGCTTGTTATATATGGCTTTAATTATGCTGAGGTATGTTCCCTCCAGTCCAATTCCCTCTAGGACTTTGAATATAAATGCAGGTTGAATTTTTTCAAAAGGCTTCTCTGCATCTACTGAGGTGACCATGCGGTTCTTATCTTTGAGCCCATTTACATGATTTATGATGTTTATTGACTTACATATCTTGAACCATCCCTGCATCTCTGGAATAAAGATGACTTGATCATAGTGGATGACCTTTTTGATGTGTGTCTGTATGTGGTTTTCAAGTACTTAGTTGAAAAATTTTGCATCTATGTTCATTAAGGATATGGGTCTATAGTTTTCTTTATTGGTTGTATCTTTACCTAACGTT
>NW_008354502.1:1248977-1283125 GCF_000622305.1 Nannospalax galili
AAATTTAGTAGCATATAGGTTTTTAAAGTATTCCCTTATAATGTTTTGGGTCTTTCTGGTGTCTGTTGTGATGTTTCCCCTTTCATCTCTCATTTTGTTGATTTGGAGTTGCTCTTCCTTTCTTTTGGTTAACTGGGCTGGCGGTCTGTCAATCTTATTTATCTTTTCAAAGAGCCAGCTCTTGGATTTGTTGATTCTTTGTATTGTTTTCTTTGTTCCTATTTCATTAATTTCTGCTCTGACTTTTGTTATTTCTTCTTGTCTGTTGGCTTTGGGTTTCATTTGTTGTTGCTTTTCAAGTGCCTTGAGTTGCAGTGTTAATTCCTTTATTGTGATCGTTCCAATTTTTTTAATGTAGGTACTGAGAACTATAAACTTCCCTCTAAGAACTAGTTTCAGTGTGTCCCAGAGGTTTTGTTGTGTTGTATTGTCCTTTTTGTTTAGTTCCAGGAATACTTTTATTTCTTTCTTAGTTTCTCTTTTGACCCATTCGTCATTCAGGAGTGTGTTGTTTAATCACCATGTGGTTACTGGATTCTTCCAGTGTTGATTTTAAGCTTTATTGCATTGTGGTCTGATAGAATGCGTGGAATTATTTCAATCTTTTTGTCCTTGCTGAGTTTTATTTTGTGCCCCAGTACATGGTCGATTTTGGAGAAGTGTCCATGGGGTGCTGAATACAAAGTATATTCTTTGGTGCTTGGGTAAAATATTTGATAGATGTCTGTTATGTTAGGTCCATTTGATATATGGTATTGTTTAATTCAGATGTCTCTCTGTTAATTCTCTGTCCTGTTGACCTATCTAATGGTGACAATGGGGTATTGAAGTCCCCTACTATTAATGAATTGGGATTAATCTGAGTCTTAAAGTCCTGTAGTACTGTTTTTATGAAGTTGGGTGCACCAGAGTTTGGTGCATATATGTTCATGATTGTAATGTCTTCTTGGTTTATTGTTCCTTTGATCAGAATGAAGTGGCCTTCTTTGTCTCTTTTGATTAGTTATAATTTCAAGTCTATTTTATCAGATATTAGAATTACTACACCTGCTTTTTTCTTAGTACCATTTTCTCAGTGTATTTTTTTCCATCCTTTCACCTTAAGGTAGTGCCTGTCCTTAAAAGTGATATGAGTTTCTTGCAGACAACAAAAAGATGGGTTTTGTTTTTTTAATCTTTTCAACTAGTCTGTATCTTTTGACTGGGGAGTTCAGTCCATTGATATTTAAAGTTATTAATGGAAGATGTGTATTGAATCCTGTCATTTTTATTTCTGTTCACATTCTTGATATAGCTGTGCATTTCCAGTTATACCTTCATTGAATTTCTTTCCATCACCCCTTGTGTATAGTCTTTCCTTTCTTCAACTCTTTGTATTGCTTAAAGAACTCTCTGAAGAGCTGGTTTTGTGGACATGAATTCTTTCAGCCTATTTATGTCATGGAAGATTTTTCTTTCCCTGTCAACTATGATAGACATTTTGGCTGGGTAAAGTAATCTGGGTTGGCATTTGTGGTCATCTAGAGTTGGGAATTCTTTGGTCCAGGCTCTTCTTTTTTTCATAGTTTGCACTGAAAAGTCAGCTGTAATCCTGATGGATTTCCTTTATATGTGATTTGTTGTTTTTCTTTTGCAGCTTTCAGCATTGTCTCTTTGTTCTGAATGTTTAGTGTTCTTAGTATGATGTGCCATGGAATGTTTCTTTTCTGGTCCTGTCTATTTGGTGTCTTATATGGTTCTTGTCTTTGTATGGGCATTCTTTTTTTAAGTTTGGGAAATTTTCTTCTACAATCATGTTGAAGATCTGTTTCATACCATTATGTTGAGAGTCTTCTCTTTCCTGTATGCCTATGATTGTAAGTTTGGTTTTTTTATGGTGTCACACAATTCTTGCATATTCCAGTCTTGTGTTTTTCAAAATTTTTCATAATCTTTGCTTCAGTGGTCTAATTCATCCACTTTATCTTCCAGTCTTGATATTCTGTTCACCATTTCATTCATCCTTTTGGTGAGGCTTTCTCCTGTCATTTCTAATAGGCTTACTGAGTGTTTCACTTCCTTCTTCATTTCAGCCTGAGTATCCTTCAATATCCAACTCTTTTCTGAATTCATTCAGAAGTTTATCCCTATCTTCCTTCAGTTCTTTGATTTCTTTGTGTGTTCTTCAAATTCACTGAATTCTTTTATCATGTTTATAATTGTTGAGTTCCATGTCCTGCATTATCTCTAGGGAGTTCTCATTGTGCTCCTCTAGAGGACTATTGTTACTTGGTGGGGATATATTGTTTTGGTTTTTCATGTTATTATTTTTTCTCCGTGACTTTGACATGTGAATTTCCTTCATAGTTCCTGATTGTGTGAGACTCAAGCCTTCCTTTGTTGAGTTTAGATTTGCTTGTTTTTGTAAACTTTATATGCCTTTGTGGCTTACTTGTTTGGCATGAAAAGCTGCTTGGTCTAGGCTTCAGGTTCTCTCTTTTGATTTTATATTGGAGTGGCCTAATTGCTTTTGTCTTCAGGAGTTCCCACAGAGGCCCCAGTGAGATGAGGCTTTCTCCTAAGGTATGGGTCCCTCCAGGAAAGATGCTGCCCTCAAGAATTTGGGGGCTTGGCTGGCCTGGGAGAAGGGCCCAGGATAGATGCTGGTCTCAGGAAGCTGGTGGCTGTGCCACCCAGGGAAGTAAAATGAGGTGAGGGCGGGACCAGGCCTAGAGGGTTCCTGGGGGCTGCAGGGAGGAAATGGGTTGGTTCCTATGCAAAGAATCAAGAAGGAGTGGTGGCTCTGGGCTGAGAGGTTAGCCCCCGGTGTTTGGGGTGCCAAGACAAGAAATGGGCCTGTACCCAGCCTAGGAGGAGAGACTTGGTGGGGAAACTTGAAGGGTGAAAGAGGCTGGGGGAGTCAAGGGCACTGGGTGCGCTGGACTTACCCAGGGAAGGTGCTGGGACCAGGACGCTGGAGGCTGTGCAGCCCAGGAAGCAAAGGGATATGAGCCCAAAATGCATTCTTGTTAATACTATTGAATTATAACAAAACTCACAAGGCAAATAGAAAAATAAAGAATTAGATGATTATGGAAGAACATTAATAATTATTTCATTTACTTAAAATTAGGGATATGTAAAGGTAAAATTTATTTTAAAATTCATACTTATATTGTCAGCTATAGAGCCAAAGGGTATATTAATTTTACATTTTTACATAACAATACTATAGGAAAATACTCATGATATAATTTAAATAATTGGAAATTGTGATAAATATATCATATGTATGTTTGTGACTGTAAAGGCATGTGAAGTTCTTATGAACTATGTATATCTAGGTCTAGATGCTTTCCTATATACCTTAATTATCAGTGTTTTATTATTAATAAATACGCATTCATAGCAAAAGTGAAAGCGCTAAATTTTATTTTGATAATAGCTTTAGGGAAAATACCCATGAAACACTATTCATACACTTTTTTACTTCTAAAACATATCACATATCTTTGCTTTAGTTTTAGTTCTGAATATATGCTATAAATTTATTTTGTGAATTAAAATCCCCAGTTTAAGGAAGTGACATTTCAGTACTTGTTATTCTAGTGGGAAATGTTACCAGACTAACCCTCAGCTCAAGCTCGTTAAGATTGATGGGCCCATATGTTGAGTAATGCGCTGATTTTTCACAAGAACAGAAACATTTGTGGAGATTGATAGATCATTTGTTTTCAGGCAGCATACACTTTTCCTTTGTAGATATTTACACTAAAACCCAAAACAACAAAGCAGTTTTCTTACTTTGATCTTTTCATTTCTCTATTTGATTTGGAATAAAAACAAGCACATCTTCTGAACTTGCACATCTATAAAATAGAAAAAATGGATGAAATATATATAAAATATAAATGCATAGGAAATGCCTGGATAACTAAAAAAATTTAGATTATATGTACATCCCTAAGGATAGCACTTAATTATATGTTTTAGATTTTGTGTTAATCCAAATGCATTATCACAGTGATTTTAAGGTTTATGTCATTTTTGTTTGAGACAGGGTCTCAATGTAGCCCCGGCTGGCCAGGAACTTGCTGTGTGAACCAGGCTGGCCATATTCTCACAGAGATCACCTGCCTCTGTCTTCTGAGTGCTGAGATTAAAGGTATGTGCCACTGTACTGGCCCAGGATTATATCTTAAAGAGGCTTCATTTCCTCATTATTTTTTAGGAGCCTTTGCAATTGTCTACCCTCTTTCATCCATAATTACATCACAGAGGTTTTCTAGACTACTGATCTTATTTCATTTATTCTTAGAAATTTTCAGTCTCCCCTCACTTGCAGGCAGGATAGTTGTGGAAACCTCATCATGATTTTACATGACAGCTTCTTAGCTAAATTTCTGCCCTCTGATCCATCCTACTACTCAAGCAATCTTCCAGGTACCAAAGTTTTCCTTACAAACTGTGTTCCTTTCAGACTGTGTGCCTTTTCTGGCTGTCCTTAGATGAAACTCTCACAGATGAATCCTTGCATAACTGTCCAAAGGCCAGCTGGTTCTTTTTTCTTTTTGCTCCCATAATGCTCTCAGGCTGACCTCCACATACCATTTGTCATGTTATTTCAGCATATTGTTTTTCAATTTATGTTTGTACCCTCCATTAGACTGCGTGTCCAGGAGGATGGGGATGCTGTGAGCTTACCATTGCTAGACATGTCTAAATTCAGAACTTGAACCAAATGACAAAGCAGACTGTGTAGCAGGAATCCAGCCTTGAAAGGAGTTTACCAAGGTGACAAGACATATACCTCTGCTTGTAAGTGTGTGAAATTCCCCTGCCCAGTGTTCATTCTCAGGGGGCAAGGTGAAGGGGGGAGTTCGAATGGGTTCAGCATGGATGGACATTCCAGCTTCTTTTCAACATTAACAAATTGGTTCCTTTTATCCTAACATTTCCTTAGATCCCAGGGCCCTAGTTACTGAAGAGCAGCTTTCCTCACTATAAAGTATTTGAGGAAGCTACTACGCTAAAACTAATGTTATTAAGCATTGCTGTGTGCCAAGCTTTGGTCTAAGTATGTATATTAATGCAGTTAGTTCACCCAGTAACACCTGTGAGATAAGTATCATTACTAACCTTATTGTGTACATGATAACCTTCAGGCATAGTTCATAATAGTTATTTAGGTATATATTATGAGTAAGTGGCAGAATTGTGACCAAATTGGGATCTAAGATATGAGCAAGATCCCAAAAGTTTTCTGTAGCTCATGATAGAGGGTGTACTGTCCTTAGAACCACTGCTGCCTTCTCTAAGTATTAGCCTCTGAACCCCTACTTATAGGATTTATGTTTGCTGATACTGTTCCCTTTCAAAGTCTTGTGGGACTTCTGTTTGCTGACACTGTTCCCTTTCAAAGTCCAAGAGGCAATCGTAACTTGTTTATGTGATGTTGGCCTGCTTTGTGGCTTTTGTTCAGATTACTCTTGATTCCCTTGTTTCTTGGCTCTTGCAATTTACATGCTGAAGTCATTGACCAGTAAGAACACAAATGCATTTACTTTATTGCACAGAAAAGTCTTTCAATGCTACTATACTGCTTTGGGGATATATTCAAACACCAGAGCATGAAATGAAAGCTCTGCACATGGCAGGTCCATTGTTCTGGTGCAAGATATGGGCTTGGAAGAGTCCAGAAACAAAGTGGAAATTGGGTTAGAATGAGGCCCTGAGTGAGGCTTTCAACAGTGTGGAACACCACAGCACCTTTACTCCACACACCCTGCAGCCTCTCAGATGGACCAGGTTCTCAGGATTCACACACATTTTTCCCTGCCTGTGGTTTGTCCTTTGTATGGGGTTCTCCAAAGACACAGCACCAACAGGAAATGTAGAAATATATAGAGAAGAGATTTAAATTTTTTCTTATTTTTATTTATGCATTTTGTCTACAAGTATGTATTTGCACTACATGAATGCCTGGTGCCTGTGGAGGCAGAAGAGGGTGATGGATTCCCTGGAAGTACGGAAGATTGTGAGCTGTCATGTGGGTGCTGAGAATTGAACCTAGGTCCTCTGTGAGAGAGGACAGTGCTCTTAACTGTTGAGTCATTTCTCCAGTCCCTAGAAGAGATTTATTATGAATGATTGGCTTCCATGACTGAGAAGGCTGAAAAAGGTTCAGGATCTGCCCTCTGTGAGCCAGAGAACAAGGAAAGTCAATGGTGTGTCACCAGTCAACTCCTGACTGAGAGCCAGGAGTGCTCACATCTGGGACAGCAAAGATACGGACATCCCAGCTTCAGCCAGAGTGCATCTGCCCCTCTCACCCTTTGCTCTCTTCAGGCTGTCACTGTCTTGGATGATGTCCTGGTACTGATGAGAGAAATGCCATTTCACAGAATACTGATTCAAGTACTAATCTCTCGCAGAAAGTCTTAGAAATAATGTTTTCTTCACTTTCTGGACATCCATTAACCTAGACAAATTAATAACAAATTTCATAGTCATACCCTAATTCCTATGAAATCCTCATTGATTTTAATATATTGAAGTAGGTCACAAAACAGTAACTCAAACTTGGCTTAATTTGCTTTATAGGTGTGATACAGGTAGCAGTTGAACCAGCATGTACTTGTAATAAAGCCTCAGGATATTCCATGCTTATCAGCTTCCTGAGGCTACTACCATAAATTACCACTAACTGTGATTTAAAGCAATGCATCTTTTAAAACCTCTTATCATTCTACAGGTTAGAATCCTGGAATCAGTACCACTCAGCCAAAAATCAAGGTTTATGAAGAGCCACGCTCTATGGGGACTCTACTGGGATTATCTGTACCTCACTTTTTTCTGTGATTATTAATGGTCTTTGACTTGTGGCTGAACCATCACTCAAGTCTCTGTTGGCTTTAATCTCATCTTCTCTTTAGTGATTCCATCCAGAAAACCCAGGATCATCTCCCAGTCTCAAAACCCTTTACTTACTCACATCTATGAACACCTGGATTCCATATAAAATGTTCACATGGTTCAAGGGATTAGGGTTGAATCTTTTGGGGCACTTTTTCAGCTTCCCACATATGAGGAGTCATGGGACTCTGTCATAATCATCCCTTCTCTGAGGCAAGGCAGCTAAACCTTTGTATTCCCAGCTGGTAAATTATATGAATCTGGTTATTCCTAAGCATAGGGAGCTCTTGGTGAGAGGATAGCCAACTTTAGAGAAAGGCAACTTCTGAGACAAGAATCTGCTTTAATTTTATAATGCAAAATAGTACTGGCAGCTGGAGCCTATGCTTTCGTTCTAAAGTGCTGATCTGAGTGGCATATTACCATATCTACTCAACTTATGACCTTATAAAATCTATAACTGTGCTACCATTACTGATTTCTGAGTTTTATTTTTTACTGTCAAGAAGCCTTCTACAGTTTTGGACCAACACTCTGAAGATTCCCTTTGTGAACTTTGTGAAACCTTCCTATACCTTGCCTCTCCCCACTGTCTTCTGGTATAGAATTATATTTTTGACTGATCCCACATTGCTTTATCCACACGTTCTTAGTACTTATCCTTATTGTGTGATGATTGCCACTCACATTTCTGTCATCCCTTATTAAACTGTTAACTTCTTAAGGGTAGAACACCTTCTCTGTTTCTATTTGCAAATGCCTCAGTATTTGGCAGACAGTAGTAGGTTCTCATAAATTGTTAAGGAATGAACTAATAAATGTGGCCTAAAGCAGCCACTCTGTCCTCTTCCATCAATTGGCAGAGCAGACAGAACAGCCAACCATATGAACAGAAGCCATCAAGCATGTCCAACAAAAGTGACTGAGTGTGTATCAGGAGGCAGTAAAGTAAACAATATCTCAAGGGTCACAGCTGTTTCACTCTGCCTTTCAGCCAAGAAATGCTGTGATTTACTTTCTGTTCTTGCCAAGGATGAAGAAATAAAGTCATAAACAAAAAGTGAAAGAGTAAAGAATTGCTTGGCTTAGATGGACAGGTCAATCTGCTTGCCCACCTGTGGCCAAGTATGCAAGATCACACAATAATGCACTTTCCTCTCTGCTCACATCTCAGTCTATTTTTTAAGAAGAGTGAGGGATTCCTCAATGGGAAATGTAATTTCACTCCTGACATTGTGTACAAAGTTAGTTATATTCACAGGGAATGTTTTGGGCTCTGTAATAAAATCTGTGCCAAATACACCTTTCTTCTCTCCAGATTGCTAAATTTTAACAGGGAGTCTGTGTAATACTTATTTGATAGGGGCATTAGGCATAATATTTACCAGTCAGGAACTAATTAATGTAGGAATTCCTATAACAATAAACACAACCTAATAATTGTTATCGTGTACTTTATTTTTCTGTAAATTTAAATTCAATCACAAGTAATTAATTCATATTCAGTACGATACTTCATGTGTTTTATTTTTGGAATCCTACATTTGTTAAAGTAACATATGCACATAGTAAAAGTTGAATCAGTTCTAAATGAACAGATTTATTTACTGCTCGCTTCACCCCAAACCCTCTGTTACTGCAGTTACTTTAAATAATACACTAAAATCTATTTTCTGAATTAATCTATTTTAGATAGCTAAAAAATTTTGCCTGTGAACATAAGGAATTTAATGTATTTGACTTCTTTCTTCCTACTTTTCTTATTTGTAGTTACATATTGCTTATATTGGTTTCTTTTTAAATTTTATTTAATATTTTTTATGTACATGACTGTATTGCCTTCATACACATAAGTGCACTCATGTGCAATGCCCGCGGAGGTCAGAAGTTGAGGTCAGATCCTCTGGAACTGGAGTTGTGGATCATTGTTAGACCTCATCTGGATGCTGGGAACTGAACCCAGATCCTCTGCAAGAGTAGCTAGTGCTCTTGACCACTGAGCCATCTCTCCAGCCGATATTGGTTTCTTTTATAACTCTAAGTAATACATACAAGTCTCTGTTTCGCTCATTGTTATGTGAGCTACTTCTTAAGGCCAACCACTTAAATAGTAACATTATCAGTGCGCAGAGCCTCAGGCCTGGTATCTTGATGGTAAGCTGACACAGTAGTACAGGCTTTGCTTACTTCTGCTGTTGACTTGACGCTATCAACTTGACTTTCAATTCTCTTCTGTAATTATAATCATCTTCAATGATTTTCTATCATTTTTACTTTGAAATAAAATCAATGTTATATTAACAAAATTATGATTATGCAAATATCATTCAATGTAGAACAAATATTGTGATTCCAGTGGAGAAAGAAAGGAAATCTTGATGGGAAATAAAAATAAAGTTCCAACTGCATTTTAGAAATAATCAAATCTATCAATCTGAAGGAAAATGTGCCTTCTTCAGAATTCAAAAGGGAAAACATAAGGTCACAGGGACAACAGATGCAGAGTAAACACTAACTTTCACACAGCTTTAGTCACAGAAGCATGTTTTGCAAAATGTGTAGAAGGGCATCAGACAGTTACCATTAGGAAGGGTCACTGCTAAAAAGAACAGAGCCAGAAAGGTATTTTCTAGCCATATTGTAATGACCTTACAAAACACCAGAAACAAATCTGAATTCTAAGTAGGAATTTAAGTGGTAAAAATATAAAGGAGAAAGCCTTGTGGTTTTGTGTAATATGTCAAATCAAACTTTCCTGTGTAAGATATCATTATCAACTGCAGACTTGTTGTTTGTCCCAATACATGTAAATGTTTTTGATTAACTTTTTCTTCAGGTCTCTATCATTTTCAAAGAAATAGAAGGTTTTGATATAATGAAAATGTCTTAGCTCTCCCTTGCTCAAACATATGTATATATGTATATATTCATCTATCTATCTATCTATCATCTATCTATCTTATCTCTCTCTCTCTATCTATCATCATCATTTATCTATCTATCAATCTTCTATTATTTGTCTATCATCTATGTTCTATCATCTGTCTATCCATCTCTTCATGATCATCTCTAAATCTAGTCACCCATCTGTTCATACTTACTAGTTATCCATAGCACTGAGTACTTAAAATGTGGTTTGTGAGACTAGGAAAGGCAATTTACCTTTATGTAGTTTCATTTCTATTTAAATTAAATCATCATTGGCTTGTAAATACATACTGGTTGTACAGTTCTTCAAAAAGCAATAGACTAAGACAGGGATTCTTCTGAGAACACCTTCATAGTTTAGCTTGAGAATGAAGCAGTCTTCCCAGATGCTGCTTAGCATGCCCTCTCCCCCTGGTTCTCGTTTATTCTCCTGTTTGTTCTATTTTATTATTAATTAGTATTTTTAATATCTTTCTGTGTCTAATTTATAAGTTAAATGTTATGACATATGAAAACACATATAAGGTTCAGCACTATCCAAAGTTTCAGGCACCCATGGGGGTGAAAGATGTGGGATTTCCTAAAACAGCCAACTCTGATAAGGAGAGATTATTATATCTTGGTTTGTATTCAAGTTATAATATTATATACATAACATAGCATATATGTTATTTATGGAGAATATAAGTTATTTTTGCCTTTGGGGTGAGCATAAGAACTCTGTCTTCAAAATAAAAGAATTTGTGATTGATTTTTCAGTGTTCTATGTATAATGGTAGTGATTTCCTAGAGGTTTTATTCTTAAAGTCTTTGAAGTTTTCACTGTTAGGCCTCTTACTTTCTGTACATGATAAATAGCTAGCATCTAGGGTTTCTTGTCATAGTAGAAATCCTAAGTTTTATTTTGTCTGAATGACAGTGGTTGAGGTAGATTTTGACTACAGTCTGACTCACTGTGTGTGTGTCTGTGTGTCTGTGTGTAGGAGTAAACCAACTGACCTGGCTATTTTGACAATTATTTCATGAGTCAGTTCATTCATACACTCAGCAAGCACATGTTCAAGCTGCCATAAACAGCACCGTCATAAACCCAAAGCCTGAGTTCATGAAGTTTAGATTCCAACATGGGAAGGCACCAAATAAAAACTAACAAAATAATAAGTACAAATAAATGTGTCAGGATCTGGGGAGAGGACTCAGTCTGTAAAGTGGCTGCCACACAGCACAAGGACCTCAGATTCCTCAGAACATATGTAGAAAGGCAGGGGTGGAGATGTAACCCTGTAACCTTAGCATGGGGGACAAGGGACACAGAGACATGCAGATCCTTGAAGCTTACCAGGCAGCCAGTCCAGCGGAATGTGTGAGCTTCAGGTTTAGTGGCAGAACTTGTCTCAAAAACTAAAGGTGGAGAGCATTCAATAAAGGTACCCAAAGTCAACCTCAGGCCTCCACACAGGTGTACTCATGCGCACTTGCACCGCATAGCACATCACACGCACACACACGCACACACACACGCACACACACACACACACACACGCACACACACACACGCACACACACGCACACACACACACACGCACACACACACACACGCACGCTTCCTAAGGTAATCTGCCACCTTCACACACACACACCACACACGCAACACACACACACACGCACACACACAC
Organism: Nannospalax galili; assembly: GCF_000622305.1. NCBI lineage: Eukaryota > Metazoa > Chordata > Mammalia > Rodentia > Spalacidae > Nannospalax > Nannospalax galili. The sequence continues at coordinate 1,260,476 of NW_008354502.1, forward strand.
TGGTCAGTTGATGAAAACAAAAAGAAGAAGAGAGAATTGAGGGTATTGTGAATGCAGAAATGTTTATGACTGTTTTATGATGGTCAGTTGATGAAAACAAAAAGAAGAAGAGAGAGAATTGAGGGTATTGTGAATGCAGAAATGTTTATGACTGTTTTATGAATATTGGTATGGAAGGCGTTACTGTTAAGGGGATAGCTTAAGCAGAGTCCCCAAAGAAGAAAGACTAATACTATGGGAAAAGTAGGTTGAAAACATACCAAACACAGAGAAAATCAAATGCAAAATTCCAAGATGAGACTGGCTGTAATGATGAGCTAAGCATTTTATCTGTAGCCAAAATTTGCCAGTCTGTTCAAACACAGGCTTAACTTTGGGACGGGAGAATTCTAGCTTTATCTTAACCGAATGAGATTGGTTTAGAAGGAAGAGCTTCTCTCTCTCTCTCTCTCTCTCTCTCTCTCTCTCTCTCTCTCTCTCTCTCTGAGACAAGGTCTCCCTGCTGTAGCCCCAGTTGGCCTGGAACTCACTATGTAGACCAGGCTGGGCTTGAACTCACAGAGATTCACCTGCCTCTGCCTCCTGAGTGCTGGGACTAAAGGTATAGGTAACCATGCCCAGCCTCAGTTAGATGTTAGATTCTCTTGTTTGTATGTAGATAATCTGCTTCCCTGTTCTGGTTTTATGAAACAAAGAAATCTCCCTTCCACATTACAGAAGTTCCTTAGCTTATTCTAGATTTATCAACATTTTCGTAGTGTTTTAGAAAGTAAATCCCTGTGCTTCCTTGAACTTGCAGGATGCAGGTGTGACTGGAACATGGGGATTAGTACTGTGTACTGGGCAGTCCTGAGTGAGCCATTGGTAAGAAAGGATTGAAGAGTCAGACTCTACTGTTTTGAGATACCTTCTGTACTGGTATGAATGTTTCAGTGATTGGGGGGTTAAAGTTTTTTAGTATGTGCTGTGCTAAGGACTGTTGTAATATCACAAACCAGTGCCCCCCAGAGTAACATGTTTTTCATAGGAAGGTAAGGGTTTAGGATGCAGACATAAGAAATCATGATGCAGTGATCTCAAGATGAGCATGAATTGGATATTTCCTTTAAAGTCTAAAGACATTTCAAGGGGCTGGAGAGATGGCTCAGCGGTTAAGAGCACTGGCTGCTCTCGCAGAGGACCCGGGTTCAAGCACACACATAGTGGCTAACGATCATCTGTAACTCCAGTTCCAGATGATCTGACATCCTCTTCTGACCTTCATGGGCATTTCATGACATGGGTGCACTTACATACATGCAGGTAATATATTCATACACATAAAAATTTAAAAATAAAATAAAAATTTAAAAAGACGTTTCAACTGATATAGTCCTAAAGAGCCTTGAGTATTTAGTTAAAAAGATTATGTTTTAAAGCCTTTTACTCATTTTCTTTTTTTCCCTAAGAAAGGAAATCTGAAGAAGTGCTAGCCTACAATTAAAAGAGAAGATACTAGAACCAGATTTCTGGGGTTTGAAACCCATCTGTTAAACTCAGCAGCTTGTTAAATAACCAGTTGCCTACAGGCTTGGAAGCCTGGGAGCGGGAAGTGGGCCTCTGGGACTGTGGTTCAATTAAGTGAATGTGTGCTGATTATCATTAGGTTGCAGTCCCAGAGCTGGTCTCTGGGGTCAGAGAGGCACGAAATGTATTTTCCTGAGTATAGGAAGCTTACAGCTGCATAAGGAGATGTTCTCATAAGAAATGATTATTTGTAACACCGAGACAGAAGCAGGATAAGACTCAGAAGAAGGGAGGGTGACTGCAAAAAGGATCAGCATCCTGCTCAGGGTACTGAAGAGTAAGTGTGTTCCTTCTGGTGGGACCTAACAGGAAGGAATCCAGGCCAAACCACTCAACTTCAGATGTTATTAATGGTTATTTTAGCACAAAAAGTTAGGAGGTGTTTGTGTGTGTGTGTGTGTGTGTGTGTGTGTGTGTGTGTATGTGGTATTTGTATACATCCATTGTATACATCCATGAGCACATGGAGGCCAGAGGAAGCTGTTTGGTGTCCTGCTCTGTCACCCCCACCTCAATCTCTTGTCTCTCACTGTACCTGGAGTTAGCCTGGTTACCAACAAGACCCAGCTATCTCCTGTCTCTGCCCACCACAATGATGGGGTTACAGGCACACATGTGGATATGTCAAGATTTTGACAGGGATACTGGCAATTTGAAATGAGGTCCTCATGCTTGTGCAGTAAATGCTCTTCCCCACTGAACAATCCCCCTAGCCCAAGGTTTGTGTTTTTGACTTTGGGTAATGTCCTCTGATTTTTCATTGGTTGAAAAATCCCCTTACCCATAGCACATCCCATGGTGGAAAGAGGTAGGAGTTACTTAACTACATACATTATTGCTAGTTTTATTATTTTTCCCTGTGCTCCAAGAATGGGTGGTAATGGAAATAAAGCTAATTAAACACTGCTGAAATGTGCTGTGAAGAGGTGCCCTTATTATCTCACTATTAACATGTAAACATCTTATGCTATTCCCCTGAGAGAATTGGGAATGGAAGGCACAGTCTCAGCTGTAAACTCACTTGAAATTATAAATTCTTCCTATTGAAATACTGGCACTTTTACTCAGACTGGAGCATGATTACTCCTAAAGGCAGAGGAAGAGGGGAACATTTCCTCTTAAAATAAGTTGTTTTGTTAAATCAAAACATACACATTATAGACAATAGAGAAAATTATAAAGAAAAAAAGAAAATACATAGCTATACTGCCTTTCTAGGTTAGTAACACATAGAACATTTGGAATATTTCTGAGTCATTTTCCTATTTAAACTACATTATATTTGGAAGAGATTTTTCCAGTATTTTGGTACAATTCACTTCTAATATTCTAAATCTTTCTTATGCTTTCTACTATAGATGAACAAAGTCTCTCCCTTTCTTTACATTTCCTAAAGACAAACAGAAACTATTCTGTTTTATTTTATTGTATTGTATTTTTTTGAGATCATAGCCTAGACTGGCCTTGAACCTCACTATGTAGCCAGCTAAGTATAAACGAGCTTCTCATCCTCCTGCCTTTGTTTCCTAAGTGCAAAGTGCACAGTCACTTCTGGTTTTGTGTGATGCTGCAGACCATGGTAGGCAAGCACTCATCAACTGAGCCACATCCTCAAGTCCATTTTCAGGCACTTTTGTTACCATTTTCCAAAATGCTTTCTTTCTCCTTTCCTTCCTGAGCTGGAATTGTTGCATTATTCCACATCAGCCAAGGTTCTGTCTTTGGATTCCATGTTGCTTTAGTTAGGCTGAAATTGTCTTAGCAGAAACTCCCCCAACCAAGCATCCAAATAAGGACTAAGAATAAGATAGGTAATAAGAATTGAGTGATTCATTAGTGACTTCTTTACCCCTGATCTATGTTCCATGAGCCTTAGGTATAGAGGTTGCATTGTAGATGTGTCACTTAGGCCTGGGCAATTTGTAGACAATATCTGTGTGTGATCAGTTGTGGTACTCTGTAATAGTCTCCATCTGAAGCTCCCTCATGTAGCAGAGGACCAGGAACACAAAAGATCATAAATGGCCAAAGCATAGAGATTAAGAGTCTACAGAATGCTGGTTCTTGGGCAGGCCTCCTCTATTAAACTTCACCCACCCAGGGCTCAGGGAGCATTGAGGAAGAGGGGGCAGAAAGAGTGTAAGAGCCAGGGAGGTGGTGCACAACCATATGGAATTAGAGCCCTACAGGGTCCTGGGACCTTGCTCATATGAATCTACAGAAATGGTGTCAGCATATACAATTCCCACACAAACTCAAGCAGACAAAAACCCAGCATAGAACTGAGGAAAAGGACAGCAGATCCCAATCTTAGCTGAAGAAATATTAGCAGCTTATTATTGCTAGGTGAGGAAGAGCTGATCTTCTTAAAGGGAGGAACTCTAGATAAGCAGACTAGACCTCAGTAGATAAACTTGCACTGAGGAACATCTGGGGACACTAACTTGACATAATAGATCTTAATACAAATGACAGAATGTATGAATTGGAGTGGGGGAGCTATGGGAGGGTGCCAGTGGGGACAGGGGTATTAAGATGATTAAGGTTGATTAAGATGTTCTGTATGAAATACACAAAAATTCAATAAAAACAAATTTAAAAAAAAGAAAAAAAGAAGTAGCTGATATTTACACCTGATCCAGTTGGACTTTTCTTGCAATACTGAGACATTAATAAGAGCAAAAACATAAAGTGCTTTTAGATCTCTGTATTCAATAGAAATACACAGCACCAATTATTTAAATATGGGATAACTTCTCCTTTCATGTCAAAAGATAGTTGTGCAAGCAGATTTATTTCAGTGGAATATTTATTACTTTATTAAGAAATCAAAGGGGAACAGACAACATTCCAAGGATGTAGATATCCAGATATTCAAAACACAGGAGAATTCTAGGAAATTGACAAATGCTTTAAGTAAAAGTCTTCATCAAATCACCAATTAAATCTCTATTCATACTATTGTGATTAGGGTAATGTAATCTTAAATTCTGAGAATATATATTTAAAGGTCCTCATGGAATGTTACTGGGAACTGTTGTAGTCTCCATTACTGAAACTGGACTTCAGTAACCATACATTTGATTGCCACAGGTAGTGGTTTTCAAAGTGAACAACACTTTGAACACATACACATTCAAGAATTGCCTTAAGAACTAAGAATTGCCTTGAAAAATTTCCACAAAGCCTGCTTCCGTTATTTCTTCTCAGATATTCTGATTCATTAATTTAAAGTTTCATAGAACCCAGATTTGGAGATTTTAAAGGGTTCTGGAGGTAGGGTATAGGTTGGAGGTACCCTGAGTTAGAGTGATCATCTCCTTTTTAATCTTACTTACCCTAGAGAGCCAGATAAACCTGTGTTTGTCCATCAAGACTATAAAGTGGGAATAAAAGAAATATTCCAGGGAACAGAGAGATGTCTCAATAGTTAAAAGCACTAGCTGCTCTTACATGGGACTCAGGTTTCGTTCCCAGCACTCATGTGGTGGTCAATAACCATCTATAACTCCAGTTCCAGAGGATCCAATGTCCTCTTCTGGCCTTCATGGGCATTGCATGACACTAGTGCACTTACATACATGAAGGCAGAACACTCAAACACATAAACTAAAAGTAAATAAATAAACAAACAAATAAATAAATAAATGTTAAGAAACATCCTGGAAATGTACAGTGCATGAATCAAGGATTAGCAAGAGGCATTCCAAGACTTTTCATGAAGTTTTCATTGTGGTTATGAAGACTTAAAAGTTGAAATGTTCACAAAGCAAATCACAGTCTATGTTTTTGGCATTTTCCTACAGTAAAGTTTGCTTTGGAGCTCCTTGGGAGATAGGAAACAGAAAAAGAAATAGTTTAGTATTTTTCACTTCCCATTTGTGGGTCACAAAAAGTAAAACAGAATCAGAAAAATTGGAGGCTACAGGAGTACGGAAAAATGAATGCGTATGTGTTCATAAAAATTATGCTTCAGTTATCTTCATAAATATGTATAGGTATAAACGTGCTGGTATGTGATAGCTGATCACAAAATTAAGTGTATTTCTTAGTATGCATCCTGGTAAAGAGTTTGTACAGCAGTGTTTTAGAGGACATTAAAAATTTTAGAAGGTTGCAGGGGAAAAATAATGAAAGTAGCTGCTGAGGTTCATGAGAAGTGAAGCCCGACATTCTGCTAGCACGTTCACATCAGGAAAGAGCAGGAATTAGCAACACCCGAAAGAATCCCAAGCGAGCATGCCATCTTTCAAAATTCTAACTTCATAGAGAAGCCCCTTGAGGTTCCAGAAGAGGGTGTGACAGCAGCTGACATGGCTGTTTGGGTGGATGGATCTGAGAGCAGTTACAGAGAATATTAGGTATCTTGTTTAGAAATCCAGCAAACATCCAAATGTTTTCTGTTCTTAGAAATTAGCTGAATGCTGTCTTGGAGGGGAATGGGAGGAAAGTAGGTGCTCAGGAAGTATGTTTAGGGCCAGGATGAGGGTACACTAATCTGGTAAACAGATATAATAGAAATTCAAAATGATTTAGCAGACACTAGTGTTTGTGGGACAAGCATTGGGGGCAAGTGCCTGATGATGGAGTTGGGACACTTTGGTTAAGTCTGTAAAGGACAAGGACCAACCATCAACTGTGTCTCCCCCTTTTCCAGCAGGCATTAAGTCTGCTACATTGTGGATGCCCTTGGGGGAAAGGAAGGGATTAGAACAGAATATAGAACCAAGTTAAATTCCTAAGTAACTGAACAAATTACTCAGAGAAGCTTCTGCTGGATGAACCTGGCAATGACTAAAGAATGTCTTCTGCTGTTAGGCAGAATACAGGACTAAGACAGAGCTTATGTTAGTAACAGAAAGAAACACTTAAACAATTGTCCTTGTCTTGCACCTTCACAGGAGTAGACTGGGCATACATCCCTTGGTCTTGGGGAACCATGATGTGTTAGGAAAAACACATGTAAATTTATTGATTAAAATTTAATTGATTAAAATATACATATTTAATGTTAGCATCTCACGTCATTTCTTGAAGACAGAGTACAAACCAAAAGCAATTATTTGTGTTATTTTAAATACTTCTGCACCATGGAGGTTACTAAAGAAAGGGAGAAGAGCTTGAGAAAGAATTGGAGAGCACTACTCTTTCTACACGTGCCCCTCCTCTGCACAGGGAACAGGAGACACTGAGCTTCCAAGCAAGGGGGCTTCTAAGCATAAACTTTTAGTTAATGACATGATTCAGATTATCAAAGCAGATACACAAATCAGAAATTTTATAGAGTATCAAACATTGCTAATGATTTGAAGAATATCGGCATTTCAGTCTCAGACAAAGCTGGGAAAGGTCTAAGATGCTGAGTCTGTACAGCAGGTTTTCCTTTCACAGTAGACACACACTCTCTATCCCAGAGGAGAGGAGTTCTATAGGATTGTGGTTTACAAAATAATAGAGTTGAAAGCCATTAGTTAGCAAAGAATTCCATTTGCATGTCATTTACTATAAACCATATTCATAAACCCAGAAATCTGGGTTTGATTTCTACAAGCAGTTCATAACCAGAGACATCCTGTTATGGATACTCAATGAAGATGTTCTGAGCAAAATCATTATCACCTGCCCAGAGGACCAAGGTTAGACAGGGGTGCCTGCCTTGCTTGCTTAGTAAAGGGAGTGGATGGATGTCAGAGTATTCTGTTCATCTCTTTTCTCCCCAATGTCACATCAAGATGGAGGCAGTCTTCTATATAAAAAGAATGAAATATCTTAAATGAAGACAGAAATAGAGGTTGTATTTCTGTAAATTCCAGGATTATTCTATTTTCTGTAATCTTTTCAGTTAATGCATTTTCACTTTTAAAATTCAAACAAAATAAATGAAATCATAAAATCAACATCTGCTCCTTTAAAAAATATTCAGGCAATAAAAAAACATTCAGAGAGAAGACAAATATCACATACAATCCTGCATTCCTGGGACAAAGTATTATAATTCCTACATCATTTTTGTCCAAAATTAATGGTATCTTTTCAAAATCTGTGATCTTTCCAGAAGTTTTCTGTATGCTGTTATGTAATCTTATTTTTAGTCCTTTATTTAAAACATTTATTACATTTTAGTTGATTTGTTTTGGGTGGGGGCATGCCACATTGCATGAGTGGAGGTCAGAGGACAGCATACAGGAGTTGGTTCTCTCCTACCACGTGGGTCCAGGGGTTAAACTCGGGACTTCAAGCTTGGCAGCGGGTGCCTTTATTCACTGAGCTATCTTACAGATCCTATAATATTATTTTTAAATTGATTATATAATTAATCTATCTTATGGCATGTTTGCAAACATCTTAAAATCAAAATTATTCTCATTTTTAAAATAATTTAGCCAAAGAATTTCAAAATATAGGGAGATATAGAATAATACTAAACATTACAGTGTTTTGAAAAAAATTTAATTGACGTTTTGTGAATTTCATTCAGTATATTTTGATTTTATTTAGATCTCCCCGTCTGTATCCCCCTTAATACCCACTTCCCAATTCATGTACACTATTACATATATATATATGTGCATAATGTATGTATAGAGTCAAATTTGTGTGCCCAAATGCCCTTAGGTGTGGATCCATCCACTGGAGCCTGGTTAACCCACCTGGAGTCCTGCCCCCTAAAAGAGACTGCCTCTCCCCCTCCCAGCAGCCATCCTTTACCAATAGTTCCTCAATTAGAGTTAGCTTTTTTTTTTTTAACCCCCTTCCACATGTCTACATTGTGATTTTATCTGGCTTTGGTTTAGGTGACTTGTGCATGCTGTCACCATGGCTGTGAGTTCACATTACAATGCTTTTTGAAGGTGTTTATACAAAGTAGAAATCAACAAATTATGTTTCTATATTTTAAGAATATAGTTATGTAACAATGAAAACATTAATGTTTAATATATATTTGAATATTTATTAAACATTTGAATATTTCAAATTTCAGAAATTGTAGAAAATAAAACTGTGTTGTCAAATGTATTAGACATTTGCCACATGTGGTTATACAAACAATTCAATTAAAATGAAATAGAGTAAATAATGCAGTTCTGGCTTGTAGCCCCATTTGAAGTAATGGATGTGGCCAGTGGCCACAATATTACATAGCAAGTATCTAAAACATTTCGATCATCATTAAAGTTTCTTGTGGAGTGTTGATGTGGAGTTCCAAATATGTTACAACTTAATTAAAATGTGTGTTGAGCACTAAGTAGATATCAGATGTCATGTAAGACATTTTTCATGGTCCCCATATTTAAGTTTATACTCACAAAATGTTTTGGGGATAGATATTGCCATTTCCTGACTGCAAGTTTAAAAATCACGGAGGCTGTGGAAGTGAAATGATTTGAACGAAAAGGTTGGAAAGGAGCTTCAGCCTGCACAAGCTCCTGGCATGACCAGCTGCACATCTGGTAGTTGGGCATATGTGCTTGTGTTATGCAGTGGGTGGTCAGGGCTGCCCTGTGCATTCTGTATTGGAATGAGGACCTGTGTTCTCACTTCTTTCTCGTCACATTCTTCAAGTAGCTTGGACTCTTATAGTGTGGCCCTCAGCTGCTCCATGAAGCCTCAGAATAAAAGCTACAGCTCAGTAGTGCTCCCAAAGTCCAGCACAATCTTTCCCAAGTCAAAAATTCTTTTTTGGGGGGGAAGGCTATGGGAGGTGCCAGGGGGGATGGGAGTATAAAGATGATTAAGATTTTTTGAGATGTTTTGTATGAAGTATACCAAAAAATCAATTAAAAAATGAATTCTATTGCTTCTCAGCCTTTTGGCTAAGATCAAGTGTGAAAAAAAATTAATTCTTTTCATGAGCTTCCTCATTGTCTACCTGTGAGTGAGTATGCTTACTTACATCAAATTAAAATTTCCCAAAGAAACACTACACTGTCCCCTACCTCAATCACACTCTTGGTCTAAAAGCCTCTTTAGCTCTTTCAACCTATTAAACTATTGATGACTTTTTAAAACTCAGCTCACATTCTGCCTCTCCCAGCATGCTTTACCTTAACTGCAAATCTGATTAGAAGCCCCCGGGGTGTTCTTCCAGCAGCCTGCCTATCCTCATTTCTTTCCTAAACCATGCTTCTCAAGGGGTGTTCTTTGATTAACTTACATACTTACTTATCAAATTCACTATCCTTGAGGATAAGGCCCATGTCTTAATCTGTTAGAGGACCAGATATAGATATAAATATTCAACTCCAATTAATGGGGCAACCATTTCCTAGATGTGAGGTGTCATATTGCCTGATGACAGGAAAGAAGAAAGCAAGAGAATCATCTCTCAGATAAAATTGCTCCCTATAGATCAGACAATTTATTCATCATGGTTTCCCTCCCATTCATTCTTCTTCCCTCCCAAATTGGTAAAGATGAACCTGTTTTTGATGGCTCTCTCATCAAAATTATCTCTAGGAATATGGTGGTTTTTTTCAGAGTGTGGGGACAAAGAGGAAAAGCCCCACAGAGAAGCCCCTGAGAAGGTGGGGACAGCAAACTTCTGCAATGTTGTCCAACTGCAAGACTACAAACAGATGCCATGTCTTATGCATGAAAGACCTGTGATTTCCTTTCATCCCTATTCCCAGCCATGCTGCCTGCATCTGTCTAGATGTCCTCCACTCCTTCATTAACACTCCTCTGTGCCAAAGGGAGCTGCTTGCTGTGATGCTTGCCATAATTTGTCACAAGCTGACAGGCAATCACGTTGTGAAGGATACTGCTTGGCCACAAGACACACATCAGACTGACACACTGTCTCTCCTTGATGGAAAAGACCAATTCTTATATATCCTTAGGTATAAAAAACTGGCATAAAATGTCAGGCTTCTGCAGTATATGATGTGAATAGAGAGAGAGATTATAAATATGGGGGTTTTATAATTGCTGTTTAATTTGCTGGCTTTGGCATGATTATGATGATCACTGGCCCTCATCAGGAATATATTGATTCATTTATTCATATACTTATTCATTCAGGAATTCTTCAAAATTTTGGGTCCTTTTTAAGATCCAGATACTTGCAAGAAATGCCAAGTAGACCCAGGAGCAAAACATGGTCTAGTCCATACCTGTAAGGCCAAATTTACTTCTGGGAGGGCAGCTCTCAGCTCCCAGGCCTCACACTGTCCTTATGACCCACCAACTGGCCAACATAATGGTTTTCCAAACTACCATTTAGGGAACAAAGATATTTATTTGGGCTTGCCAACAGAGCTATAATGTCTGGGAGGGGGTTACTTACTAAGACAGACACCCATGGGCTTTTTCCCTACATCTTGGCTGAGTATTCCCAATCCATGCCCACCAGCCCACCTGCCCAAGATGGTGAAATGCATGCCTCCTCCCTGGCTTCTCCTTGTGTCTATCTTTAGACCTTCCCCCCTCATGCAATTGAAGCTGACCAATTGGGTGGGAGGGGTGACTGTCTTCCTCCCTTCCTATGGAGTCTCTTAGGGTTCAGACATCCAACTGCTGCTAGTCCTTTTGGAGGACACACCTATCCAACAGTGCCACTAGGAACATCTCATTGCAGGAGGCACAGGCATGGATGCATGCCTATAATGCAGAGGGAGCAGAGCTTGAAAGAGTCAGCACAAGGGCTGGGGATATGCTTTATTGAGATAATTCTTCCCTAACACTTGTAAGGCTCTGGCTCTATCCCCAGACCCAACAATGGGAGTGGGGGGAGAGGAGGGGAGACAAGAAGAGAAAAGAGACCTGGCAGCTAAGTACAGCAGAAGGAACCATTTTCAATGCTTGAGAGATGCTCACAATGCTTCACAAGCGACATCAAATAGGAGCTAAATTTTGGTCAATGGCGTTCTTCTGATCTGAGTAGGAAGAAGTTCGTCTGTTAATAACAGTAGGCACACAGATGGTAGGGGTAAGTGAGTGTGGGCTCATTTCCTGGCTAGGATTCAAGATAAGCAAGTAAGAGTCACAGAGGCTGGTTATCAAACAGGCCAGTGGGGCATATGTACATGGGCCACTGAAGTCTTAACTAGGAGTTTGGACTTTCTTATGTTGATGATGAAGAATTATTAGTTAAGATGGAGGGCTGAGCTCAGTCTGGGATTCCAAGGTGAATGTTTCTCAAATTTTATGGCATTTCAAGGAATAACAGGTTTTTCTTTCTTTTTTTATTATTTTTATTTTATGTGTATAAGTATATTGCCTGCATGTATGTGAGTGCACCCGTGTCATGCAATGCCTTGGAGGTCAGAAGAGGGCTTCAGATTCCCCTGGAACTGGAGTTAAGGATGGTTCATAGCCGCCATGTGGGTGCTGGGAATTGAACCCAGGTCCTCTGCAAGAGCAGTCAGTGCTCTTAACCACTGAGCCATCTCTCCAGCCCCACAGGTTTTTCAAGCTTCTGTTTATTTCTTTTTTATCTTTTCTTATCTGAATTCTCATGATAGTTAAACACATCAAACCTATACCTGCAAGATCTGGAGGTTTATGCCTAAAGGTAATATAGAAAGCTTGGGAAACCAAAATTTATTCTGTAGGGCACAGCAGGTCATAGAAACATACTAGACAAAAAAGGAGACCTGGGAATCTCAGAGTTTGTAGAGTAAGAAAAAAAAGGAGGCCAGAGGTACCAGAGTGGGCCAGAGACCTTGTAGCCCGAAAAATACTTATTTCTCTGAGAAGCAGGGGCAGAGCCTGCTGCAGAGAGTTAAATGAGGAGATGGAGCAAGTGCCCAGAGATTGGAAGGGAGCAACCAACACTGAAAATGGCCAGGGTGTCCCGCAAGCATGAAAGCTACTGGATCCACAGTGCCTCTCCACTTGGTTTCTTCCTAAGTCACCCCACACTCCTTGCCATAAAGGACACCCCAAACTAAAAATGTCTTATGTTAGTCTGTGGGACATTGGGAGGGAGCCTCCCAAGAAGGGAAAAGGTGAAAAAAATATATATATAGGGCAATAGACCTGGAGCTTAATTCATAATCCACTTTCCCAGTGAGGACTGACAGTGCCAAAGGACTATTGTGAAGTAAGCCTGGAGAAAGAGAGAGAGCGAGAGTGAGAGTGAGAGTGAGAGAAATAGAATGAGGCTACAGTGACAGGGAACCACCACAAATACAAACTGATCAGTGCAGGGCCAGTTATAAGCTTTGCTGATATACTAGTTGTACAATAGTTGTATGATAGCGCATTTGTGAAGCTCTGAGGGGGAACAGAGGCAGATGACAAAAATGCTGACAGTAAGCTGTCCATTGCCGGAGTCCAGCTCCAGCTGAGTCTGGGCCTGAAGGGGTGAAGGTAACAGCGGAGGCAGAAATAACTATACCAGAAACCACAATTGCAGTTCTAGTAGAGGCTGTTGACTGACCTGCTCGGGAGAGGTCAGCCTGAATATCTTCTTCTTTCTCTCTTTCTCCTGAAAAAAAAAAAAAAAAAAAAAAAAAACCAGCCTTCTACAACCTTTATTTATAATTAGAAAGCTTACAATAGCAGTAAAGCATCAGACCATAAATCAAGCCATGGGTTTGCACAATATTTCTCAGTGTACAATATTTTTCAATAATAACAGTAAAAGGAAAGTACAAAGGTCAATGATTAACCTTTTCTTAACATAGCCAAACAATGTCTTCATTGTCTTCTTTATAGCCTTGCGGTTTCTATTTTACCATAGAAGTGTAAGACAGCCTGTCCCCATTTGCCCTTTAATTCTTTGAATTTAATATTTACAGGTAGGCGTGTATATTTGAGAGAATTATTTTTCTCATGGGAACGGGAATAACCAACTCTTTATTTATTGTCTAACCAATATTCCAGTTTATCTTTTTTTGCTATCTCTCTGAACGTTTTGTATTCTTTGAGTCATATGATTATTTTCTCTATTTCAATATCCTTCATTATTTTGTAGCCATTTATCTTTAAGGGCTTTTTTGAATTCCTTTTAGTCTCTATAAAAGAAGAGGCGATTTTTCTTCAGAGGTCAGGCACAACCAGCTTTTTCCTGATCTAGCTGATCTTTTTATTCAAGAGGGAATTTCCCTAAGCCAAGTAGTTTTTCCTTATACCAAACTTTAGTCTCAATAGTTCCTCGTTCAGGGTTAAAATCATAAACTCCTGTAAAATGCATCAGGACATCTAGAGATTGCATGCTATCTTTTCCTTTTGGGGGAAGCCAAGCCTTCTTATTAATCACAAATTTAATATCTGCTGCAATCCTGTACTATGGTTTATAGTCTGTATTTGCTTTTTCTGGATCTCTCATTACTTCAGCCCATTTTTCCCTTATAATGCAATCATCATATGTGTCATTAGGCTTTCCCACTATGAATTCAGAATTTAAAGTATTTTTACTTTCGTATTGTTTCAGTAACATAATAATTCTGCTAAAGGCAGAGATTTCCCTGGTTTAGTTTCCCATTCCATCATCAGAGTTGGTTATCAGAATACTTAAGAGAAATTTATACAAATTACAAAAACCAGGAGTAATTGGGGAAGGGATGTCCACCAAAAGAGCAGCGGCCATCGGCTTTCAGCTGGAACTTTGTCAAACAGCACTCTTGCCCAGAACCACGGAACTCTTGGAGCCACCAGTCCATAGGAGTCTTCCTTCTATCTTCTGCAGGAAACAGTTAACCTCCAAAGGCACAGTCTAAGGCCATGGATGCTGAGTAGTAAATAGTGTAAATGTTGGCTTCAGAAAGCTCTTGGTTTGAATCCCAGATCCACTGTTCACTGTTCCTGTGATTCTTGCTAAACTGCATGTGATCACTAAGGCATCCGTCAAGGATCTCTGGAGTAACAGAACAAATAGAATGAATATATTTTACAAAGGGGATTTATTAGACTGGCTTTTAAGATGTGGGCTGGGCAGTCCAACAATGGCTGCCATCATGCTGGGGAGGCAAAAGCACCCAGCAGTTGCTCAGTCCATGAGGCTGGATGTCTCAGCAGTCCCATTTAGGCCCTCAAGACCTGGAAGATTCTTGAGAGCTGCTGGTCTTCAGTCTATGTGGGAAAGCCAAAGAAGCCAGTTTGTGAATTCTGTAAAGGATGGAGGCAGCAGTTTCAGCAGCAGAGTACACCCACTCCCCTGCAAGGAGCAGAGAAACAAGCAAAAGCAATTCTACTTTTCACTCAGACCTCTTTACATCTGGACCTCTACCACAAAGCACTCCCCACTTTGGGAGAAGGTAGTCACTTCCCAGTTAATCCTTCGGGGAAATACCCTCACAGAGTCACCCAGAGTCCTGCGACTTAGTCGAGTCTAGATCCAATCAATTTAACAACCAAGGTTAACCATCACAACTGAGTTTCTGCCTCCTGATTTATAAAACAACATGAAATTCCTCAGCATAATTGAGGACCAACTGAAACCATCTGAAACAAGATGCTTGGCCTATTTCCAGACATTATAATGGTGGTGGCAATTATCTTATATTATTCATATATTTTTGTATCTAGCACAGTGATGGATAGTCCAGAACTTAGAAATATTCTTTGGCATGACTTCTCCTGGCATGAAAGTGCACTTAGAGTTTAAATTAATCTTTTCCAGGTATTTATCACAGTAGGAGCTTTCACTGGTTGGTCTTGACGGAGATGGTTATTTGTCAGTAATACTGACCAAGGAAAACTAGTCAGATATAAAAGACATCATTTTGAAGTGCTATGACAAATGAGTCTCCATCATGTGAATGAGGAGACCTTCTGGACCTGCTGTAATATGTAGCTAAATAGTCCCCATAGTCTCAATGAGCAGGATTCATCAGTCATGTAGATGAGTGAGCTAAGTCCTGGAGATAAAAACAGAGGTAAAACTGGCTTAAGTTCAGTAAGACCAGAAGCAGAAAAACAACTCAAGAAATTAACATAAAGAATGCCCTCAGTAAGTGCCAAAGTTCCAACAGATATATTAGTACATAATTTTAATACGCAAATATCTCATTTATTAGAACTACACAGTGTCAATCCTATGTCCATCTCTGAAGCCCAACAAATTTAATTTCAATTTTACCACAAGAAGGGGAAGTTCTGGCACATTGTTATTACTCCTTCAGCACTCATGCTTATGTTTAATTCATTGTTTTATCATTTCATAATTTGCTGTAATAAACTTCTTTATGATATGAAAGATATAAAATGTGAAACAAGAGGAGTAGGTGTCAGGCGCATAATGATATTATTGCCCGCTTTTTTTGTGTGCCAGGAACTTAAAGTTTTGTGTTGAAAACGAAGGTAGAACTTAATGCTTGATGTCAATGAAACGCAAAGCATTTAATTTCTAGATGACAATATGCAAACTGGAGTTTCATCACCTGCCAGAACTGTTTTAGAGACTGAGGGGGTGACACCACTTTCCGTGTGTTTCCCATCCTCCCTTTCTGTCCTCTGATTCATGGTCCACATTAACAAAAGATGAGTAAGTATTCTAATCTTAGTTTTATGGTAGCTTTCTCCTTTCTACCTCTCCCCCATCCCCCCCATTTTTCCTCCCTCTCTCCCTTTCTCCTCATCCCCTTCCCTTGTTTCCCTCCCTGTCCTAGTTTAGTTTCTGTTGCTGTGATAAAACACTGACCAAAACCCACTTGGGGAGGAAAGGGTTTATTTCATCTTACTCTTCCAAGTGACAATTCACCATTGAGGAAGCCAGGGAAAGATCCCAAGGCAGGAACCTGTACACAGGAACTGAAGCAAAAACCATGGAGGATTGCTACCTTGCCAATTTGCTTCCTGGCTCACACAGTTATTCTTCTGATATAGTCCAGGCCCAACTGCCCAGGGATGGCACCAGCTATAGTGGACTGGGTCCTCCTATGTTAACTAGCAATCATAAAAGTGTCCCCACAGACATGCCCACAGTCCAGTCTGATGGAGGAAATTTCTGAGTTGAGGTTTCCTCTTCCCATGTGACCCTACTTTATGGTAAGGTGACAAAACTAACCAACACACTCCCCTTTCCATCCATCCCCACACCCTTCCCTCTCAGTAGGTGTGAGCTTCCCAGCAGGAATGGGAGCAGATCACAGGCAATACCTGCCTGGATCCACAGACCCCAGAGGAAACCGCAGAAAGAACAGCTGTAACGGTCCCAGGCATTGTCAGAGGTGCGATTTTCTGGGTTTGTTAATAGCAGCATCCTCTCAGCTCCATTTCTAATTCCAGGAACTTGCAGTATTCTGCGATTCTAATCTTTGTGTTCCTTGACCTTCCCTCATTTTTTTCTCAACTCTTCAAATTCTTTTGAAACAAATTCCTCTAATAAAGTACCTCTGTTTGAAATGTATAGTGTCATTTCTCTTTTCCTGACTGACCTGAAGGACTGACTCACAGTTCTGTCAAGCTTGTTAGTATGGTGTGGGGTTTGAGGGGGTGGCAGTCAGACCAACAAGAGCAACTTCAGATTTTGTTGTTCTTGCCATCATCTACACATATGTACTATGTATTATATTTTATATGTATATGAGTGTGTATCTGTGTGTGGTATGTGCATGTGCACATGGATGCCTGTAGAGGCCAGAAGAAGGCCTTGGATCCTCTGGACCTGGAGTTAACATGCAGCTGTGAGTCACCCAATGTGGGTTCTGGGGACAGAAATTGGGTTCTTTGCAAGAGCATCAAGCACTCTTAACTGCTGAGCCATCTTCTGGGTCCCTACTTAGAGGTATCTTAGAAGCTACAACATTTTTCTCCCTTAACAATAATAGGAAGGGCTTGAGGAATGACTATCACCTGTGTGCTAACCCAGTCAGGTGGTCATTGCGTGGCCCAGCTTCTAGGGCATCTGCCATCCCCTACCATGCATTAATCTCCATCAGTGCTCTGTTGCAGCTTTCTGGAACATAGCCACTTGGTGCCAAACCATGCAGGTGCTTGTCGCTTACTTCATTAAATATTTATACATGCGGCCAAAGGAACATTTATGACACTAGAAATCAGAGTCTATTGTAATAATATACCTTCAATTTTAATCTAAAAGGCCCCATGTTAGAATCCAAATTAGGCCAATATAACAACAAAACCCACCCACATGGTGGCTTCACCAAAATAGTTTATTTCTATTGATGTATTTCCTAGAAGGAAGCAGCCCTGACATCAGTGACTTTGATTCACCCAGGTTAATGGACTTTTTGCTGTTCTCAAAAAGTAAAGTCTGTCTCTCTGGCCAAGAAGACTATCTATTGTTGCCATTTCCCAGACACACAAAAAGAGAAGAGAAGATCCAGGACCCTTACTTAGGGAAATAGCTGGATGCTACTGTAAGCAGAACTTCTACACACATCTCATTAGTGATGACTAATTAACATGACCACACCTACTGTGACAGAGGCTTGGAAACATATCTCTAACTAGACTGCCAAACATCCACTGAAGCTTGTTAGGCCAGGTCATCACATGCAGATCTGTAGTATGGTTTGAACAAGGCCTTCCTGCTAAGAGCCCAGATGAACGGATAGCCAACCCATTCTCTGCTCTCCCAGCCAGAGTCTCGAGTTCATCTTCTTTACACAAATCTCTGCTTGTCGATCTGTGTTTCCATTGGGTTATCTCTGCCCCAACATGTACTCCTGCTTAATATGTATAAGATGACTAGGCTAGTGACTTCTAACAACTTCTTTCAATAATTTTACTTTTTATTGAAGTTTTGCAACTTTTATACAATATAATTTAATGGTATTTAGATTCCCTTCCCTATCTACACCCTTACCGCCCCTACCCAATTCAATGTACACAGTCTATAGAGTCTGATGAAATGTGTCAGCAGTCTGTGCCACAGATTCTCACATAGCTCATCCGTGGGGCTGAAGATGCTGGGGAGGAACTGGGGAGAATCTTTCCTGTGGTCTCCAAATTTCTGTCTCTTAAGTGAGTGAAATATGAAAGTTCCCCTGTCTCAAAGAAAATAGACTCTGGTGAAAATGGCCTCTTATAAACTAACTACCGCTGATGCCTTCCTCTTTAACTCCTTCACCTGCTTTATCGCCAACAGTCAGAATACTGTTACACTTTTTCACAAATTACATATAAAGAAATTGAGGCTCAGAGATATGGGGTAGCTTGCCCAAGGTCACATAGCAATGAACTAGTGATTAGATACAAATTTGAATACAGATCTATCTGAAAAAGCTATTCCTCTTTTTACTATTATATCACATCCACATTAGTTACAAGCACTGGTGGCTTGTGATAAAAAATGAACTTGCAAATGAGAACTTTTTTAAATAGAGAAGCTGTGGGAAACAGGACATTACCAGGGCCACACTGCCACTATGGTTTATACTTACCGTGAACTCTTCCCAATAAACATTTCATTTAAATTTAATAAAGCAGTTAATAAAGCCATAAAGGTTAATTACTAGTTAAAGGAAAAATATGACTTCACTTTGGTGAACATGTGAAAAATGAATCAACTTCATTTTCTGTTAACCCGGGATTATACGGGCAATAAAGCATGATTATGGATTTAACATGTTAATTCCCACTGGATTTAATAGCAGTGCTTGCAAGTACATGACCAATCACTAACCCATCTGACAAGCCTTCAGACAGCACTAATCAAGATTAAATCTCTTGGCTCACATGTGGACGCAATATATCTCTCAGGATGAAACGGCCATAAGTTTTCATCATGGAGATGGTATAATCGCCTGGATATGGGATGAGGCATGGTGAAAGGACACAATCTGTGATGTCCATCTGACACCTCAATTTGGAAGTTGTCTTTAAGGAAAATAACCTTTAGCTTGTTTCATAAATTTAAGGCCCCCTCCTATGTATTATTGCTTGCAGTGACAATCCATGATTTACCTGTAGTTTGTGGCTTAGAGAAAAAAAGTATCCACACTCCTTAAGACAGTTTGTTTTCCCAAAAACAGATCATGCACATTCTGTCCCTTTGGACCATTCTATAGTTCAACATTTCTGTAGTTCCTTCAGTGTGATCTTAACTCTTATCATGAGTTGTATAACCTATAAACCATCACAGATGTTTTGATCTTATATGGTTTGTCTTACATGATTTATACTTACCAGTGATTTTGAGCATCTGAAGATAAAAACAAGAGTCTGGAAACTCTGTACCTCGAGGCAAATCTGGACCACTATTTGCATTTCCAAATAAAATTTTATTAATACACAGCCAGACCATTTCATTGGCTGTATTCATGCTATCACTGTAGAGATGACTATTTATGACAGAGACTGTACTCCCCAAATGTCCAAAATATTATCTACTCCCTTGAAAGAAAAATTGTGCTGATGCCTTATTAAGCACTCTATTTTTTCCTAAATTCCAATTCAGTTGCAACATGGTTCTTTTCAAGGCCATTATTTCCTTCATTCATATAATCTATTTTCTTTTCCAATTTTCTAAAGTCTTACAGCAAATGTTCTCCCTACTTCATAACACGGTGATAAGAATTAAATTTGAGGGGGATGTTGAAGAGATAGCTCAGCAATTAAGAGTACTGGCTGCTCTTACAGAAGACCTGGGTTTGGTTCACAGCACCCATGTGGTAGCTAACAATCATTTGTAACTCCAGTTCCAGGATATCTAACATCTTCTTCTGAACTCCCCGGGCACTACCCAACATTGATTCACTAACATATAGACAAAACACTCATACAGATAAAATAAAAATAAGTAAATAGAAATTAAATATGTGCTCTAATACTCAACAAGTTCTCAAAAGCATAGCTTTACTGATGATCTGTCAATGTTTTGTTATTTTTAACATAATGATGAAGACCACAGGCATTGCTCTATCTATGTGGGGTCAGACCTCAGTTCTGCTGTTATTACCCATAAGATCACAGGCAGATTTTTTAAGGTCTTTGTGCTTCAGTTACTTCAACCATAAAATAGCTATCATGGTAACAACAACCCGCCTCCTAGGGCTTTTGGCAGAACTGAAAGAGACAGTACAAGAAGTGTGTTTAGAAAAGTATTTGGTAACACAGCAAGTACAGCACCTGTTGCCCACTGTCACCATCTTCCTCTTCTCACCAACATCATTCGAACTTTCTTCTTAAAAAGAGCTTAAGTTAGGGTCAAGCCAAAAAGGTGCTACAAAGCTTAAATGGCCTGAGTTTGATCCCCAGAACCCACATGATGGAGAGAAGTGACTCCACAGATCGTCCTCTGGCCTCCACATGTGCACTGTGGCACACATGCCCTCTTACACATATACACAGGAAATAGATATATACATGTAAAAAAAAGCTTTAAGTGTATAGATTGAATTGTAGAGAAGTAACACATTTCCCAAAGGCTAATTTTTCAAAATATTTTATTTTAGGTACGAGGTGGAGGATTGTAAAATAATCATCAGTGTAATACTGAGCACAAGGCATAGAGGATTGCTGCATAGTGGTGGTCAAATTAAGAGTTCTTTAATAAATAGCCACCAGTGAAAGAGGCTATCACCAGAAAGAACTCTCTATCCCAAGGAGAAGCAGAGCAGGGTTTATAAAGCTTAAAACAAAAATGACATCATGCCAGGAACAGAGATAATAACCACAGTTACATCAGATTATCATGGTTACATCAGATCACCATAGTTACATCAGATGGGGCAAGTCAGTTAACAAAGAAGTTTTCAGTTAACAAAAAGTTTCTAAGTTTCAATTAAGAAAAATAAGTTTCTCAGAATTGATGAACAATTCTGGGTGCCATTCTGTGTAGCTGGGAGAGGGTGAGCTACCAGGCTAGTTGTAAGTTTCCCTGTATTGTAGAAACAATGTATCCCATGAGACTGCAGGTACAGTCTGGATGGGACTGGTTCTGGCTGGCTGGCTGCAGTAGGAGAGGCTGGGAAGAAACCCAGGATGGGCACAAGTCAGCTAAAATAAAATGGACTTAGTTTCGTCATTTCAATCAATCCTGTGTTGCAGTTGAGATGTGCCACCTTCTTTAATTTTTTAAAATCTTAATTTGTTCAATTTTTCTGCATCCCAGTTTCCATATCTATGTGTAGCTAATGATACAGCTTCATCATGCACTTGAAGAACAAATCATAAATATGTTTAAAGACTGCTGTAATATTTTATCTACTCAATAATTGATGGTTCTTTCCTGTTCTCTGCCTCAGTTTCCTATAGCATAATCTGACAGTCCTGAATTGTCACACTACAATTGTGTGCCTTCTTTCTTTTGTTCTCTGCTTTTTTGTGATAGCGAGTTTATGTGCCAACTTGAGTGAGCTAAGAGATGCCCAGGTATCTAGTAAAATACTTCTGAATGTGTCTGTGAGGGTACTTTAGAAAGAAGCTAGTACTGCATTAGTAAAGATGGTCCATCTCACAATGTGCACCAGTGTTATTAGATATGTTAAGCTGAGTTCTTTGCTCTTAAACATGGAAGTGCCTGATTCTCTGCCCTTTGGACTCTGGGACTTAAACCAGATACCACTACCAGTCTCAAGCCATCATCTCAGGCCTTAAACTTGTACTGAGCCACACTTACTGATTTTTGGGGTCTCTAGCTTGCACTTGAAATAACATGAGACTTCTCAGCCTCTGCCATGTAATGAACCAGTTTCCATAACTCTCCTTTTATAACTTTATGTATTCTATTATTTCTGTTTCTCTAGAAAACCCTGAAGAAAACACTTAGACTTTGTAGTGGTCTAATCCTCTTTCTAGACCAATGTGTGACTACACATATTCTCATTCTCCCCCTTCCTCCCTCTCCCTCTCCCTCCTTCCACCCTCCTTCTCTTCCTCCTTCCCTTCTCATTCCCTCCCTCTAGCCACCTAATCTAGCTACCTAACGAGCATGTGTCAACAATTTACATAGATTGACTCCCATAGGTACCTTTTAGTTACATGGTATTGTTAACCCCATTTATAATTGAAGAAATAGAAAAATTGACATTTTAAATAACTTGACTAATTTACACAGTTAAACATAGTAAGCCTTTAAATCTTGGTAACCTGCCCGGACATCATGCTTTTAACCTTATGCTACCCTGAATCCCTAAATGCCTTTAAAACCCTAATGAATTTCTCAAACATCAAATACAATTTCTTGTATATTCTATGTATATTATGGTCCATTAGTTTCTTACATACAAT
>NW_008354502.1:1283175-1285248 GCF_000622305.1 Nannospalax galili
TTTTAAATTCATTAATAGTCTGTTTCTATTATTATTGAAAACTTTAATTTTTGTTTGACCTAAAATTCTGTTTATTATAATGATCAGTGTTAACTATTACATTATAGCACACTTATATTTCAGACCTTTCAGAACTATGGATGCTGCTCAGTACTAAAGTATACATAAAGTCCTAAATTCAAGGGCCAGCATTAGAGGGGAGAGAGAGAGAGAAAGAGAGAGAGAGAGAGAGAGAGAGAGCCTAATTTCTGACTGGAATTCAGTCTTACAGATGTTTCAGGGAAGCACTTTTCAGGCTGAGGAGATTTCTTAGTCTGTAAAATGCTTTCCATGAAAGCATGAGGACCTGAGTTTGCTCCCCAGGTCCACTTAAAAAGCCACGAGTGGCAGTGCTAGAGAGGAGGCGGGAGGATCTGTGGGGCAGGCTAGACAGTCTAGCTGAACTAGTGAGTTTTGGGTTCAGTGAGAGACTGTCTCAAAAACAAGGTGGAGAGTGATTGAGGTAGGCACCTGACAACCACCTCGGGCCTCCACCAGCATGTGTATACATGTGCATGCACCTGTCACATGCACATTCACAAAAAGCTTCCTACATGTAAACACATATGCACACAGAGAAGTACTTTTAAAATAACATGCATATGAAACTGGAAAATACTAAAAGGAAGATTGTGATTGTGGCAAAGCCTGTGATCCCAAATTTCTATCATGTAGCAAATCTCCTTTGAAGTAGTGCATAATGTCTCCATAGTGTTGCCTAGGGGATTACCTGAGGGCTTCCTTCAGACTCTTCTTGGGCTTCGCTTTGCCTGTGACTGAGTTTTAGGCTCAAATACAGAGGGGTGGTTGGAATGGATCACCTTGGATTTCCTAGAAGACGCCCAATTTAAATCACTATCCTCATGATGGTTGTCACAACTTCTGATCCTAATCAGTTCACATCTGAGATGTCCTCCTGTGCTCTTCCTTAACACTGAGCACTCACTAAGAAGTCACATGCCAAAGTGTTCCTGTCTTAAAGAAGCTCATTCTTGAGGCAGAGAAAAGAGTGTGGGCTCAGACAGGCGAGGAAAAAAAAATGGTCACATACATATTTTTGGTATTACCATAGAAGTTTGGACACAGAGGAAGTAATTTTCTACTTCTAATAGCTTGACAATTGAGAAAGTACCAAGTAAACATACAAAGAGACGATGGTACTAGAAAGAATGTATTCCCTAAATAAGAGTTTGGCAAGGAACTTCTAAAGTTAAGGAGTCAGTATGAAGATGGACAGTGACCTGGCCTCACGGACTAACGAGCATTCTCCTTGCTCTGCTGAAAAGGCTGCTGTAGTAGGGCCGGGGACAGCATTAAAGGTTCAGGCAAAGGGCAACTAATCATTATTGCATCTGCAAAGTGTCTACTGCGTCTGTACCTTGCTGGGATGTATCTTATTCTTCTGAGTTTGGGATAAATAGTAAATGTATATATATATATAATATATATATATATATAAAGAGTATTCGTAATTCAAATTGTTTTATATAATATTTAATGTATAAAATATGTATATTTTTAAGAGCCGGGCATGGTGGCACAATCAAAGTGCTTGGGAGACAGAGGCAGGCAGATCTTTAGGAGATCAAGACCAGCCTGTTCTACATAGTGAGTTCCAGGCCAGCTGGAGCTAGAGGGAAGCCTTGACTCAAAAAGTTCCCAAATATGTAGATTTTATGAAGCTTAATATTAAAACAATTTGTCAACCCAGTAATTCTAATATTACTGAAATTATTGAAAGTACTTGTAATTCCAGTAACTTATAAGTCAATTTTAAAAATGTATATCAATGAAACAAAACTGCATCTGACAGAATTTCCAATGTCCTATAATTTTACTCAGTATTTCTTAATAATGCTACAAAGTTCATTTTCAGTTCTTAAATGCACAGTGTTTCTAAGAGCCCAATAGATTTTTTTATATACCACTATTTAACTTAATTAAATAAAAATAAAAATTCATAGACTATTAGAAACTGGAAACTGGGGCTGGAGAGATGTCTCAGCGGT
Organism: Nannospalax galili; assembly: GCF_000622305.1. NCBI lineage: Eukaryota > Metazoa > Chordata > Mammalia > Rodentia > Spalacidae > Nannospalax > Nannospalax galili. Next base: position 1,285,224 of record NW_008354502.1, read on the forward strand.
TAAGAGCACTGGCTGCTCTTGCAGA
>NW_008354502.1:1285735-1301929 GCF_000622305.1 Nannospalax galili
TTGCAGAAGACCTGGGTTCAATCCCCAGCACCCACATGGTGGCTAACAATAGTTAGTAGCTCCAGTTCCAGGGGATCCAATTCCCTCTTCTGGCCTCTGCAAGCACTGCATGACAACGGTATACTTACATACATGCCGGCAAAACACTCATATACACAAAATAAAAATAAGTTCTTTTAAAAAGTTAAAAAAGAAACAGGAAACTTAGAGATGGTATAAAGAGTGATACCAAATTCAAATTCTATTACAGGTCAGTAAACAATTTAATATCTCACCTAGACACAGAGCATGGCAAAGATTAAAGAAGGCAAGATGAGTGTGAAACACGAACCCAACCAAGAACACTGGCATGGAGAAGGGTAAGATGTGTTCAGAATTCAAAACCATAGCCTGGCTGACAGAAAAGACACTGTTTACATTGTTTCAAGAGCTCTCAGGTCAGTATCTTGAATCTGTTTCATTTAACTGAAGTAAAAATTGAATTGAAGAGAAGTTACTTATCCAAGAGTGTACAGTTCTATAATAGCAGAACAATTAGAACAAACGCATTTACTAAGCAATTCCTATATGAACGAACCTAGAATAAGTGTGAGAGAGAGGCATTTGTCTAAGATAGGAAAGTTACAATCTGTTCTATTGATAAGAGACAGTATATTCTCCATACACTGATTTAAAAAAAAAGGTTCTTTGATGAGGGGCAGGAGCTGCACTCATCTGTGGGTATATAGATATAGATATGCATTTAGGATACAGTTAGAAATTATATTGGTTTAGGAAAATGGAAATAGTAAGTTCTCTTATTGGGTCTATGACCTCTTTAGCCATGGGTGCTTTGCCATGTTTCAGTACCAGGTATGAATTCTATTGAGTGGGTAAGTCTAATTAGACAGCTCTTGGTTACCCTCAAGATAAAAGTCCCACTATTGCACTATTGAACCAGTAGATAGATCTTGCTGGACCAGTTGAATATATGTAATGATAATAATTAAAGAAGAGGTCATGGCATTAAGAGGGAATTGGTGGGGTATGGGAGGAGCTGGTGGGGGTAGAGAGAGGACAGAAATGGTATAAATACAATATTCATGTATTCTCTAAAAAAATTATTTGTGTCTGTGTGTATCTATGTTTGGGTATGTGCATGTGAGCGCAGGTGCACACAGAGCCCAGAGAGGGTGTCGGATCAGAGTCACAGGCAGTTGTAAGCTTCTTGATGTGGGTACTGAGAACTGATCTCTGGTCCTCTGGAAGAGCAGGAAGCCCTCTTAATCACTGAGCCATCTCTCCAGCACTCAAAACATTTTATTTTTAAAGAGACAGTATATGCAGACATTTTGTGTCTATGTATAATCTTCTGCATCATATGATACATTATATAGATAGCTAAATAGATAGATAGAAGATGATAGATAGATAGATAGATAGATAGATAGATAGATAGATAGATAGATGATAGATATCAAGCAATAGGGTAGGGAATTTGGGGGCAGAGGAATTACATAAACTTGTATATTAAAATGTCAGTAGCAATGTGGATCTGGAGAAAGGAGCTCAGAGTTAGGGAAACCAGTTAGGAAGGTACTCTAATGCTTCTGGCAATGTCAAATGGAAGGCCTTTCCTGCCCAATAGCTGTGGGGATTAATAAGCACCCATTAGCTAAATACCCACGTGGAAAGATATAAGTGTTACTGGTTCATTCTTTTCTATGTTAATACCAGACAAAGACTCAAGTATCTTCAGATACCTCATTTCTCCTCACCAGCTTTTCATTAAAGCATGAAATATACCTCCAGGAGCACCTGTCCCATAGCACTAGAGAGCCAAGGTCAGAGGAAAACTCACTCTGGCCCTGCAAGGTTTCAGCTGACCCACACGTCAGAAAGATATTGTGTGAACTGAAGCATATGAGTTGAAAGTCAGTCATCTACCAACTCCCAGCTGGCAGAAATGAGCCCCGTTAGCATCCAAAGGGCAATTGAGAGTGAACTTGGAATGAGGGGTTGGTTTTTATTCTTACAAATAAACAGAGGTGACCCCTTTGTACCTTAACTTCCATGGTTATGTTAACATTCTGGATTTTAAATGAAAAAGTGTTCAAGTAGCAGGGAAGACTAGATGATTACGGGTCATAAGTATGTCTGAGTTAGATTTGAAAACCGCAGTCAACCATAATAAGCTATAAAAACGCAAAGAATGTGCGGTTAGACCTATAGTTTGGCCCTCAGCCCTGTTGTTTGTTATTATATGATCACTCTGAAACTCATTTTCCCTCATTGAAAACACAAGCCTAATTAAACGAACCTCATTCGCTTGTGCAAAAAATAAAAATGGCAGTGTTTATGAAAGTGTTTGCCATAGGATGGGAATTATAGACAAGTGGAAAATGCAGCAACAGAAAAACAGGTAGGGTCAAATTGTGCCTTGGGGTCATTGACTCTGGAGTTGGAACCATTTATCAGGGCTGCAAGTCAGACTACAAGGATGATACTTACTAGCTTTCTTCATCTATAAGTTGTGAGTTAAAATAAAGCCTCAGAGAGAGAAAAATATGTACATATGCAGAGAGAGAGAGAGAGATCAACCTAGGAGTACACAGAGAGCGAGAGAGAGGGAGAGAGAGAGCAACTTATGAGTATACAGACAGAGACAGAGATAGAAAGCAAGCGAGCAAGCGAGAGAGAGAGATCAACTATGAGTACATGTACACACAGACGTACCCTCTCCAAATTGAAGAAATATCCTTCTCTAGAGGAGATTTGCCATCAAGCTTGTCTTTGGTTTGTTCAACCAGAGAAACTCATTGTTGACTCATGATTATACTTGTAGCCACACAGACATTTCAATAGCTATTGCTACATAGTTCTCAAACACTGTAATTGATTTCTGACTCCTGACTTTGGGACTTTGCATATACTCTCATGGATCTTTAGCAATGAATGGTTAGCTTATGGTTAATAAGAGACTCTTCCCCTAGCTTGATGGAAGTGTGCATTTAAGAAACAAAAAAAGAGGCCTTATGATAGTGCTCATTAATGAATGTGTATTAGAATAAATTTATATCCATTATGTAAGTTTTCTAAAATTTCTGCAGGAAACGTTTTAAACCTACTACATTTTCATTTGGAGTCCTGTGCTCTTTAGGCTGCTGTGAATTCACAGCAGTCAGATTTCTGACTTCATTCCCATTTACAGTTTGTCAATTAACCTCTCTTCTCGGTGTATTTGTCAGGATTTCCAAATACACTTTGTGGAAGCTTCTAGGCATTTTCATTTCTTCACATCATTCCTTTTTCTTGGTAGCTTCTGCCAACAAACTGACCTGGCAAACTCCTACACACCTTCCAAGACCATCCAAGGACCCTTCAAAACTTTCCCTGAGAGGGCTGTTCCCTGTCTTCTCAGCATTTCCACCCAGCCATATGCCTGAGAATCACTTGACTGCAAATAACTGACAAGTCCCGGTTACAGAAGGGAGGCAGATAAAATGCACTGCCTCACAAAACTTGGGAAGTTTTAAAACCATATATAGGCCAGGAAGACAACTTAATTCACAATGACCCAGGTCCTGCCTCCAAGACGTCCTCCTCGTGACTTATTTTTCCTTATGTTAGCTTTCCCCTCTTTTACCTTAAAGTGACATTCTTCATAACCAGACAAACCGCAGCCCCTGGTAGTGTTCAAGCTTTAGCTCTTTTACCATCTGCCACCAGGGAGGGAGGATGACCCTTTGTCTCAGAACACTTTGAAAACTCTCAAAGCACACAATGATTTGATTACCACTGAACTCATCCATCCTGTGGCCCAGGGAAAAATACTATGATTAACTTGTCCAAGGTGTAACCCATCATCATTGGACCTTGCTTCTGTGAGTGAGGAATCAGAATTACCTAAACACATGACAGCTTCTATTGAAAGTATCTACATGTCAGGACATGTGCAGATGCAGTTTTCAGGGGAAGGAGCCAGAGAATGCTGTAAAAATCCTAGAGATACTCAATTTTACGGGTTTATTTCTGCATATTTCATAGCTAAACTTTGAAATCCCAATGATTATAACTCTTAAGACAGTTACCCTGCCTTGTTTTTCAAGGACATAGAAATGTATTGGGTTTTTTTTAGACTGCTTTGTGCCTTGTTGAGATATCATCAGGGCAAGATCCTCAGGAAAAGGCAAGGCAAGAGCTGAGCGAATGGTCTTGTTATTCAGCCATGTAGAAAGGGGACATTGATAGATGGCCTTCCAGTCATAGGTTTCCATGTTGTAAGATGAATGAACAAAACTGATAAACTCGTGCAGGAAATGGTGGGTGTGTTGTAGGAGATAAGGCTCCAGTAGGCAAATGAAGGACTCGCTGTCCAAGTTAAATTCTGTCGTGTGATGGAGGATGGCTGCGAGAATATTTTTCACTGTGTAGCCATAATCTCCATAGACAGCTGCTAACTCCCGTTTCAAGCAGGGAACCAGTGGGAACAAGCTACTAGGATTCCTTTTGAAATAATTAGCTGAAAAGTTCTTTTCAAGTTTGTGACCCTGGACATGTACCCAGATTCCAAAATGGTACAGAGCTCTTCTGAACTTCATGACCACGTGATCTCGATAATGGCCCAAGGACATAGAGTTTGGTTGGAACTTCTCACTGACTCCAAACTCCCTCAACAATTCTTGGATCGTTGGCTCTCTCAATGGTTTGATTTTCTTTTTGATTTTCTCTGGCATCTGGCTGAGATTGTGTTTAAGAGAGAACCCCACTGAAATTTCCTCTTCTGAGGGGAGAAAAATAGTCTTCCTCGGCACGATTCTCCAGTCTCTTAGAACAACATTGAGAAAGAAAGCGTTGCAAAATGGGAGAAAACTTTGATTCCCTCTTTGATCTTGAATCCAAAGAGTCATCGTTTTTCTTTCTGGAAGAAGCGTCCCGGTCAGACTCACTCTGCTTACCTTCTAAACAGTCAGGACACTCACAGTAAGATGAAAGATCTACCTGCATTGCCCTCAGCAGGTTATTTTTCATAAACTGAATGTGGGAAAAAGTGTTTCAAATCAATTTCTCATCTGTCATGAAAAATATCTATTAAAAGTACTCCATACATATTTTCATAATATATTCTATCTCCATGGAATTAATGCTGGAATAAAGATGAGAGACAAATTATTTGTCAAATCGGTAATAATGTGAAATGAAATCCAGTAAAGATAAGGTAGTGAAGACATGGGCACACTGATTTTTCTCCTTCTCAAAGTCTTTTTTTCAAATTCTTCAAACAAATAAAAAATAAACATTAAAAAAGTATCGTATCCTTTGACCTAGCCATTCTAACTCTGTAGATTTAATATAGATATGCAAATAACCAGAATATAGTATATATATATATTATGGTATTAATGAAAAAATGAAAATAACCTAAACACCCAATGGGAAAGGGTGTGTTGAATAAATAATGTTTTACTTGTTGTACTTAATATCAGGCATCCATTCAAAACAAGTGAAAAAACTTATATGTGCCAGTATAAGAAGACAGCTGGGCATACTGTTAAATAAAATGTAAAAGTACAGAGAGCTACTATAAACTCTCCTAGAGAGCCAGGCAGAGCCAGGCACTGGTAATCCCAGCACTAGGGAAAGTGAGGTAGGAAAATCTCAAGTTCAAGGCCGGCGGTTCATTCCACAGTGAGACCCTGTGTCAAAAAAATGGAACACAAACCAAAAAAAGCCTTAGAAACCAATAATTCACTTCTTATGATATTAGATGCAACTAAATAAAATAAGTTTGTATTAGGAATAACAAAATACAGCTGTAATGCATACACCTATAATACGCATGACAAAATTCTCAGAAGTGAAGCGATTAAGGACACACAGTAATCCAGAGAGGGAGGTGAATCCCTCAACTGCTCATTGCCCGCAGCTGGTATTCTTGAGCCTCAGTTCTGAAAGAACTGTCAGCTGCAAATGACAGGGGTCAAAGAAGACATGCTGTTCAATGTGGAATATTGACTAGGAAATGCCTGTATCCAAATGCTGTTATCCTCACCCCCCCAAAATTAATTTAATTTAAAGAAAGATTACTTCAAGACGGATCAGCAAGAAAGCAGAGACTCTTTAGTGATACAAGTCAGTATGTCTGTAGATTAAATTCAAAGAATGCATTTCTGAAAATCTCAATAAAATCATTTGTTTTGAATCTTACAGTGACTTCACATAATAGGCAACATGGCAAGTAAGTCCACGGTGGAATAACACAACAAAAACCCAGGTCTGGTGACAAATATCCCACAAATAAATTCACAATTAAAAACCAGTAACAAGCCAGGCCTGATAGCACCATAATTATAGGCACTTGGAGGGCTGAGGCAAGAGGATCACAAATTTAAGGCCTAGCTGGACAAAGAATGAGTTCAAGGCTAAGCTGGGCAATTTAGTTGAGACTCTAACTCAAGATTAAAAGTATAAAAAGGTATCGGGCGTTCGATGGTAGCACTTTACTTACCTAGCGTGTGTGAGACTCTCCCTAGTTTCAGCCCCTCAGTGCTACAAAGAGCAAATAGGTGATCAGACTACCAAGAACAAAGCCGAACAAGAAATAGGATATTATAAGAGTAAGTTCACAGGAAAAAAAAAATAGATAACAAATCTGACTCCTAAGAGAATCAGAAAAGGAGTAAACTAGATGCACTAACAAAGATGAAAGTATTTTGAAAGTGTTACTCAAAAGATAAAATATAACCAAACAAGATCTCTAGAAACAAAAATTATAACTGTCAAAATTTTAAATGGAAAAGTGGACAGAATAAACAAGACTGCAGAGAGCTATTAGCACGTTGCAGTAGAGAATGGGACAAATTACAGACTGCATCAGAGAGGCACAAAAGTCAGAAATGGGAACATGAAGAGAAAAAGAACCAGGTAAAAAGGTTCAAGATTCTTAGAAACAATAGAATTAAGGAGAGGCAATATTGGAAGAGATAGCATCTAAGATCTTTCCAGAATGCATGAAGCATGTTAGTCATCAGTCTTGGAATTATAATGAAGTCCAACTATGATAAATAAAAAAAAAACTCACAACAAAATAAATCAAAGTGAAACTGCAGTACACCAAAGTTAGAGAGGCATTTCAGTTGTTATTATGGAGCCACGAAAAAGATGAATACATCTTCAAAGAACTGTTTAAGGCAAATGCCATTTTAGCATTACATGTTCATAAAAAGTGGCTTTCAGGAGTCAGATCAAAATTTGATAGAATTTGAGAAAAGGCATTTGAGAGACCCAAAACTCCCTAAAGTTAAACACCGATCAACTTCTCAAAAGAATGTATAAGAATGTAGTTTTGGAGGAAGATGACTCCAGAAAAATTTCTGGAGTTGGAAGACAAAATGAGCAAAAAATGATAGATAGAGATCCATCTAAGCAAGTAGCACACAGGTGTGTAGAACATTGCAACCGTCATATGGGGGTTAAGATGAAAACAACTCTAATGCAGGAAAAAACAAAAACAAACAAAAAACCAATAGCTTAAAAGCTGGAAGGGTAATTGAACTCAAAACAGTCTCAAGTTCTTGTTTGGAAAAAGAAATATTTATTTATAAACAATTTAAATACATCGATAAAATGTCAATACTTCTTTTGAAATACTAGAAATGAGTTGCTTGCAGGCTTACAAAAGGGAGACAAGATAAAGTTAAGGAAGAAACATTAATGAAATCTATCATAAAATAAATTTGAAGTATTCAAGAAAATAAAATAAAATTTTATTATGTATTTTTAATAAAAAGTAGTATAAAATATAGGCATTATTATGGAGCAAAGCTATTTGTAATGAAAGAAATAGACATGAAAACCTGGAATAAAAGATAGCATTTACTACTAGTTGTTAGAGACTAGGAATAATAGGAAGAAATTCTACTTCTTAAATGCTTAGAATCCTAAGATGGAAAATTTTCAGATATCATGTTACTGAGTGGTTGACAAGACTTTTGGTGAGAAATAATTCTTGTAATAAAAGTATACACACAAGTGCAACATGTTAAACATGATCTGGCCCTGTCTCAGCCTTCTGTCCTCCTTGGCACTGCCTGCCACACAGCACTGCGGCTATCAGATGAGGCTCCACTGGATCCACCATTGCAGAACCATTTAGGTTGACAGAGCTCATGTCTCCTCCATGCCTAGCTACCACACGACACCCTATGTAATCCCTTGGCAGACAGTTACCTTTGACGAATGCGTCTTCAAAGAACTAATTAAAGCAATCTGGCATGCTGTCACTATCAGTGAAAATGAATTTCAGGAATTAGGTCAACATTTGATGAAATTTGAGAGTTTTTTCTCATAGAATTTTGTATTCTAGACACTCATTTCACCTTACTGCTCACTTACTGCTGGGTCTTCCATCATCTCGAAAGAGAAAATGATAGCTACAATGTTGTTTAGTAAATGTACCTACCCGGGATTCTGGAGGAGCCCACATTCATTTGAGCCTTAGCTGCTGACTTCATTTGTTTACAGTGAACAACCTCTGTTTTGTTTGCCTTAGAGATAGAATTTAGAGCTCAGGGCAAGTTCTATTACAGTTAAAGAGAAAGTACCATGAAGCTCACCGTCTTTCACCTCTCTTAACATCTCAAGCGATGTCTAGATGGGTGAATAAAACAGAATTCAGATCCGTGATTTAGAGGAGACCAAAATTCTTTCATTGTCTAACAAACCAATCAGAGCCAACATGCTATGAAGCTTTTCTTAACGAATGACTCCCCCCCCAATATTAATATTTGGAACTAAATTATTTAATCACAAAATTTCTGCTTTCTCTTTAAACAAATGATATGAGCAAACCATTTATATGTATGCAAGGTAGGCTGAGAACTAACCTTTTAGACCCAAAAGGATATTTTAAAATACTTTGTAACATTTTACAGGTTTTCTGCTCATTCATGGCTAAATAACAGTTAGTACAATGCAAGTGGGAGATTATTTTTTTGTGTGCTGCTATGTTTCTTTAAATACACGTGTGCTTATTCCGACCTAGGGTAAAACCAACCTCTCAGACCTAGAATGAAACCAACTAAGATCACAGGATAGAATACCTGGGGGAATTAGATAAGCTACTTTGTGAATGTGTTTGGTTCCTAATAGCCATTTAATATAACAGGCACTTTGGTTTTACTTAAAGTTGGTTTATGAGCCATATCCAACATAGTACATCAAATTCAAATTATTTTATTTTCTTTTGTTTTGCTTTTGTTTTTTGAAGCAAGGTTTTCCTATAGCTGCAGCTGGCCTGAAAATGGCTATGTAGACCAGGCTAGCCTCAATTTCCCAGAGATCCATCTGCCTTCTGCGTGCTGGGATTAAAAGTGTGTGTGCCACTATACCCAGCCTTAAAGAAATTATTTTATTTTATTTGTGTGTGTGTGTGTGTGTGTGTGTTCTCATGTGCTGCATTTAGGCCTGTGGCCTGTGTGTAGAGGTCAGAGGATAACTTTCTGGAGAGGTTGGTTGTATCCTTCAACCTGTTGAGGCAGTGGCTCTTCTTTCATATTTGCATGATGCGTAATATTCCAGGCCAGCTGGTCCCTGAGCTCTGAGATGGTTCTCAGATCTCCTCCCATTTTGCCATAGGAGTGTTGAAATTACAGATTCTTGCCACCACACAGCTGCCTTTTTTAATGTGGGTTCCAGGGATTGAGCTCAGATAGTCAGGCTTGCACTGCAAATACCTTTACCTACTGGGCCATCTCACTACCCCCACCATTTTATAAATATTCTTTGTGTGATTTTGTAGCCCCACATAGACACCAGTTCTGATACCTTGCAACTCTTTGGTAGTACTGAGATACCTATTAACTTAGCCTTCTCGTGTACACCAGTACTATATAGAAGAAGAAAGAACAGAAATAGTGCAAGTTCTTACAGTGCAATTGCCTTACTTCCTGAGCCTCATCTGTGAAATGAAGGTTACGGTACGGTTCAAATGAGATAGTAGATGGTAAAATACTTTGTAAAACAGAATGCTTAATAGTGAAGGGTTGGCAATAACAGATTAAAGAAAGACTAACTCCTAGAGTCATTTAACCAAGATGAGCCCAATCCATTCTAGAGTGGTCTGATTTCTCTCAGAACTGAATGACTTCAAGCAAAGGATATACTCTATATTTACTGAACAGCAAACGTGATATGGGAAAGGAAAGAGAAACTTTGTCTTAAATGATCTCTAAAGTTTTACAAGGAAAGAAGTTGCTTTTACTGACCCCTACTATCCCAGAACAGCAAACCAAATCAGGAAGAGATGTTATCAACCTAAGCCACATGGTGCTTGCGACATTCATTATAGGTAATGTATTGCTTCCACAAGGACAATGCTTTCATTGATGATATTCACACACACACACACACACACACACACACACACACACACACACAGAGACACACACACTATTCTGGGTCAGGTGCAAGGAAGGCTCACCAGAGAGAAATAGGGAATATAGTTTAAGATTAAAGCTATCTCTTCAGCTTAGCTTGTTAAAGTTTATTATATGGGAACTCCAAAGCTGAATAAGATTGTTCACATCGTTTTCTTAAAGGCTAGTTAAATTTAAGCAAGCTGATCACACAAAGACAACAGATTGAATGCAGAGTGTTAAATGATCTCAAAGCATATGATGAACTTGGCTACAATGTTAGGTAAAAGTTCAATTTGTAACAGGAGGCTTCCTACTGTGAAGTTATTTCAGAAGATGCCAACCACTTAAAAGAGAACTACGCAGCATTTCAGCATTGTACTTAAAGATAAAGTTAAATAGAAAAATCATCAAAGAAAAGTATAAAATGTAAATAAAAGTCAGGGCCTGGAGTTGGAAAGATGGATCAGCAGTTAAGAGTGCTTGGTGTTATTACAGATGCCCCAGGTTTGGTTTCTAGCATCTATATGATGGCTCACAACTGCCTGTAACTCCAGTTCCAGGGAATCTAACATCCTCTTCTGGGTCCACAGCTCCTTCACACATATGGTACATGTAAACTCATGCACGCTCATACAAACACATAGACACACACACATGCACACGTATAAACAAAAAGTAAATAAATAAATCTTTAAAAACTTAGGACTGGCAGGCGATTACTCAGTGGGTAAGGACACTTGCTGCCAAGCCTAAAGATCTAAGTCCAATCCCTGGAATCCACATGGTGGAAGGAGAGAAATGACTCTCTCAAGTTGTCCTCTGGCTCCAACATATACGCCTCCATGGCAAAGAATCCTGCCCCCCCAGACACACACAAATAAATAAATACAACAAAAAATTCTAATAAAATAAAGTCACTAATAGACCTGTTCACTTTCTTTAACCTGAGCTCCAGAGTGTAAATTGGGTGAATCAAATATTTTATTCACTACTCTGTGTGTCCATGAGTGATCATAAAAATTCCATAATGATCTAATGATCAATTTTTCTTTTAATAAATAATTTTTAGTGAGAAAATTTATAAAGATAGATTTCAAAAATAATAATGATCAACTATATTTATAGATAAGGTGAGCTTCTGCAGAAGGCCATGAGAATTCTTGCAGTCTTAAGTCTCAGGGGGAATAATGAGCCCTCATCCCCACCCTAGCATTTAACTCTCTGTATTTCTCAATAAACACAGTTTCTTTCCCCACAGTAACCCCTTGCTGTGGGTTAGATATGGTTGAAATATGTTCCTTTGAAGGTTATAATTCCAAGGCTTGGTCCCCAGGGTGATGGTGTTAGAAGGTCATTAAGGATCCTGCTAGGATATCCTTCAGTCTTTGGAGATGGTCCCATCAAAAAATATTTTATTATTTTTATCTTAAGTGTCTGAGTGTGTTGCTTGCATGTATTATAAGTGCACCCATGTCATGCAATGCCTGAGGAGGGCAGAAGAGGGCATCAGATCCCCTGGAACTGGAGTTCTGAATGGTTGTTAGCTGACATGTTGATGCTGGGAACCAAACTCAGGTCCTCTGCAAGAGCAGCCAGTGCTCTTAATTGTTGAATCATCTCTTCAGCCCAGATCTTGAATTTTGAACCTCCAAAACCATAAAGTAAATAAGCTCTTTCCTTTGAAATAGCTGCCTCATGCGTTTCAGTTTAGTAGCTCGAAATGGACTGGTATACCACTTCCCCACCACACAAAAGGCAGAAGTGTCTGCAGCCTCCTGAGCGAATGCTGTATTACACTTCTCTGTTTCCTGTTGTTCTTTGTCCACCACATATCTGGGACTTAACGAGCCATCTTTCTGTTATTGTTTCTAGTTTGATTGTATCATTATATGAGAGTGTACTCTCTTGGATTTATGTCTTTTTAGATTTGCTAAAGGTATATTTTATGGGTCAGAATGTTGTCTGCCTTGGTGAGTGTTCTGTGTGAACTTGGGGAGAATGTGCAATCTACTGTTATTAGGTGGACTATTCTATAACTGTCAAATCGATCAAGTTGATTGATAGTAGAGTTCAAGTCAGCCATACCCACACTGAATTCATGCCTGCTTGATCTATCAATTACTGAAAGACAGGTGGTATGGCATCTCCAACTTTGTGCATTGGTCTTTATCTCGGCGTTGCAGTTCAGGTGGTTTATGCTTCGTACATTTTGATTGTTAGGTATATATTTTCCATTGTTAAGTATATATTTTCACAAAAAAATGAGCTCTTTATCATTATGCAAAGTTCCTCTTTATTGCTGATCATTTTTATTGATCTATTGATTCCATGTTTTTTCAAATTAATATAGCAGTTTCAGCCTTCTTTTGATTGATGTTAGCATGGTACATTACTTACTATAATGACTGTATTTATTTTTATCTTATGTATATGAGTGTTTTCCCTGCATATATGTAAGTGTATCACATGTGTGCAAAGAACATGGGGTCAGAAGAGGGCATAGGATCCCCCGGAACTGGAGTTACAGATGGTTGTTAGCTGACGTGAAAACTGAATGCAAGTCCTCTGGAAGAGCAACAAGTGTTCTTAAGCACTGAGCCATCTTTCCAATGCTCATTAATTGTCCTTTTAACTTAAATTTCATTGTTAAAGTGTGTTCCTTGTCAATAACATAAATGGGATAAGCTTTTCTATCCACTCTGACAGTCTGTTTTAATTGGACTAGTTATACCCTTCATATTTAAAGTGAGTATTGATATAGTTAAATTAATACTTAGCATACTTTTAACTGCTTTCTATTTGTTACTTTTTATTCCTTTCCCCTTCTTGTTGCTTTGTTTGAGTCTCACTAACTCCATGAGAGAAATGTGTTCTATTAATTCCATTTTGAGATTAAGAAAGAAATCACAAGTATTAAATAACTTAGCCAAAATTACTCAGGAAAAAATGACAGAGTCAGAGTTTGAAAGCTGTTTATGTGCTTTACATAAGTATCATCTTCTACATACTGAGGAATTTCACCTAAAAATCCATGGCAAAGCCCTTAAATCTACTGAAACTCTGCCATCAAAAATCCATAAAATTTGACTACCTCCCTGGCTCTCTTCTCTCAAGAAGAAAACTGGGAAGGAGATGTTAAGAATCCAGAATATTTGCTCTAAGGAATCAAAATACCATGGATCAAATAACATCCAGCCAATAATAAGCTCTAATGATGCCAGCATACAGCAAGGGTATAAAAGAAAAGCACAGGCTTTGCTTCATTCTTGAAGAGACAAGAATTAGGCAGGGAAACCCAGAAAACACCAGATTTCTTAAAGGGCAAGAAAAAAAATTCAGCCTTGCTCTCAGCCAGACTATTCAGTTTTATTTTTCCATCGACTGAGGCCAATTAAAATGAATTGTTACAACCTAGCTGTTGGATCACCATCTATGTTCCCATAAAAGTGTCTTTCCTTGCTTCCATAGGGAAGAGTGGAAAGATAGAACTGGCCTTGGGCCCAAGCCATAATTTTGGTAATTACTAAAACAAGTGACTGTGGCCATAATTGAACTATTCAAAGCCAAGTAGTTGTAGTAATTATTGTCAAATTTGAATAAAGAGCTGTTTTTGGAGGGATCAAGTGAAGTTAAGCTAAGAAGGCCCGACCTGTCAGCCATGGAGCGAGAGACCTTTGATAAGCAGCTGGGGTCTTCAAGGCATCACAGTTCTCTGATGTGACAATGATACATGTCCCTTGTTATAGATGATGGCTTTGTCACACTTAAACTAATCTCTCTTCGTGTTTTCAGGCCCAGCTCATTCCCCTGAGCAGCAGTCATCAATTTACATGGAGAGGCACTGGGAGAAACACAAAACCTATTTATCACATTTGCTCAGAGTATACTAACAATAACTTCAAGCCAAGTGTGCATTCACATTTCAATCGGGCTATATATACCTCAGCAGCAGCATCATAAATAGTGTCAAGAGATGCATTGTTAAGAAAATGGATGGAAGGCGCGGGGCTTCTATAAAATAGTGGGACCGGTGAACTCTCTCATGTGACCACCACACTGCGCATGGAATTCAGCATGGCTTGTATATTTTCCAGATTTCCTGGCATCACCTGCTGGTTTAGGAATGGCCACATCAGCATGCAAGAGGATGCAACAGAAACTTTGTTAGGTTAGGAAGCCTGAGAAATAGGGTTCATATCTCCAAGTCCTCTTTACCTCAGCTAGCCAATGTTGGTTTGCACTCCCATCAACATACTCCCCAAGTCAGTGCTCTCTCTGCTCAAAGATGAGTTCCCTCAACTTTTTCTGAGGAATTTACTTCCTTCCCAAGTCACAAACTTCTCAAGCATTGCTGAAAATGGAAATGATACTACCAGTATTCTGCATGGTCAAAGAATCAAGTGGAAGCCTATATTTTAATGTCAGTGACATCATAGTCCTATAGGTGCATCCATTCAAAGGGTTAGAGTACTTCCCCCTTCCTGAATACAACTTGATTATAACTAGTACATTTTCAATACTGTTGCCTATTCCCCCCAAACTTCCTTTTCTTTTCTTAATGTTCCTGTTACTTACACATGATAATATGGAACAAAGATAGCAAACTATATCTGCAGGTCAAATCAGTTGGTCTTTCATTTTGGAAAATAGCTTAATTGGAGCACATCCATATCCATGTGTTCACCTGTCTCTCTGAGTTCCTGCTACAAGTTGAGAGCTCAATAGACGCTGCAGAAAAGAGATGGCTCACAAATTTGAAAATAGTTACTATTCAGCCCTTTGCAGAAAATGTTTCAAAACCCTGATCTAGAATGTGATCGGCATCTATTCTGAGGAATTTGCATGGGTTAGCCTTCAAAAAAGAGTATTCTCTGGGGACAAAGCCATCAACTTTACACAGCAGGCTAGACTGTGACACCATTTATTCCAGGCCATTTTGAAAAGTCTTTCCCCTTACATTCTTACCTTCTCTCTCTTTCACATGGTCCCTTGAGTTGTATTTACTCTTCCCTGTGCCAAATCCACTAGAATTGGGAAACAAATATGTAAATGGACTGAATTATAATAAAGTGGTATTAAATCTGTCCAAGATATCAACCCAAAAAAAGGAGAAATGGAGAGTCATGACTGAACTCTGGAACTAAACAAAACCACTGTCCCATGCATGTCTCAATGAGTTAACCATCGAACTAACCACAGCGAACTGAATATTAAAGCTTAAAATTGTGGCCCAAGTTGTGCTTAGGGACAAGCCGAAAGCTTTATAAGCTTTAGGTGTAAAATCAAAAGAAAAGCAAATAAACTAAGATTTTTAGCAGTCTGTTATCCACTTGACACCTCATCCCTAAGCTACGATTTTAAATGAATTTTAACCAAATGAACAGCCACAAGTTCAGGGATAAAGATAAGCAGACCACCTGACGAATGCGAGTGCTGTGTGTGGACAGCCTCAGCAGGTGCTGCAAGGAGCACAGCAGACTCTTCCTCCATCAGTATTCCAGATGCTTCTGACCAAGCTTCCAACCATTAGTCAGAAAATTCTAAGTGCTCAGAGCTTGGCTGAAGATGATGTGGAATGGACCAGTTGGCAACATGATAAAAATCTCTGTTTAAATGATTTTAAAAATTCCTAACTTGGAAGTTGAGCAGCTCCGGGGAAGTAAGGGCAAATATGCTTGTTATGGACTGTCCTACACTGAAATCTACCAAAGCGAATGTTTACTTTGAGTAGATTCATTGTCTGTTTTATTTATTTTTCTCAGTGAAAGTGTATTTTGATAGAGCTTTTTGTTTTATA
>NW_008354502.1:1302599-1329730 GCF_000622305.1 Nannospalax galili
AAGGGTAATAAGAAAAAAGATAGGTAAGTTAATAAACTAAAGGCGATATAAAAAAGATAATCAGTAAGGGTAAGATATCAGCAGTAGGAAACAGATCAATGACTTAAATCATTTAGAGAGAACATTAATATAGCTTTTGACTGATTTATTATCTTGGTAATATTTGTGTGTGGAGCCATAATGCCTGCAAATAAAGCCACCTCAATAAAGCAATCCCCTTTGAATTAGAATGAACTTGGCATATATGTTTCTTACTACCCTTAAGGCCTAAGGCCTCGTTTCCCCTCCTGCCTCTCTAGCTGAGATGGACACTAAGTCAGTGACTTTGTACTGTGGATTCCCAGGTGGTTGTGCCTTGGGATTCCTCTTAGCACACGGATAGGAATTGTCATAGTTTCTGTCTTTTCTGTGCCAGACAGAGGGAAAAGTACATAATAGAAAGCACTAGCATTAAGCCACATAAAACAATGAACAAATTTTCGACTTTTGCTATATCTGTAACAGACTACTTAATCTTTAGTAAAATTTCTGCACTTTAAAAACTTCTCTTTTAGGGGCTGGAGAGATGATCCAGTGGTTAAGAGTACTGGCTGCTCTTGTAGAGGACCTGGATTCTGCTCCCAGCACCCACACGGTGACTAACAGCAGTTTGTTACTGCAGTTCCAGGGGACCTGATGCCTCTTCTGGCCTCCATGGGCATTACATTCATGTGGTTCACTTACATATATGCGAACAAAGCACACACATAGCAGTAAAATGGTTAATAAATGTAAAATAATTTAAACCATCTCTCCGAGGTTGTTTCTACTTATACTGACCCTAACAGGAAGTCAGTGCCTGGTTTCTCTTCTCTGCTTTTGCACATGGTGCTTTCTAGGATGAGAATATTTCCCATGTTTAGTCATTTAGCAAACACTGAATTTTTAGCAGAGAGTTCATATCTCCTTTGAAAGCCCTTTGGGGATGATTTGAGTTGTTGGAAGCCCTTCACTATAGAGCCCATAATGCTTTTGTTCTTATGAACATTAGTATTGAGAAGTCAGAGGGGCTAGTTAAGAGGATATACATTCTAGTGTCAAAAAGGTTTGGGTTTGGATTTCAGCACCACCATCTAATGAATGCATAATCTTCAGAGATCTACACATTCCTCTGTGAAGTGCAGATGGTATTAAATGAAGATTAAGAGAAATAATGCAAAGTGCTTACAATAGTGCCTGACACCAAATTGATGCGATAAAGTACTGGTCATACTGTAACAGAAGGATGATTGTAAATGTATTTATCTCCAGCTTTAGATTAGGAGTTCTTTGGAAACAATTAATTCATTGTAAGAATTTTTAAAAGCCTTCATGTTTTCAGCAAATTTATTGAAATATAATTTATATGCCTTATGATAGACTATTTTAAGGCTTTTATTCAATAATTTTTTTTGACACAGGGTCTCCCTGTAGCCCCAGCTGGTTTGGAACTTGCTATATAGACCAGGCTGGCCTCAGTCTCACAAAGTTTCACCTGCCTCTGCCTCCTGAGTTCTGGGATTAAAGGCATATGCCACCATACCCAGCTCTATTCATTATGTTTTTAATAAATGCAAGTCACACAGTTATGAGCACAATTAATTTTTAAAGTATTTCCATCACCTCAGTAAGCTTTCTGGTACCCATGTGCAGTGAATTCTCTGTTCTTATCCCTGTTTTATGATTGAGAAAACCGATACCCAGAGAAACTATTTTACTTTTTAAAAAAAAATTTTATGTGTATGAGAGTTGTGCTTGTGTGTGTGTATGTGCACTCGTTATCAACACCCACAGAGGTCAGAAGAAGAGGTCAGACTCCCCTGGAATGGAAGTTACAATTGTTAGCTGCCATGTGGGTGTTGGGAATCAAACCTGGGTCCTCTGTAAGAGCAGCCAGTGCTCTTAACCCCTAAGCCATCTCTCCAGCCCCCTATTTTACTTTTTTTTAAACTTCTTAAAAAATTTTTATTTATTATTTTTATGTGTATGCATGTATTGCCTGCATGTAGGTAAGTGCACCCGTGTCATGCAATGCCTACGGAGGTCAGAAGAGGCTGTTGGATCCCCTGGGACTGGAGTTACAGACAGTTTTTAGCTGCCATATGGGCGCTGGGATCTGAACCTCGCTCTTCTGCAAGAACAACCAGTGTTCTTAACCACTGAGCCATCTCTCCAGCCCCCTATTTTACTTTTTTAAGGCTCTAAGAGTGAGTGTGACAAGCAGATCTAGCCCAAGAGATTCCCGACACCCTCTGTGTCCAAATTCATTTCATTATACAGCTACTCTGCCATGATAATTTAAAAATAATTAAATTTGAGAATCAGGCATTACACTGTCTTTCTTTGCCATCAGCCATGATATTATCTTTGTTATTAGCATTTTCATCATAATTGTTGATGAGGATTTTAATATTTGCTGTTTGCCTAGCTTAGACATTATGCTGCATAGATTATCTCCTTTAGAATTGTGGCTATCACACACGTGGCTGTGCCATCCATTCCTGAGTTTCAAATGTGCTCAAGGACTTTGCTCTCAGAGGCCACAGCATTTTCAATTTTAATGATTATTTGTCAAGCTGCCATCTCAGCACACTCAATCTGAAACCTTAAGTTTTATTGTTAAAGTGACTGGTAAAAGCAGGAATCGGCATTAGACATCTAAATACCATGGGTTCAGGGTCATTATTATCAAACTTTCACTTAACACTGAACATTTCAGAACAGACAACAGGAAGTAGAAGAATCTATATGCCATCAGAGAAGACACAAGATCTCTTGCCATTCTCTATTACACTTGAGTTCTGATACATGTACCTTTTCTCTGCTAATCAAAAAAAAAAAAAAAAAAATTAAGGTTCTGTGAATGGTGAAACTGTGTCAGTCCCAGAGCACTCCGTTGACTTTCACTGCTGTTGGAGCATGGCAGAGGACTTCCGGTAAATCCTCTGTGCGTCAATAATGCTGAGGTTCATGCTTTGAGTAATGGACTAAATCAGCTCTCTTAACAGGCAGCTGTTCATAACTCACTAGTCCAGGATGATTATTTTGTGAAAACAAGCACTTCTCAAAAACATTTAAACAGAAATCTACTTTAAAAAAAGATAATGCTGGCGGATCAGAATGAAGATAAAATGTGGTGCTCAGTCCTTACATCAAGCTAATTAACACCTTGGCACGTGTAACACTGAAAGCACCCAATTATCACGGGCCAAAATACCGGCCATCAACATTTTTGTAATGCAGTTGGCATCAAAAGTGTCATACAAATAACTTCCAGCAAAGGCTAATGGAGACAGACACTAATGCCCCAGGCCAGCTTGAAAATGGAAACCGGGACCCAAAGCAATTAGACCTATCGTTATGGAAAAAGTAACTGTGGCCATTCAACAGTGACAAGATAGCCAGTTGCTTCAAAACTGTGACCATCTTTCATTTTGCTCTGTGTGAGGCTGAACCTTCACCCTGTCAAAAATGTCCAAGGGTATGCAAAACATCTCCGCCAGGAGCAGGGCAAGAGATGGGAGAGGTTGCAGATCCTCTGTTTGTGTGATAGCATTGCTAAGAAAGATGGTTTTTCTTTTACACACCTGATGTCTTGGACATATACTCACATGTTGTAGATGTTTTGTCCATGGAGATTTAGATGTGATGGATATAATATACGTAACATACACTATAAAAATATTATGGTACCTGGGCATGTTGGTGTAGGCCTTTAGTCCAAGCACTCAGGAAGCAGAGGCAAGGGGATCTCTATAAGATCAAGGGCAGCCTGGTCTACATAGTGAGTTTCAGGCCAGCTGGGACTACACAGAGACTGTTTCAAAAAAAATATTATTGTCCGGGAAGTGCTTTTGATGGGAAAATTACCAAACCAAACAAGTACAGGCTAATTCAACAAGTATGTATTGAGTCAAGTACTATTCAGAGGAGGCAGATTAAGAAACTACTGTCTTTACTCTTAAAGTTCTCCTATTTTGGTGGAGACAATACATTTTTAAATAAACCGGTTAAACATAGAATATTAACTGTTTCAATAGCAAATAGGCATGTAATGAAAATAGAGCATTGAAAGCAAAGCTGGAAGAATAGGTGAAGGTGGGATGGGGATTTGAAAGAAGACCTTGTGGAAGTTACTCTGGTCTTTAGGGAGTTGACGGACGTGATCAAGTTAAGGAGTTTGAAATACAGAGATTATTCTTGATTGCCTAGACACAGTTCTTTTAAGTGAAAAGGGAGGTAGAAGACTCAAAGTCAGGGAGAGACCTGAAGATGCTGAGACAGAAGAGGAAGAACCAGCTCTCCACCAGAATATCAGATACTTGACGCAACCACCCATCCCAGAAGACCCTGCTCCAAGGCCCTCCAGGTGGCGTCAATCCTCCACAGCCACCAAATATTCTCATTCTGGGAGAAGAGCACCTCTCCTACTGAAGGAGGCTATGCACAAGCAGGAGCCATTCTTCAGTTTTGTAAGCAGCACTCCGCCCGATCAGGTCCATCTGTGTACTGCTCCCCTCTGCGCTGCAGCCTAAGTCCTAATAAAGCCTCTTTCTGATTGTTTTACTTTACCTGTTCATGATTGTTATCTCCAGTAGAGCAGGCTGAGTTGGCTGCACTGAAAGCTGATAATACTAAAGTCCACTGGTACCATTCAGAGTGGCCAGCAGGCAGTGATGGGATCAATGGAGAGCAGACAGTGACTTGCTGGCTCTGGTTGCTAGAATTATGGAGACTAGCAACACCAAGAGCTGAGTCATGTTACTCCAAGTTCAGCTGCTAACACTAAGGAAGCCATATTGTTTATAATTTCTGCCTGAGCTGAGCAATGGTCTGCCAATTGATGATAATGTGTTTTACTGACTGTGAAGACACAGGACACCATAAGCTAAAGAATGCAGGCAGGCTCTAGAATCCAGAATAGGTCAACAAATAGCTCTTCTGGAGAGTCTACAGAAACTGCCTTGTTAACAACTTGGGTTTAGCTTACTGAGGCTTATTTTGGACTTTTTAACTACAGAACTGTAAGACAAGGATTTATTCCTAGCCATAAAATTCATGTAATTTGTTAAAGCAATTCTAGACACTAATACACCTGCTCTAGTTATTTTGTTTGTCAACCTGATTGAATTGAGAAACTAGAGCTGTAAGGCACTCCTCCTGGGTGTGTCTGTCATGGTGTTTCCAGAGACAATTACATCATAAAGGCTGTGACCTAATGAATGGATTAATTCCTTCCTGGACTCATAATAAAATAGCATTACAGCAAGGTTGTGAAAGGCAGGTGGTGGGCCTACTTGGAGGATGTAGTTTACTGAGGGAGTGTCCTTGGGAGAGACTTCTTTCCCTGGAGACTTCCTGTGTTGTATCTCTGCTTCCATTCTGCCAAGGGATATGCAGCTTTCCCTTGGCACATGCCTCCACTGCTATTGTGACATGGCATCTTCTTGACCATAGCTATACCATGTTGCTGTTTAGGCTGACTCTATCCTCTGAAATTATCAGACAGTTGGCCCAGGGTATGGGAACACACATCAACAGGACTCCAGGTTGTCTTGGTAACAGGTCAGCGTGTCCAGAGTGTACCTGCTAACTGCAGATTTATGGCTTCTGTAGGTTATGTTTGGCTTGCTTCTGCAAAATAGTAATTGTTGCTTAATAGAATAGAAATTGTTAAGGGGACTTCCAACCTGTAAGCTTGACACTTAAACTTTTCACCCCTGGTTATTGTTTCTCTGTATAAAAGCTTACCCTAGAGACTTGGGGCTGCACTTAGGTTCCAATACCCTTGTGTAGCCAATGGCAAGCTAGTAAAAGACTTTCATTTGGCAATGTGTCTGAGTGGTCTTCTCTGGTGAAGCACCTCACAATACTATGATGTTCATTCAGCCCAAGTGGGTGGGGGCCAGCAACCATGAGCTGAAGAACCAATGAGCCAAATAAGTCCTTCCTTCTTTTAAGGTGTTTCTATCAAGTATTTGATTCCAATGATGAGAAAAGTAAGGGATGTCTCATAAAATGATCCTGCTAGACACTGTAACCAGGAGTAGCTTTCTTACACACTCATAACTGATTTTGTGATAGCTCCAAGTGAGTTCAGGATGTACTATACTTTATGCAACTAGAAGTGTAGGTGAGATTACTCAACCTATTTATTAAACTTTGGTTGTTTTACTTCCTAGTCCATCTCTGTTCCTACACCAAAGCAGAAGCTTTCTTTCAGGATCTTGGGTCCTACAGAGATCTTTACTTGTTAGATTCTGTCTTTTTACAAATGGTTGTTATTGGTTATTCAGTAATTGTCTGTTCCATGTTGGAATATGTCCCTTGAGTTCTGTGCCTGAGAAATATTTCCCTATCCAGCTAGAGTAGATCGGCAACATCAGAGAACCTTTGATTTTTACCTTCTTCTAATGATTGTTCTTTCCATTTCTTTCTACTAGGGACCAATTCCATTGTAGGAATTATGTGTATAAAGCGATGTAGAATATAATGTATATATATATATATAATCTTACTGCATATAGTTTAAAACTTGATTTTGACCTCTTCATCACTCTTCACAAAAAGGATTCTTGGCAGAAAGGAGTTAAAAATGAATGGTTGGGACCAAGTTCTAATGTTCTGGGCTCCTTCAGAACCCATGCAGGTATAGAAAGAGCCCCAACTGCAACTGCTGCCTCAGTGCTTCCCACAGAGCACAGGGAAAGCTACCTAGGAATGAGGAATTTCATTTGCCTCAATCGTGAAGTGAGAATGAGAATAAGAAGTTGGGCAGCAGGGGCCGTGAAGGTAAATGGGTGAGATAAAGGGAGAGACACCTGCATCCACAGCAGGTTCTTAGCAAATGCCACTTGTCTTTCTATTTTGCATCCCCTGGGACCACTTTACACCTTTCCCCAATTGATAGTGAAACCACATATGCATCAATTTGTTTCTTTGAGGGAATACTGTGATTTTAGTGAGTCACTTGAAATTTACACAAGCCAGGGAAATTCCTGTTTCAGTTCTCTCTCAAAAAAGAAGACAATAATATATTAGTGGGCAAAATGTTCTGGAGCAGGAGACCAGGGAGTCCTTATTCCCGGGTACATCACCTATTAAACCTCATAGATCCTCACCTTAAGAAAGTGGTTAAATGTCTATGTATTTATTTGTGTATTCTTTTATTATCAAGAATCCTATCCGTTTGCATCAATGTTTTAAAAATGTTTTACTGGCAAAACCCAATTGACTGTAGAACAATTAGTTTTTCATGAATTTTATTATTAAAATATAAATAAATCTGACAACCAGCTCTTCTAGCTAGCATGAGTAGTCATTGATATCTTATGTAATTACTGTGATTTCAAGATCAGTTGAAGAAGAATTCGTTTTCCTGCACAGATGAACACTTACAGAAATCTTACGATGCTATAAATGACTATTAAACCTTTTCCTCACCCTAAACCCACTGCTAACTACAAAATTCTCAAGTACCAGGATACACCACATGGCCAACCCTTTTAAATTCTATTAAAATTCACAGCCAACCCCAGGAGCACTTTGTCTAATCCTCCTCTGCAATCATTTGATATCGCCCCTCAATATTCAATCATATTAGCCACGAGGGCTTTGTGGTTCTCAAGGTTGTTGAAAAACAAGTTAGAACGTTTGGGTTTGCACGTATTGTATTTTAGCTATAATTACACTTGATTTATCTTCAGACCCTTCAGCCAGAGTACCAACACCCAGTGCGTACAATTACTGTACTTTGAATGATGGCTTAGAGACTTGTAGCAATAGTACTATTAGAACTCATCCAGGAACCTTTACACCTTAAACCTGTGATTCTAAAAGACTTTCTGTGGAGGAGCGTTGCTGGGAATCAAGCCCAGGCTGTGTGGTAAATGTTGTACCGCTGAGGGGCTCTCTCATCCCGCAACTAGCAGTTTTTGCAGTTTATTTATTTATTTATTTTTGACAGGCAGAGTAACTACACATTCATCTGATGTCTCTTTCCTCCCACTCAGTTTTGTGCTAGTGTTAAAAAATCATTCTTTCGAAATTGTGTTTCTAGGCCATGATAGTGTAAGATAAATGAAATTTAAACATGTGGCAGCATACTTCTGCTGCATCTTTTTACAACTGGCTTTTTATGCACAGTATGTGTTTTTGAGATTTATCTATGATGATAGATGTTGTACATTTTAACTGGAACTGTATTTCAATGAGGAACGTGTGCTGTGTCATTAGTTCTTCTAACCGATGTCTTGTTTGTCCCCATACAAATAAACTTTTTATAGGTTAGCCATAATAGTCTACTAAACAACACTGAATAAGCTTAGATCCTAAGAGTGAAAGAAGACGCTCCCACCTAGAACTGTATTTTTCTAAACACAAATGTCTTACTGTTATTTTCAGTTGTACCAACTTATAAAGGCAAGAAAATAAGATTTTGTAGGCATATAGCAGCTAGATTATAGTCTATTCTTTTTAAATACAGACTCATAGAAATACACAGAATACATCTGGAGAGATGGTTCTGTGGGTAAAGTCCTTGCTGAGCAAGCATGAAGACTGGAATATGGGTCTCCAGCACTCACATAAAAGCCAGACAGGGTGGTGCACATCTTTAACGCCAGCACAATGGATTCTTCGGGGATCAATGGCTATAGAAATGACGAACTCTCAGTTCATTTCGAGAGCCTATTTCAAAAATTAAGGCAGAGATGACACCGTGGGCTGGGCATAGATGGGGGAGGTGGTCAAGAAGCCCTATCTGTAGTTGAATATCTATTGGCACCTGATGGATCTTGGGAGAGGGTGAGAGTTTTCCTTACTGGTGTGATACCTGGTAGGATGACTAGACTACAGAGCATGGATGCACATCCAGAAGCACATGAGAGGAATGGAATCTATGGACCTTTGAAAAAAACAAAAGTCTGGGGCTAGAAAGATGGTTCAGCAGTTAAGACCACTGGTTGCTCTGCAGAGGACCGAGGTTCAATTCCCAGCACCCACATGGCAGCTAACAACCATCTGTAACTCCAGTTCCAAGGGAATTCGACACCTTCCTCTGACCTCCATGGACATTACATGACACAGGTGCTCTCACACACATGCAGGCAATACACTCATACACATAAAATAAAAATAATAAATAAAAATATTTTTAAAAAACAAAAATCTTAGTTTTTTAGAGAACAATAGAAGTTACCCAGTGTCATTGGGCACATCATAGACAAGTGCACCCCTCCACATGCACATACATGTGTATACCACGTGCACATGCACATACATGTGTACACCACATACACGTGCATACAACATACACATGCAGCTGCACATGTACACAAACAAGAAATGCATGGAATATGTTCTGTTTGTTCATAAAGGGCAGGCTAGGGCAGGTTTGATAAGCTGTCTATCAAAACAATGGGAATACAAGTAAATGGACAAGAGGAATGGGAAGTTTACCTAACGAATACGCTGTAGCGTTGCATAGTTAGGAAATCAAATTGACATTAACTGTATTACTTTACAGCTACTGGCAGTCATTACCATGAAGTCCTCTAATCCTAATATTTTTTCCAGTTAATTATTTATTTAATAACCACTACTTAGAAGAAGCATTTCATTACAACAGCATTGACATATTCAATAACAATTTTCTGAGCTAAGATGTATCTTTTTCAAAATTGGCTTTAAATTTTTTACAGTTTTACAGTTGAATTGTTATAGCTATACAATATTGTACTCAGTATAAACCCTATAAGACATAAAATTAAATGAGGTTTTAACCTTTAAAAAAGATCTCCATTTCATTATTAAAATACACAGTTTCATACAGAAAAATTCATTTTTAGTGCAATTGACACTAAGATGCACATGTGTTTCTAATCTCTATATATCTGATTATTACTAGTCACAGTCGGTTACTTTCTGAGTTCCTTGGCATCTGAGCATGGATATAAAGTCATCAGGTAGATTTCAATGGTATTGTTTTTCATGTCTACTATTTTTTTAATCATTTTTAAAAAAGTTTTAATAACTAAATGATTAGAAGAAGCATTTCACTACAGATTTAACATATTCAGGAACATACTCCAGAGCAAGAGTACATCGCTTTCACAAGTGGGTGCAAGTTTCAAGGTTCACAGCTCACTTAATACTGTTATACAATATTGAACTCAGTATAAGGCCTGTAAGACATAAAATTGAATGAGTTTTTTAACCTTTAAAAAAGAGCTCCATTTCATTTTAGAATATATTGTTCCTTGCAGAAAGACTCATTGTTTTTGCTACTAACACTGAGATGTTGGCGCATGCATCTCTAATCTGTATGCATCTGATTATTATTAGTCATAATCGGTTGCACTTGGACCCTTGGCACCTGTGTATGTCTATGAAGTCATCAGGTGGATTTCAATGGTAATGTTTATCACCTCTACTAATAAGCATGATATAAATTTCCATGCTTCCTCCTCAAATATAACACATTTTTAAAAAAATTGTTGACCTTTTTTTGTGTGTATATCACACAGAACATCCAAAAACCATCTTATTCGACTATACACCCACCTCCCAGTTGGCACCCTCCCATAGCCTACCTCCCCCGACTAGAGCCCTTATATTCTGATATCCCTGCTACTGTCTGCTGTGTTGTTGGCACCCCAGCCAATCCCCACTACTTACCCTTCTCATGAATCTAGTCAGCCTATCTAGAAATCTTTGTATTAGGAGGGTCAGCTCTTCCTCTTCTAGCAACAATCATTTGTCAATACTCCTTTAGGTAAGATTAGGGTCTGCTGTTCATTTTCCAAGCTCTATGCTGGGTTACTATTGGGGAGTCCCTTTGTTTACCCAGGCCAACAACTCAAAAGAAGGTATCTGCTATCTGGCATTATTGCTTGTTATGTAGCCTTTAGCTATGCATATGTACTCTTAAGAAAGTATATTGACCCCTTTAATCTTTGGTTATACTTTCCTTTTGGAGGTTTAAGGCCATACAGTTGGCCCTGATAAACCAATTTATTTTTACCCTTAAGGTCGTTTGAGGACCTGTTCCTCAGGGGTCACATGGGCTTGGGAGGAGCCCCTGGCTCCTTTCTTTTACCAGTTCTGCCTATGTAAAGATAAAAGGTCCTGCTCAACATTTGGCTTCACTTGGAAGCATGGAGGAAATGATTCCTCTGTGTTGACCTTCCTCTTTGTAGACTGGACACTGGTTCAAGTCCATCTGGTGGGGTCTCCTTGGCCTCCTTGATCAAGAGGACAGGTGACCCACCACCATTACAGGCCATTTTGAGAGATGCTCATAGTTCCTGGAACTAGTCGACCTAGGAGGGCAAGGAGCAAAAACTGTCCTTTATATCCCTCTTACCAAATTAGTATAGGCCTCAAAGTATGCCTGTAAAACATCCATGAAGGTTAATTCCGCCAGTCTGGAACTTTTAATTCCTGTGTGCCACGTAGATAAATCTTGGGCAAAGACCAATTATTCTCAGATAAACCTTACCTAGACATATATTTCTTGATCTGCTGTGTATAATTAGTAATGGTTATAGGAGTAATATGGTTCCCTCTGGTTTTCAAAACTAGCTAGGCTTTGTTTATCTCTCGTATTGTCTCACCCCTCCATCATAGTTTTCCCACTCAAGGTGCCCCCATTTCCCCCCTTTCTCCCTTAGTAATACCCTTCTCCTATGGTCTTACCTCTCTTGAGCTCCTTCTTTCCCCTTATCCCCTAGGTTCCTTGTATACCCTTCCCTCCCCCGCCCCCAAACTAATGGAAGTTTTGTCTCAATCTCCCTTTTCAAGGCCTGTTTCCTATTGTTCTTCCCTTTCAAGTTCTTCCTTTTCCTTTACTGCCCTGTTTCCTTTACATTACCCTGGTTCTTGTAGTTATGTCTGGATACATATTCACTTATCAGGGTTTGGTTCTAGAATCCACATATGAGGGAGAAAATATATCGATTTTTTTTTCTGAGTCTGTGTTATTTCACTTACTATAACAGTTTCTATTTCCATCCATTTACCTGCAAATTTCATGATTTCATCTTTCTTTATTGCTGAGTAAAACTCCATCGTATAAATAAACCACATTTTCATTATCCACTCATCAATTGAGGGACACCTAGGTTGCTTCCATCTCTTAGCTATTGTGAAAAGAGCAGCAACAAACATGAATGTGCATGTGTCTCTGCAATAGGATGAGTTATTTGGGTATATGCCAAGGAGTAGTATAACTGGGTCAAATGGGAAGTTCATTTGTAGTTTTTTAAGAGTTCTCCACACTGCTTTCCACAGGGGTTGAACAAGTTTGCAGCCCATTGATCTATGGGTCTATCTTTGTGCTAGTACCATGTTGTTTTCATGACTATAGCTCTGTAATACAGCTGAAAATCTGGTATAGTAATCCTCCCAGCATTGCTCTTAGTGCTCAGGGTTGTTTGGGCTATCTGAGGCCTTTTGTGCTTCCACATGAATCTGAGGGTCGTTTTTTACAAATCTGTGAAAAATGTCATGGGGATTTTGATTTGCATTGCATTGAATCTATAAATGACTTTTGGTAGGATGGTCATTTTCACAATATTAATTCTTCAAATCCATGAGCATGGGAGGTCCTTCCATTTCTGGTGTCTTCCTCAATCGCTTTCTTTAATGATTTAAAATTTTCATTGTAGAGGTCTTTAATGTCTTTGGTCAGGTTTATTCAGAGATATTTTATTTTTTTCGCAGCTATTGTGAATGGGGGTGTTTCCATGTGCTCTTTATCAGATTGCTTGTTATTGTTATATAGAAAGGCTACAGATTTTTGTAGGTTAATTTTTTAACCTGCCACTTTATTGCACATTTTAATAATTTCTAAGAGTTTTCCGGTGGAATTTTTGGTGTCTCTTAGATATCATATCATCTGCCAAAAGGGATAATTTGATCTCTTCTTTTCCAATTATTACTCCTTTAATTTCCTGCTCTTGTCTTATTGCTCTTGCAAGAGTTTCAAGCACTATGTTAAAGAGAAGTGGAGATAGTGGACAAACTTGTCTGGTTCCTGATTTCAGTGGGAATGCTTCCAGTTTTTCTCCATTTAGAATGATGTTGCCTATGGGTTTGTTAATTATGGCTTTAATTATGTTGAGGTATGTTCCCACCAGTCCACTTCTCTCTAGGACTTTGAACATAAATGTGTGTTGAATTTTGTCAAAGGCCTTCTCTGCATCTATTGAGATGACCATGTGGGTCTTATCTTTGAGCCCATTTACATGGTTTTTGAAATTTATTGACTTATATTGAACCATCCCTGCAGCTCTGGGATAAAGCCGACTTGATCATGGTGGATGATCCTTTTGATGTGTGTCTGTATGCGTTTTGCAAGTATCTTGTTGAGAATTTTTGCATCTATGTTCATTAAGGATACAGGTCTATAGTTTTCTTTTTTGGTTGTATCTTTACCTGGCTTTGGTATTAGAGTGATG
Source organism: Nannospalax galili (assembly GCF_000622305.1). Taxonomy (NCBI): domain Eukaryota; kingdom Metazoa; phylum Chordata; class Mammalia; order Rodentia; family Spalacidae; genus Nannospalax; species Nannospalax galili. Next base: position 1,316,078 of record NW_008354502.1, read on the forward strand.
CTGGCTTCATAGAAGGAATTTGGTTTATTTTGGGGGCATGAAAAGCTGGTTCATCTAAGCTTCCAGTTCTCTCTATTGATTTTATATTGAGTGGCCAGATTGCTTTTGTCTTCAGGATTTCCCACAGAGGCCCAATGCAGGTGAGGGTCAGATGTTATCAGGCTTTCTCCTAAGGTCTGGATCCCTCCAGGAACTATTTTGGCCTCAGGAATTTGGGGGTTGGACTGGCCTGGGAGCCTGGCCCAGGAGCCTGGCCCAGAAAAGATGCTGGTCTAGGGCAGCTGGTGGCCCTACCACCCAGAGATTCAAAGGCAGATGGGGCAGGAAGAGGCCCCTAGGAGTCCTGGGTTGGCCTGGATGCAAAGGATCAGGAAGAGGAAAGGTCAGCTCCTGTGTCCCAGAAAGAGGCTGACAGGTGGTGCAGGCCCAGGGAAGCAGAGGGAGGTGAGGGCAGGGTCAGGTCCAGAAGCAGTGCTCCTGGGGCCCAGAGAAGGCACTATGTTGGTCTGGATGAAAAGGATCAGGAAGCAGTATTGGTTCCCCAGGTGTCTGGGGCCCCAAGACAAGGAATGGGGCAGGGCCCAAACTCGGAGGAGAAAATGGCTGGGGAGATGGTTTTTTAATGTAGGCACTTAGAGCTATAAACTTCCCTTTAAGAACTGCTTTTAGCATGTCCCAGAGTTTTTGTTGTTGTATTGTCCTTTTCATTTAGTTCCAGGAATACCTTTATTTCTTTCTTAATTTCTCTTTTGACCCATTCATTATTTAAGAGTGTGTTGTTTAATCTCCACGTGTTCATGTGGTGATTAGGGTGTCTTCCAGTGTTGATTGTAAGCTTTATTGCACTATGGTCTGATAGAATGCATGGAATTATTACAATCTTTTTGTATTCGTTGAGGTTTGTTTTGTGCCCCAGTTAATTGTTTGATTTTGGAGAAGGTTCCATGGGGTGCTGAGTAGAAAGTATGTCCTTTGGTGCTTGGGTGGAATACTTGGTAGATGTCTGTTAAGTCCATTTGATATATGGTATTGTTTAATTCAGATGTCTCTCTGTTAACTCTCTGCCCTGTTGACCTATCTAATGGAGACAGTGGGGTATTGAAGTCCCCTACTATTAATGAGTTGGGATTAATCTGGGTCTTAAAGTCCTGTAGTATTGTTTTTATGAAGTTGGGTGCACCAGAATTTGGTGAATATATGTTCATGATTGTAATATCTTCTTGATTCATTGTTCCTTTGATCAGAATGAAGTGGCCCTCTTTGTCTCTTCTGATTAGTTTTAATAGAAAGTCTATTTTGTCAGATATTATAATTGCTACACCTGCTTTTTTCTTAGTGCCAATTGCTTGGTATATTTTTTCCATCCTTTCATTTTAAGATAGTGTCTGTCCTTGAAAGTGAGATGGGTTTGTTGCAGACAACAAAAAGATGGGCTTTGTTTCTTAACCCATTCACCTAATCTGTGTCTTTTGACTGGGCAGTTCAGTCCATTAATATTTAAAGTTGTAAATGAAAGATGAGTATTGAATCCTGTCATTTTTATTTCTGTTTACATTGGTGATGTAGCTGTACTTTTCCACAGTTATACCTTCATTGGATTTCTTTCCGCAATCCCTTGGGTATAGTCATTCCTTTCTTCAGCTCTTTGTATTGCTTCCAGAACTCTCTGAAGAGCTGGTTTTGTGGACATGAATTCCTTCAGCCTATTTATGTCATGGAAGATTTTTCTTTCCCCTTCAACTATAATAGACATTTTGACTGGGTATAGTTATCTGGGTTGGCATCTGTGGTCATTTAAAACTGGGAATACTTTGGTCCAGGCTCTTGTGGCTTTCATAGTTTGCACTGAAAAGTCAGCTTTAATCCCAATTGGTTTTCCTTTATATGTGACTTGTTGTTTCTGTTTTGTAGATTTCATTATTGTCTCTTTGTTTTGTGCATTTAGTGTTTTCACTATGATGTGCCATGGAGAGTTTTTTTCTGGTCCTGTCTGTTTCGTGTTCTATATGCTTCTTGTATTTGTACAGGCATGTCTTTCTTTAACTTTGGGAAATTTTCTTCCATGATTCTGTTGAAGATCTGGTCCGTGCCATTATCTTGGGATTCTTCTCCTTCCTGTATGCCTATGATCTCTAAATTTGGTCTTTTTATGGTGTCACACAATTCCTGCATATTCCATTCTTGTGATTTCTTAAATTTTTCATAATCTTTTCTTGAGTGGTCTAGTTCCTCCACTTTATCTTCCAGTCTTGATACTCTGTTTTCCATTTTATTCATCCTATTGGTGAGGCTTTCTCCTGTCATTTCTAACTGGCTTACTGAATCTTTCACTTCCTTCTTCATTTCAGCTTGAGTATTCTTCCATATTTCTAACTCTTCTGAATTCATCCAGAAATTTATCCCTATCTTCTTTCAGTTCTTTGATTTCTTTGTGTGTTCTTTAAATTCACTGAATTATTTTATCATGTTTATAATTGCTCTTTTGAGTTTCATGTCCTGCATTATCTCTAGGGGGTTCTCGTTGTACTCCTCTAGAGGACTATTGGTATTTGGTGGGGATATGTTATTTTGGTTTTTCATCTTATTATTTTGTGTTTTTGTGGTTTAATTTTGGGCATGAAAGGCTGGTTCCTCTAAGCTTCCAGTTCTCTCTTTTGACTTTATATTGGAGTGGCCAGATTGCTTTTGTCTTCAGGAGTTCCCACAGAGGCCCAAGTCAGATGAGTATCAGATGTTCTCAGGCTTTCTCCTAAGGTCTGGATCTCTCCAAGATAGATTTTGGCCTCAGGAATTTGGGGGTTGGACTGACCTGGGAACCGGGCCCAGAAAAGATGCTGGTCTAGGGTAGCTGGTGGCCATGCCACCCAGAGATGAAAAGGAAGATGGGAGCCAGAGGCGGCTCCAAGGGCCCCTGGTAACTGCACTGAGAACCTGGGTTGGTCTGGATGCAAAAGACCAGGAAAAGGAAAGGTCAGCCCACGCATCCAGGAAAGAGGCTGGTGGGTTGTGCAGACCCAGGAAAGCAGAAGGAGGTGAGGGTAGGGCCAGGCCCATAGAGCCCCTGGGGACCAAGAAGGAACTGAGTCGGTCTGGATGCACAAGATCTAAAAGAAGCAGTGGTGTTTCCCAAGGTGTCTGGGGTGCAAAGACAAGGAATGGAATAAGGCCCAGGCTAGGAGGAGAAACTGGAGGGTGAGATGGGATGGTGAGTGAGGCTGAGGAAGTCAAGTTGTGGAGGGTCCAATGGACCTACCCTGGAGAGAGGCCTGTGGGTCCTACAGGCCCAGGAAGCAGAGGGAGGTGAGGGCGGGGCCAGGTCCAGAAGCAGTGCCCCTGGGGACCTGGGAAGGAACTGAGTTGCTCTGGATGCACAGGATCAGGAAGAAGCAGTGGTGGTTGTCCAGGTGTTGGGGTGCCAAGACAAGGAATGGGACAGGGCCTAGGCTAGGAGGAGAGACCTGTTGGGGAGATGGGAGGGTGAGTGAGGCTGGGGGAGTCAAGGTGCAAAGGGCCCAATCAACTTACCCCAGAGAGAGAAGCCTACCGGTCAGAGAGAGCTAATCCTAATATTTTTTACACTGAATCAATTGCTTCTGATGTGATTTTAAATTAAAAGATGTTTCATTAAAATACCATTTTTGGTCTATAGCACAAAAAATTGTGTTAAGACTTTTTTGGGAAATAATTATTATCTATAGATACTTTGTTTTTCTCTAAGATGTATCTAATGATAGATTCTAGAAAATTTTGAATTTATGATAAACTTAAAAATGTTGACAGGAGTTAAATAGGCAGAGGGAACTTTTAAACTAGCTCTACAGCTTTGGGTTTGGTGAACATTGATTATCTATTCAAAATTACCAAAACATGGACTGGAGAGATGGCTCTGTGGTTAAGAACATGTGTTGCTCTTGCAGAGGACCCAAGTACAGTTCTCAACATCATCACTGGACAGCTCATAGCCACCTGTAACTCCAACTGCAGAGGGATCCAACACCTCTGACCTCTGCAGGCACCTGCACTCAAGAGTGCACAGCACCCCCTCACACACACATATACACATCTTTTAAAATAATAATAAATAAATCTAAAAATAAAACCCCCAAATTACCAAAACAAGAATGTCAAGAAAAACAGTTATTTAAAAGTTCTCATTTTTACACATTTTAGTTGCAAGGAAAATGAATCAAACATACAGGTTGACTGTTATGCAAGTTGACTATCTGTTGCCCCAAATTCCTGGAATTGAAATGTCTTAGATTTTGAACTTTTGTAGATTTGGGGATGCTTAAACAGACACAATGAGATAGCTAGAGGATAAGAAACAAGTTGTTAATGTTTGGGACATAAAATGTTCACCACAGGTTCATGTGTTTGAAGATTTGATCCCCAGTTGGTAGTACTATTTGGGGAGGCTGCAGAAACTTTGGGTAGTGGGGCCGAGCTGGAGGAAATGGGCGGCTAGTGACTGGGCCTTATGGATTATAGCCTGGCCCCACTTCCTGTCTTCTCTCTGATTCCTGATCCCCAGACAGGCGTAAGCATGCTCCTGCTGCCACACCCTCCACCATTTCTGCTGCCATGCTTTCTGAGTAGTGTTGGACCTTGAAACTACTATTCAAAATACATCTTTCCTCACTTGTTGCTTTTTAGTCAAGGAACAGCAATGAGAAAAGTTATTAATGCAGAAATAATACTGAGACATAGGGAATTCTACGGCCGAACTGACAATGTGTTTTACAGGCCATTAGAACTGGTTTTCAGGTGAAATGCAGAAGAGTTTATTACTGGGGCCTAGAGAAGCCTGGGAACACTGATAACTCAGAACCTGATGAGCTGTTCTGGTCATAGCTTGTAGACCCAAAATGCTTAGAGAAATATAGAGAGTGGAGACCAAGCTCACAAAGTTTCAGAGGGAAATCAGGGCCATATCTGCAGCTGGGCTAGAAGTCATCAGTATAATATTTTGCCAAAGACTCTAGCTGATCCCTCCCCATCTCCTAAAATCCTGAGTGAGGTTGAATTTCGAAGCAATTGACTAAATTGTTTGGCAGAGGAAAGCTGAAGACAATATAGCATTCAGACTGTGGCATGATTATTGCTCACTGCTCTTACCCATCTTTTATTGTGAGAAAGACCATACACATGAAAAAATGTGCACATCGGTAAGGAAAGGAGTATGAACGCAGTTGAATAAGGCATGTCTGAACAAAGCTGCTATAATTGTTAAAAGAATTAGTTATTTAAGGAGAAAACTCTTGGGGGCTGGAGAAATGGCTCAGCTGTTAAGAGCACTGGCCATACATGCAGAAGATTCAAGTTTGAATCCCAGCACCCATATGTCAGCTAACAGCCATCTGTAACTACAGTTCCAGGGGATCTGATGCCCTCTTCTGTCCTCTGTGAGCAATGTACAACACAGGTGCACTTACATGCATGCAGACAATACACTCATACACATAAAAATAAGAATAAATAAGAAGCTGGAGAGATGGTTCAACAGTCAAGAACCCTGTTCTTGCAGAAGACCCAGGTTCAAATCCCAGCACTTACATGATGCCTAGCAACCATCCATAACTCCAGTTCTAGGGGATCTGACACCCTCTTCTGCTCTTGTGGGCACTGCATGACACAGGTGCACTTACACACATGCAGACTTGTGTACATAAAATTAATTAATTAACTAAAAATAAATAAAAATTTTAAGGAGACAACTCTCATTTTCACTGGGACAAGGAAAAGTACCTTGAGGGTAAACTGTCACCCCAGGGTCTAGCCATGCATGCTCCTTTGAAAAAAGTTCTAGTCAGAGATTTGTTCCTGCCTATAGTAGGGCACCTAGGCATTGGAAAAAAACTTGCTCCATTGTAAAAGTAGTGCAAAAGGCAGAAGATGATGAATCCTACTTTCTCAAAGCAAGACGAGAATGCAGAAGAGTGGAAGAAAAAAGGAAAGAGCAAGAAGCAAATCAAATGTAGAAAAAGAAACTCCTACATGAATAGTTACATAAGGAAAATCGTCAATTTGATGTGAACTTAGAAGAAGTACAAAACATGTATGCTACTACTAAGGCTAAACACACGAAGCTCTGTGAGGAAATGGCAAACACAATCTTGTTCTTAAATAACCCCAAGCTGGAAACCATCCAAATCAGTAATAGAATGGATAAATTGGGATATGACAAGATAGTGGAATACTGCACAGCAACAAAAGACAATGAACTACCAGACATGGAGGGGCACACCTTTAATCTCAGCAGAGACAGTCTCTGTGAGATCAAGGCCAGCCTGAGCTACATAGCAAGCTCCAGGCCAGCTGGGGCTACAAGGAGATCATGTCTCGAAAACAAAACAATGAAAAATCCTACACTACATATATATGCATTTATATTTAGAAAACCTTTCTTTTGAATTACATTTTTGTGTGTATGTATGTGTATATGTGTCTGGGCATGTGTGCCATAGTGTTCACACTGAGGTCAGAGGACAACTTAAAGGGCTCTGTGCTCTCCTTCTACAGTGTGGGTCCCAGGAATCAAGTTCCAGTTGTCATCCTGGGCAACAAGTGCCTTTGCCTGCTGAGCTATCTTGTTGTTGTGCAATAATATGTATTTAGATACAGATATAATGCTGAGTGAAATAAGTCACCTAACTCTACAATGAATGGCCGTTTAAGTAAATACGTACATATGTAGGTGCAGCACTTGGAAAGCTGAGGCAATCGGATTATGAGCTTCGGGCAAGCCTGGGCTATAGAATGAGAACCTGTTTCTAGAGCTCATATTGCTATATTTGAAATATGATTTGTTATGTGAAAATGCAGTATGTACATCAATACATAATAAAATATGGATATAGATATACTATTTATAAGCTAGATGATACCCAAGGCAACAGGATGAATCCAAAGTACATAATTACTAGTGTAGCATGAGCCTTGATCCAATCAGAAGAAAGGTCAAACCAAATAGAATGCATCCCATTGTTCAGCTAAGTGCTGACCAGCTTGCAGAAATTTTATTCAGAGAAACAGTAATTCTGGCATGGAAACCTGTCTTTTCTAAGGTTCTTTTTTTTTTTTTTTTTTTTTTTTTTTTTTGCTTTGTAGTCCTTACTCTACTAGAAGCATACAATAGAAATGAACTAACACTCTCAGTCTAAACTTCCTTATCCATTTACATTTTCTTTAAAATTCAGAACTGCCTTGCCTTCTGTTCCATCTCCAAAACCTTCTTTTTCCTGAAACCATTGTTTCTTTTCTTCCTATACATAAGCATGAGTGTTCTCAAAATTCACCAAAATAAAGAAACTAGGGTAAAATTTCTGTTTGTTTAAACTTACTTGACCTATCAAATTGCATCCTTTAATTTTTTAAGATTTATTTTTATTTTTTGTGTATGTTTGACTCCATGTATATCTGTGTACCACATGTGCGCCTAGTGCCCCCAGAGGCCAGAAGAAAGCATCAGATCCCCTGGAACTGGCGTTACAGACAATTGTGAATTTCTGTGTAGGTGCTGGGAATTTAGCCTGGGTCCTTGCAAGAGCTGCAAAGTGTGCTTAACTGCTAAGCCATTTCTGCAGCCCCCACATCCTTTAATTTTTGTTTTAGGAAATAACTCGGTTTAAATTTTGTAGTCCATTGTTTATTGGTTTGCCTGTCTTTATTCTTTTGTCTAAATGTTTTAATTACATCAAACTCAAATGCAGTAGCAATAGTAAATTCAATAGAACAACTTCTTATAAAACATCTTCCCATCACCTCCCTTTTCTCCTTTCATTTCATTGCCCAGAATGCAAGCTCCTTAGATTATTTCTGTTTTCTGGTTTGTTTGGTGCTTATCTGGGAGCTGTGGATGATGTGCTTATACTCTTTTTTTTTAATTTATCAACCTGGATGACAAACACACTTTTGTTCAATTTTCTGGTTGTCCAGTGCAGCAGTGCAATGCCAAGTTACCTTGATGCCTGAATAACCACAGCCTGACTCTTAGAAGCCATTTTGATCAAGAGGGGACCCAAAATGCTCTGAGAACCTGTTCTTCAGACTTCTCCAAAACTGTGCCCTTGCCCTGTGGCCTTGCTCTTTCTTTATTGAAACTGTACACCCAGCATGAAATGGAGTATAATTAGACCCTTATCTCATCAGACAAGGATTTGTCCTTTCTGACCCCTATTGACCTAAAAGAGCATGCACAAGCACAAGCAGATATTACCAATTTAATCCCATCCATTGTTTGTAACACAAATGAAATGCTTCTTGTTGCTTACAGCAAATATCTCCCTGCTTGCAATACTTAATATGCACCACGCACATACAGACACACAGACACACAGACACAGACACACACATACACACACACACACACACACAGACACACACAATTATTCTAGGGCAAAGGCAAGGAAGGTTCATAAGGGGTTAAAGCTATATGTTTAGGTTGTAAGAGGAATCCAAGAACTAGTAAGCTTGTTTTACGTATAAGCAAGCTGAGATTGTGTTAAACAATCCCAAAATATAAGATTAACTTTTTGGTTACAAGATTAAGTAAAAGTCATTTATCTAAAAATATCACTCCCACAGCACAGCGCTTTTAGATAAACTTGCTATATCTGGTGAATTTTTAGGCTATGAATTGGATCTCCCTAAAGTGAGATAAACAAACTTTGGTCTCCTTTTCAGGCAGTAGAAGTGCTAGACCAATCAATGTCTTCACCTCATCCAATGAGAGTCAACAGTGTGAGAGTTTGGTCTAGAGTGGGTTGAAGTGGGCTTCAGCTGATATTCTGCTGAGAGGTTTTGGTGGCAGTAAGTCATGGCGGTGGCTTCAAGAGTATCACATGACACCAGTTACCTTAGTATTTAGTGGGATAGCCACAACACAGCAATTTACTTACCATCTTTGTCTTGCTTTATAGTCTTGGACATTGTTCCTGGGAGTATATTCCCAAACATGATTATTTTATTATCCTCCAAATCACATCAATTTTTCCAGTACACTTTTAACAAATGTCTTTTCTAGTAGTTGACTACAATTGACAGATGTTTCTAGTAGCGTAACAAGTGTATGGCCTCTCTGTAGAAATGACGAGATTTCAGGCTAATTACTTTATACTCTTTCCCCATCTTTGATTTGTTATATATTCATAGTCATTTTAATTACCTTATTATTTGTGTAAGTTTCCTCATCAATTTTCACCAGTGTTCCTTGATTTCTCTTGATGCTAACACTATTGCCCTTTCTTCCACTTTCATCCACCACAAGCCTTTTCTGACTATCCCCTTCTCAGCTGACATCAGTTTCAATCTTGCACTGTCATTAAGAGTCACACTGTTCTGCAACCAAACTCTACATTCCCATGCCATGCCTATGCTGGGATGATCACCAAATCTAGAGGACACAGCCTGAGCTGTTCTTTCCCTTTTTTTTTTTTTTTTTTTTTTTTTTTTCTGGAGATTGGACTCCGTCCCAGCCCCTCAGTAGTTTTTACACTGCAGTTGCCTATAGATGTTGAATTCAGATTTTTGTGGTTCTGACCAAGGGGAGGACAGAAGTTACAGGAATTGGGGAAAAATAAGAGATGAGGGGGCGAATAGGAATTTCAAAGTGGAGAAAGAAAGAAAGAAAGAAAGAAAGAAAGGAAGGAAAGAAAGCCAATACCATGATGTTTATACTAAATAAAGGAGACTTAGCAGCATCAGTCCAAATGAATCATTTCTCCCATCGTAATGACTGTCATCATCAATGACATTTCAATTTTGTTTTGCTCTTAGGTCATTTGACTTACACTGCTCTCTGCTACTTTGGCTTTCCAGTCCTGTCTCCAGTTGCGGAAGGCCCTTCTTCCCTCCTTTGTTCTCCCACACTGAGCAGCTCACCCTGTTACTATTGTCTTCCGAATCTGATAAAAAAAATTGCAAATATGGGACTTCTTTCCCTTTGCTTTCCTAAAATGAACTTAATGTTCCCAGGGTTATTTCATCTCACAATGTATTAGTTTACTCCCCTTTTTGCTAGAATATCTCATGAAATAACTTTCTGCAAGATCTTAATGACCTAAGTTGGTAATCTCTGCTTTCTTTGTCCTTGGCTGAATATAGACTTCTGGGTGAAAAGTGGCTTTTATTTAGAACCTTTAGGCCTCACCACATCTTTTTCTATTGCACATCCAATTTTTCTAATGCTGAAAATTAAATCACATAATTTTTCTTTGGGTAATTTTAGAGTGTGCATCTTTAACATTCTGAAGGTCAGAAAACTTGAGAAACTGAGCCAGCCCTCCTTCACTGCTCAGACTGACGCTTCGGTGGGCGATTCAGCCTCAGGACTCAAGGCCTCAAATTCTGGGAACTTTCTTCCATAATTTCTTTGACATTTTCCTTGTCTCAGTTGTTCCTGTTCTCGCCTTGTGGGACTCCTGTTAGTGGGACACTGGGTCATTATAGCTCTTTATACATTTTTAATTTAATTTTCTAATTAAAATTATTATAGCACACAAAGAAATGGATTTTCTTATGACATTTTTACATTTATATTCTCTTATTGACCTTCCCCCTTTCCTCTCTGCCCCAAACCCTCGCTCTCCTTCTCCTGCCTCCCTTTTTTCCCCAATAGATTCCCTGTATGTTTACAACATGTCATTCCACATTCCCTCCCCACCCTATGCATCTCACATTCCCTTTTCTAGTCTCATTACCAGCGACCTCCCATATATAATACAATGTGATATAATATATACTACATAATTAAAACTTGAGTATTTGTCTTTCTAAGTCTAGCTTATTTTGCTTAACATTGAGCTTTCTAATACTATCCATTTTCCTGCCTATGTCCTGGTCTCATTTTGTCTTTACAGCTAAAAAATTCCATTGTGTTTATATACTATATTTTGCTTAGCTATTCATTTGCTGACAGAAATCTAGGCTGCTTCCATTTCTTAGATATTGTGAGTAGCGTAGCAATAAATAAGATGTCCAAGTATCTCTGGTAGGATTTAGATTCTTTGGGCATCTACCCAGGAGTGATATAACTGGATCAGATAGTAGTTCCTTATTTTAGTTTTTTGAGAAATTTTCATGATGATTTCCTTAGTGGCTATACCAGTGTACAGTCCGACTCAGAGTGAATAAGGGCTCATCTTTCTCCACACCCTGTACATGGTGACAGTATTTGCTGTCATTTGGTTTATGTTTTTAAATTATATATATTTTTCCTTTTAATAGTGTGTGTCCAGGTCAGGGGACACATGTGCACACACCTGAGTGCATTGCCTACAGAGGCCAGCAGAGGCCATCAGATCACCCACAGCTGGAGTTACAGGTGGTTGTGAATCACCTGAAGTGGCTGCTGGGGACAAATTCAGGTTCTCTGCAAGAGCAATAAGTACTCTTAACTACTGAACCATTTCTCTAGCCCTTCATTTATTTTCTTGATGGTTGCCATTCTGATTAAGGGGGATGGAATCACAAAACAGTTTTAATTTGGATTTTCCTGATGGCTAAAGAAGTTAAACTCTTTGGTAAATATTTATTGATCATTTGTTTTCCTTCCTCTGTGTCTTCCTTCTCCTTAATCTTCCTCCATTTTTTTTTCTTTTTGTCTTTTTGAGACAGGGTCTCCCTGTAGCTCCAGCTGCCTGGAACTCAAACTCACTCTGTAGACCAGGCTGGCCTCAAACTCACAGAGGATCCACCTGCCTCTGCCTCCCGAGTGCTGGGATTAGAGGCGTGTGCCACCACGCCCAGCTTCTCCATCTTTTTGAAGCAAAGTGTTGTACAGCACAGGCAGGCCTTAAACTCACTAACAAGTTGAGGCTGCCCTTGAACTCCTACTTCTTCTGCCTCTTCCTCCTACATGTTATAATTGCAGGAATGCACCACCACACTCAGCTTTGTATTTCTTCTTATGAGAACTGTGTATTCAGCTTATTAGTCCATTTATTGATTGTAAAATTCAGAAAATTTTGGTGTTTCATTTTTGAAGTTCTTTATATATCCCAGAAAGAAAATTCCTATTTGATATGTAGTTGGCAAATATTTTCCCCCATTTTACAGCCTACCTCTTCATTCTGTTCATTATTTCCTTTGCTGTGAAGTAGCTTTTCACGTTCATGCAATCCTGTTTGTCAGTTCTTGGGATTCTTTCCTCATCTACTGGAGTCATATTATTTTTTTCTTTTTCAGAAAACTTTTACCTTTTATCTTGAAGTGTTTCCCCTAGGCTATCCTCTAGCAAGTTTTAAAGTTTCAGCTGGGTGTGGCCTTTAATTCCAGCATGGGAAGCAGAGGCAGGCAGATTGCTGGGAGTTCAAGGCCAGCCTGGTCTATACAGTGGGTGCTAAGCCAACTGGGGCTACATAGTAAGATCCTGTCTCAAAAAAAAAAAAGTCTCAGATCTATCGGTCTATTCCAATTTGATTTTTGTTCAGGATGAGCAATATGGATGTAGTTTCATTCTTCTCCACATGGACATCTGGTTTTCCTAGAGCTCCTTGTAGAAGATGCTGTCTTTATTTCAGTGTATTTTTTCATCTTTTTTATAGAAAATTATGTGACCGTGGCTGTGCAGATTTATTTCTGTGCCCTCTATTCTATTCTGTTGGCCTATATGTCTGTTTTGTGTTAGCACCACCCTGCTTTTCTTGCTATAGATCTCTACAATCATTTGGTTTAGGGACTGTGATGCCCATAGTCTATACTTCCACTTACTGTTTGAGCTACTGAGGTTCTTCTGTGCTTCTACATAAATGTTAGTTTTTTTTTTTTTTTACAGTTCTGTGAAGAACTTTATTGAAATGATCACAACTGCATTGAATCTGTTCATCATTTTCTCAATATTAATTCTGTCTATCAATGAGCAAGGAAGGTCTTTCATCATCTAGTGCCTTCTTCAGTGTCTTAAAGTTTTCATTGTAGAGCTCTTCCACCTCTGTGGTTGGGTTTCTTCTTGGTAGTTTTGGAGACATTTCCCTGATTGCTTTCTCAGTAAGTTTGCTACTGCACAACTGCATTGAATCTGTTCATCATTTTCTCAATATTAATTCTGTCTATCAATGAGCAAGGAAGGTCTTTCATCATCTAGTGCCTTCTTCAGTGTCTTAAAGTTTTCATTGTAGAGCTCTTCCACCTCTGTGGTTGGGTTTCTTCTTGGTAGTTTTGGAGACATTTCCCTGATTGCTTTCTCAGTAAGTTTGCTACTGCAGAAGCAAAGCCAGTAACTTTGTCCATTGCTTTTTGTAGTCTGCTACTTTGTTGAAATTATTTATTAGATCTAAAAGTTTTCTGAGGGACTCATTCAGAACTTTTGAGTACAGGATAATTTCACCTGAAGCTATGGATCATGTGGCTTCTTTCTTTGCACTTTGTATCCCTTTTATTTATTTTTCTCATTTTATTACTCTAGCTAGAGCTTCAAGCACTATATTGAATAAGAGTGGACAGAATGAGCACTCTTTTCTTATTCCAAGTTTAAAATACTTTCAGATTTTTTCCAAAATAATAATTTTGGATATGTTTTTCATTTATAGCCTTTATTATATTGAAATATGTTTTTCTACTGGTAATTTCTTCAGGAATTTTATCATGTAGGAATGTTGAAGTTTGTAAAATGCCTTTATTTTTCTGTTTTACACCTTGTTTATTTTTTTTTATTTA
>NW_008354502.1:1335622-1349076 GCF_000622305.1 Nannospalax galili
GCGCTGTAGACTTACCCCAAGAGGCCTGAGGATAGTAGTGCAGGCTAGGAGAGTTAGCTGGTGGTCTATGGGGAGACTTTTAATTTCTGCTTCGATCTTATACCTTGTTGTGAGTCTGCTTATGTAGTCTATATCTTCTTAATTTTGGTAGTTCAAATGTATTTAGGAATTGACCCCTTCTAAATGTTTCAGCATTTTCAAAGTTTCTGAGTCTTTGGATCTCTTTGTAATCTATTGTAGCATCTCTCTTTTTGTCTCTGATTTTATTAATTTCTCTCTCTCTCTCTCTCTCCTCCTCCTCCTCCTCCTCCACCCCCCTCTTTCATTAGCTTGACTAGGACTTTGGCAATATTATTTTCTCCAAGAGCCAATTCTTCATTTGACTCAACATGTTGTCCTTTTAGTCTCTACTTCATGAATTTCTGCACTAATCTTTATTTTTTCCTGCTGTCTACTGCCTTTCAGTTTGGCTTATTTTTGTTTTTTCAAAATCTTGAGATATGTCATATATATGAAATATAGGATATACATAACTTAATGATATAAATCATTTACTTGAGATCTTTCTTTTACTGTAAGCTCCTATGTACAAACCTTCCTCTTAGAACTGCCTCAGCTGCAGTCCAGAGGTTCTGCTAAATTGTGCTATTATTTTCAATGGATTCTAAGACCTTTTCCTCCATAATATTTTCAATGACCCACTGTTTATTCAAAAGTGTATTGTTCAGTCTCCAAGTATTTGTGTAGTTTCTTGTGTTTTCTAATGCTACTGGTTTCTAGTTTTATTTCACTGTAATCTTGTGAGATGTGAGGAATTATTTTGATACTTTTTCATTTGTTGAGACTTATTTTGTGGCCTATAATGTGATCAGGTTTAGAGAAGGTTCCATGGGCCACTGAGAAGAATTCCATATCTGATGGAATATGCTACAGATATCTGTTAAATCCATTTTGTCTATGATATAGTTTAGCTCTAGCATTTCTTTACAGACTTTTTGTTTGGAAGACCTATTTACAGATGGGAATGGGGGGTTGAAGTCTCCCATTTTTATTGTGTCAGGACTTAGGTGGTCTTTCATGCCTTTTAATGTATACTTATAAAATTGGAAACCTAATATTTGGGGCACAGAGTTTTGTAATTGCTATGTCTTCTTAATGAATTGTATCCATATTAATGTGTGGTGATCTTTTCCTCTTCTGACTAGTTTCAGTTTGAAATCTATTTTATCAGATATTAGAACAGCCATATCAGCTTCCTGTGGGCTTCCATTTTCTTGGTAGGTTGATTTCCATCCTTTGACCCTCAGTCTACATTGCCATTAAGATAGGTTTCTTGGAGGAAACTAATAGCTGGATCTTTTTGTTTTGTTTTATTTATTTATATTTATTTATCTAATAACCACATGATTAGAAGAAGCATTCCATTACAGCTTTAACATATGCAGTAACAATTTCCAGAGCAAGGATACATCTCTTTCAAAAGTGACTGTAAATTTTTAGGTTCATAGTTGAATTAATACAGTTATACAATATTGAACTCAGTATAAACCCTGTAAGACATAAAACTGAGTTTTTACCCTTTAAAGATGATCTCCATTTCATTTTTAAATATACTGTTTTCTACATTTTTAATGCTACTAACATTTAGATGTTTGCACGTGTCTTTAATCTCTATATATCTGATGATTACTAGTCACAGTCGGTTACACTTGGATCCATAGTACCTGAGTATGGCTATAACATCATCAGGTAGATTTCACCAGTAATGTTTATCACCTCTACTATTTAACATGAAGTAAATTTTTATGCTTCCTCAAATATAAGCCTTTTTTAAAATTTGTTGAATTTTTTGTGTGTATATCATACAGAACACTCCACACAATCTTATTCATCTATATACCCACTTCCCAAATGGCACCTTCCCATAGCCTCCCCCTCCCACACACTGGATCCCATGTACTCTGTCATCTCTGTTACTGTCCACTGTGTTGTCAGCGCCCCCATATACTCTGTCATCTCTGTTACTGTGCACTGCGTTGTCGACACTCCAGCCATTCTCCAGTGCTTGTCTGTCTGCTGAATCTAGTCAGTCTATCTAGAGATCCTTGTTTTAGGAACATCAGCTCATCTGGCACCAATAAGTTGTCAATATTCCTTTAGATAAGATTGGGATCTGCTGTTAATTTTCCCAGTTCTATGCTGGGTTACTGCCTGGGAGTCTCTTGAGCCACCTTGGCCAATAACTCAAAGGAAGGTATCTCCTGTCTGGCATTGTTTTTTGTTATGGACTCTTAAAAATTATATTGACCCCGATGTGTTTGCCTTGTAAAGTAATTGGCATGTTCCTTTTTTCATTTTTTCTTTGTGTTTTCATCACTTTGACTATGTTATACCTTGGAGAAGTTCTTCTCCGGTCATGTCTATTTAGGGTTCTGAATTCCTCTTGTGTTCGGGTGTTCATTTCTTTCTCAAGGTTTGAGACAGTTTCTGTTATAATATCATTGAATAAAAGATCTATGTCTTTAAAATTTTATTTCATTCTCTTCCCTTACCCTGTGAATTCTTGGTCTTTTGAATGAGGCCCAGAATTCTTAGAGATTTCAATCATCATGAATTAATTTCCCTGAGTGTGTTGCTGTCTCAACCTTGTCTGCATCTCTGACATTCATTCTTCTGTCTGGTTTTATTTGTTGGCCTTACTTTTCCTTGTTTCTTAGTTGACTGATTGGCTCATTTACAGAATTTCTGTTTGGTTCTTTTTCAGAGTCTCATTTTCTTCACTATATTTTACCATCCATTATATACCTAGATTATTCCTCTCAATTGCCATTTCACCCCTTTTCTAGCTTTCTTGTCTAGATCTTGAGGATTGATTTCCTTACTTCATTTTTTTAGTTATGTGTTTGTGTGTGTGTGTGTGTATGTATGTATGTATGTATGTATTAATTGGTCCTTTTAAAAAAAAATAGGACTCTGAAAACTTTCCCAGCATTTCCGTTATCTCATTATCTCTGCCTGGAATGGTGAGTTTGTGAAGGTGTAATAGTCACTTTTTAGCTCGCATTTTTTTGTTGCGGTGTTTTGTGCATCTGTTGGGATGGATATATCCTCCAGCTTTTTTTCTTCCTTTTCCCCACTTCTTTGTTTTATTTTATGTCCTGGTGAGTTATCATAACTTGGATTTATTTGTGATAGGAAGAACTATTACAGTAACTGATACCATGCTTTGACAGCAGGGTCAGAGTTAACATGCAGAGAAAGCTCAGAAACAATGACACTAGTGTAGTTGGTCTCTGGGAGGTCTTTCCTGGCTGCATCTGTAAGGAGACTGCATCACGTTCAGAAGTGCAGTTCCCATGTGACGATGTAGCTCATCCAGGGAGCTCTCAGAGTGGTGCCTTCTCAAGCTTTGACTCCACAGCACCCATAGAGAATCTCGACTTCAAGTTCCTACACCACACTATAGCTTGCTCTGCTCTGGGGGAATCTGTCTTCACAGAGTGTATGAAGCCCTTGGTTGAGTTTCCACAAATTGGATGTTATATCTCTACCTGCTCTGTTCTAGCTGTCTCTCCACACAAAATGTATCCAGCTGACAGCCCAGTCTCTCTCCAGCTCATTGTTCTTGTCCTGGGTCCAGGAGAGATAGGCAGTTACTACCTACCTAGGCCTGCACCATGGTGCAATTGGATACCAATTGGGAGCTGTTCTCGGTTGTTTCTTTTGAAGAAAAACCCCACTGAGGCTTATTTATTTTCTCTTCCGCACTTTCTTTTGTAGAAACAGTGTCTACTATTTTTATCCTGATTCCTGTCTTTCATCATATTGCATAAAGATGGCTTCTAAGCTTCTGTCTTACCCAGAAGCATTATATCTCTTTTTATTTTCCTAAATTACCTTTCTTTCCTTTGAAACTTTGAAACTTTGTTCTTTCTGTTTTGCACTGTTCTCTGTCATATGTTGATGATTCTTGATTGGTCACTTCTATTCAAACATAGATGATATAGCTCTTATCCAATAGACAAAACACAATACACTTCACTGATAGAGAGTGTTAAGGAGGCAAAATTAATCTCTAGTGCAGAAGTCAACATTGTTGTTTACTTTGGATGGTGTAGATGTTGGGATGCATATGATGAAGTTGTTAAGCCATTGTTTACCTGATGGAGATGCTGGTTATGGAGCTGCATTACTTTGTGAAAATGTGTCAGCTATAGTTGTGATTTGTTTAACTTTATGTGCACATTTGTTAATAAGTAGGAAATTATGAAATTTGCAGGTAAGTGGGTAGAGCTGGAAATAATCATTCTGGGGTCTGTATCCCAAACCCAAAAAGACAAATGTCACATGTTTTCTCTCTCATATGTGGATCCTAGCTTTGAGTCTTTTGGTATGTATGTTTACATTGGAGTACCTGTAGACATCAGTAAGAATAAAGGGGCTGTGCAGGGAGAGAGATTTCAAGGCAGTGGGTTAAATTATTTAAATAATAATAGAACACAGGTAGTATGGGGAGGGGAGAATACTGGGTCAGGAAGGGTTAATTAAATTAAATTCTGAGATTTAAGGAAAAGGTAATTAGGACCTTAATGTTGGAGAGCACAATTGAACCCTAACACTCCATACGGGCTCATTCTTTGAGCGTGTTGGTTTACCTTTCCCAAGAGTGTCCCAGGTTAATTTATAAAGTACTATTCAAATTAACTGGCACCATTATAAGAAACTAAATATAAGGCTCTCAAAGCCCCACCACTAGCCAAAGAGCTATGGACAGTTGATTACTACTGGGGAGGGAAAAGTCACTTTTCTTTAGGAGTGTGGCCACTGATAAGTTTCCCATGCTCCAGTGGGTGACCCCACACCCAGGCAGGCAGCACTAATTAAACTCAGTAGATTAAATTAATTAATTAAAATTACAGAAGGAGGACATGAAGTTGGGAGGGATATGTGTTAGAGGGTTGCCGAGAGTAGATGGAAAGGAGGAGTAAGAGAAGGGGGAAATGGAAAAATAAAAAATAAACTAAGGTTGGTATTTGTACTGAAGGAAGCACAACAATTTTCTAACCCTTACATTAGAGTTATGAAGAGCAAGAACAATGGGAGGATTGATAGGAACGAATAAGCCAACCAAATTTTAATACAGCCTCCTACAGCTATCAGAGCATCTGTTATTGTAGTCAGTGATTCTTCTGGAAAACAAGTACATAAACTTGTCTTGCAGAATTGCCTTGTGAGTGAATATGTGGATGGCAAGCTTCATGAAACAAGGTGAACGGTTTACTGGGCAAAAATGACCTCAAAAGCTATCAGTAGGATTTTCTTCTGAAATTATCAGAATCTTACTGTATAGAAAAATGAGAAATTCTCTAACAAAAGAACAAAAATCATTAGCCCAAAAGAGGTCAAAGAGTCTTTTGTTCCTATTTATGCACAGGAAAGGCTGATCTAGCAGTAAATGTTGTCATGACTCCTGAAAGAAGTTGTGTCAGAGAAAGGACAGATGATTTCAAAATTTAGCATTTTCTTTAATGAATCAACTATATCAGTCATCAAAGGAAGGCATTTTATACCTTGGTACCTTTGTCTTTACACAGAAATAAAAGTATTAACGTCACAGTGCTGAACATGTCAGTTATTATCCCTATTAGGAAGAGAAAAGTGGCACATTATTCTAGTAGTTACTGGGTAAAAAGGTTCATATTTGTCAATAGTTGGACATATCTGTGGATGTTATTAAGAGTTAAGTAAGAAGGCTCTGAACATGCCAATTGAAATAAGGACAATAACTTGGAAATGTTGGACAATAACTTGGAAATGTTATTTTCATGTGAGTTTATATGTTTGGAGTTGGTCAATAAACCCCAACACTGTTGGAAATATTAATGACGCTCTTTCTTCCCACACATATGCTCTGCAGAAGTGAAATTTGATGAGTGCAGCATCATGCCCTGGGATGCTCTAACAGATGTTGTTTTGCTTTTTTTTTTTTTTTTTTTTTTTTTTTTTTTTTTTTTGGTCTTTTTGATACAGGGTCTCCCTGTAGCCCCAGCTGTCCTGGAACTCCTAGAACTCACTATGTAGACCAGGCTGGCCTTGAACTCACAGATATTGGCCTGCCTCTGCTTCCTGAGTGCTGGGATTAAAGGCGTGCGCCACCACGCCTGGACCAAGTTTTCCTTCTTTTAAGGTCAAGCCATTCATGGGATCTTTGTTCTTTTCTAGGAGAAAACTCTTAGAGTCAGTAAGATATCAATATAACAATTATACATCAGGACTGAATGATTGTTCTTAAAGCTGCAAAATGCTTCAGGCACCATGACAAAAGCCACTTCTGGCTGGAGTAGACCATGGTGACAAAAGGCTCCTAGGTCTCATAGGGTTTGCGCAAGGATTACGTGTTTTAATACGTATGAAGTGGCACATAGTAAAAATGAATGGAAAGAATTTGGGGATATAGAACAATTCATCTCCTGAGTGGTAATGCTCTGTTTGTTTGAAATGCTAAAGAAATTTTACACAAGATGGTGGAATTGAAAAAAAAAAAAAAAGCAACTGAGATAGCCATTCTCATTCCTCATTAGAAACTGCTAAAGTCAGGCCTAAATTATAGTACCCCTGGATGTCAGAGTCCTTCTCAATATCTTTTTTGGTAACTGATGCCTCTATTTTATGGATTTCTGTTTAGTCTTTCAAGGTTCAGATTCATGTGAATTCCTCTCTTAATTCTTCCTTTTACACAAAAGCTACATGGTGTCATGGTATCTATCAGAATTACTGGACCATTAACTGAAATCTCACGCTACCTTAATTAGCAGTCCTGTGAGATTTCAGCTTCCTATGGGGAAGAACCTAAAGCCTGTCTTGATCTCATGGAGTCATGAGTGATCAAGTCCCCATAGACAGAGCATCCCCACCTCAGACCATGCACTTACCACTCTGATCTTCACTTCTTATTCGTGTGTGTGTGTCTGTGTGTGTGTCTGTGTGTGTGCAGGTGTGTGCAGGTGCACATATATGTGTCAGTGCAGGAACTCAGGTCCTAATACTTGTAAATCTATCATTCTACCAACTGAGCCATCTCACCAGCCTCACTCTTGTATCACAAGTGATGGCTTCTTTTTTTCCTTCTGCTATTCAGTCCTTTTAAATAATTAGTTATTTTAAATATCTTCTTATTTTTATTTTCTGTATCTGATTATCTTGCCTGTGTGTATGTAAGCATACCATGTGCTTGCAATGCCCGAAGAGGCCAGAAGAGGGCATAAGATCCCTTGAAACTGGAGTTATAGATGGTTGTTAGCTGCCATGTGGGTGCTGAGAACTGAACCCAGGTCTTCTGGAAGAAGACCTTCTTCTGGAAGCATGTGTTTTACCTACTGAGCCATTGCTTCAGCCCCAATTGATTTATTTTTTGAGACAGGGTTTTACTTTATAGACGAAGTTGGCATGATAATGCTATGTAACAGGCTGGCCTCTATCTTGCAGCAATCCTCTTGCCTCAGTCCCCCAAGTCCTGGTATTACACATGTGAGTCATGACACCAAGGTCTTCATCTCTTTTTAATTCATATTTTATCCAGCATTTCTAGGTGGTAGTAACAAATTATTTTCCAATATGGCTGAATCTACCATCTAGAACTGTTATATTTGTTTAATATTTAAATCTTTTTTATAGTATCTACTTTTCAGGCAGAGCCTAGAAACTTACTTGTCAAAGGCAGCATTTTAGTCAACTTTAAAGAGACAGGTGTCTATAATTATAGTCGAGTCACATCCTTAGCATGTCATTTATCTAAGCAGCCTATACATACATGGATTACATTCAAAAGCTAGCTTTGGAGATGTATCAATTCCAATACCCTTTGACATAAGCTCCATTTATGCCCCACCCCAAGGATAATCATGTGCCCTGTCCAGGAGGATGTGTGCACTTTGAAAATATTCTTCAAGGTGACAGAAGTGAAAAGGTCTGTGCACTCAGTAATGAAAAACTTTCCTGTGTGCTGTTTTTAATATTTCTGAATCTTGAGTCATATGGTGAAATTTTTTGCTTTAGTTTAGACAGAAGGAACAAGTGTAGCTTCTACTCCTGAGCAGAATTAAGGTGCAGCCTTCCTCATTTGGCAAGGCAGGTTTACTAGGAGTGATTAATAGTGGGTAAATGATAGCAATTAAACGCAATGAAATGAATTACAGCTTTTTGGAGAAATTGAGTCTCTTGTTAATTTGGTGATCAATAATGGCACTTGGAATTCTCTTTAGCTTTGTAATTTAACATTGCAGTGAGGCTTTGTAACCAAACTAATTTATGACAGCCAGTTGTTGGTTCATGAAATATGTGGCTATTCTAGATATTATGAGCATACTGTTTATCTTTTCAGATTCAGTGAGCTCTTGATTATGTTCCATAAATAGTCCCATTCAGTTCATTTGTCTTTCATTCTTAGATTCATCCTCAATGTCTCATACAGATGTAACCTAATAAAAATCATAATATGGCCAACAGGGGAAAAATAACACATACTGTCTGGTAGGATGTTTACTCGTGGAAGAGTATTGGTAAAATTCCATCCATCTAAACTATTAAAGCAGAATAACATCTGATCTCCTTCTTCTATAACACTGAAGATAATTCCATTCATTCTGAATGCTTTGACCTTTATTCCTCAGATTCATTTCCTTGTAATGTCCCTTTTGCAGGCTGATGTTCAAATACCACTATCTTCTAAGCTATAAATATTGGAAAGATAATTTGTTTGATATGAAAATCATTTATTCTATGTCTTTTATGTGACAATGTAGATTCAAAGATGAAGGTATGAAAGATACAATAAAAATGTATAAAAAGAATTGCAAATAAAATTGATAGCAATTTTAGTGATAGTTACACTGCTATGAGAAAGTATTTTAAACTTATGTTTTATGTAAAAAAAAAGAACAATAAAATATTCAGTCTCTCAATACTCAAAGCTTTGCATGGGGAGTGATGGGTGGTAGGGTAGTTAGGGAAAATGGTGGACTTCCCAGTGTCCTATCTTGGGGAAGAGATTACCATGATCTCAGTGAATCCTCCATCCTATGTGATAATTTAGCCAGTGAAGGTGAGGCATAGTGACAGCAGGTGCAGAGGAAGATGTCTAGATTGGTGGCTGAAGTAACATTTTCAGTTGTTCATACAAGTATCTGGGAGTCACACAGAATATCTAAGAGAAAAAATCCAGAGGGGGCCAGGGAGAAGTGCTGGGAAACAGGTGGACCTAAAGAATCTTTGGTTAAAATGACCAGGAATAGCAAGGCAGACTGTATAGGCAGGCAATGGTACACTCAGACCCTGAAATAGGTGATGAGGCTACGTGATGGTTCCATTATTTCCAGGGATGTGAGGAATGGGCCAAAACAACCAGACACCCACACAGAACAGATACCAACCCCTCCATGACGATACACCCAGTTACACCACATCCCTGCTCAGACAGGAGAGGATAGGGAGACAATCCCTTCGCAGAGTCTGCACTTTGAATCGGCTGGATAGTGATCTTCTCCATCACTGATGGCTTTCAATAGTGAGATTCTTGCCTCCCACTCAGTCACTCCTTCCTTAAGATGGATTTAGCAATTGCTCTAGAGGTTTGTTAAGTTTAGAAAAATGGATACAAATACATTCTTTAGAGCATCTGTGCGGGAGCAAGGAGACATCTAGCCTCGCAAGTTCTGTTTCTTCTCCCATTTATTTCATTGAGAGCTTCATGCAGCACATAGGAGACGCCAATGGCAATGGGCACCAGGCATCGTTTTATTTGGCTACCTTTCCCTGTGCTTGTAGATACGCACTCAGCACTGCCATGTGTGGGTTTCAGGAAGCAGCAATTTTTCCAGCCAATGGTGGTCAAAGCCGCCAGGTACACACCAATATTGTCAGCAGAGCTCCTAGAGGAAAAGATGGTACCTGATGTTGCTAAGGATGAGGCTTCCATCTTCCCCAAGACTTAATATCACTTTTTTTGGAGAAGGTCTCACTATGTTTCAGCTCGTCTGAAACTCCCTCTGTAAACCACCCTAGGCTGACCTTAATCTCACAGTGATCTGCCTGCCTCTGTCTCCCAAGTGCTGTGCCGCCACCCCTAGATCAAGGATTAATATCTTTTAAGACATAGCTTCATAACCTCATAATCTATCTTCTGTTCTTTAAAGAAGTATAAACAGTATAGCCAGAGACACTTCTCTTCAAAGAGGTTATAGTTTACTGGAAAGTAATTCAGTTCTGCCAAGCTTGCTTTTTTTCTCTTTCTTTCTCTTTCTTTCTTTCTTTCTTTCTTTCTCTTTCTTTCTTTCATTTTATGTGAATGAGTATGTATGCCTGCATGTATGTAAGTGAACCCATGTCAATCCATATCCTGGAGGACAGAAGAGGGCATTGGATCCCTTGAAACTGGAGTTGTAGATAGTTGTTAGCTACCATGTGGTTTCTGGGAATTGAATCCGGGTTCTCTGCAAGAGCAGCCAGTGCTCTTAAATGCTGAGCCAGTTCTCTGCAGTCCTCTACCAAGCATTAAACAAATTAATTTCTAAGTCCTCAATCAATTATAAGAAGTTGTAGTGCTTTTTAAAAAAAATCAAATAGTAAAGTGAGTTATAATTCTATAACATCAAATTACTGGGTTTCATAAGTAGCTACCTAAGATGCAACTACTTAGCAGCCATTTCTTCTAATAAACTTTACTGCTGAAAGTAACCATTTCATAGGATGCTTGGTTATTGAGATTCAATGTGCACATACATATGTATGTATCTATATGTGTTTTATGTATACAAGCAGAACTTTATTTTTGTTGGTTTGTATGGTGGCTGATCTAAATTCATTAATTTTTTAAAATTTTATGTGCATGAGTACATTGCTTACATGTCTGTAAATGCACCCATGTCATGTAATGCCCATGGAGGTCAGAAGAGGGCATCAGATTTCCTGGAACTGGAGTTACAGATGGTTGCTAGCTGCCATGTGGGTGCTGGGAACCAAACCCAGGTCCTCTGAAAGAGCAGCCAGACTGCTAACCACTGAGCCATCTCTCTAGCTCCAGATGTCTTTAAATTCTTTACCCAAATAATCTGACAATTATAGCATGCTACTTTTGAAAACAGGACCAATGAGAAATATTAGGATGCAGATTAGAAAGAGTAAGGTTTGGAGACAAGAAAATCTATGTTGAATCTTGGTTCCAGGGCTCTGTGTATATTAAATAGCTTCCTGGAGCCCTTCCATTTCTGGAACTCTGAATTATGTGGCATGGTATGACAGTAAAAACATTAACCTCATCATTCTAATAGTAAAAATTAAGCATGGTGCTGCCATTAAAGTCTGTTACAAAATATGTCTCAGTAAAAGTTAAACTCTTGAAGTTGAAGTTTCAGATTTTATATATGATTGAAGTGATGAGCTCCTTGTTACAAAATGTATCTCTGTGCTTCCAACAGGTCCATGTCTTAACTCTGTACTTTATCAGCTATCTCTTCTTATTCATCCTTTGACCATGAACATACTTAAATTGTCTTTTTATTACAACCATTCTTTTTATTAGTTATGTTAGTTGTATAAAATCATGGGCCTCAAGATATTTTCATACATGTCTATAAGATACGTCAATCATACTCACCCCTCCCTGTTCTCTCTCATCTACTCTTTAGATCTTTTTCTCTCTTTTGATATTTTATTTATTATTTTTATTTTATGTGTATGAATGTAATGCCTGCATGTAGGTAGGTGCACCCAAGTCATGTAATACCCACGGAGGTCATAAGAGGGCGTTGGATCCCCAGAACTGGAGTTATAGATAGTTCTTAGCTGCCATATGGATGCTGGAAATTGAACCTGGTCCTCTGCAAGAGCAGATGGTGTTCTTAATCACTGAGCCATCTCTCCAGTCCCTTTAGGTCTTTTTCGAGATGGCCGGTTCATTTTGAACCAAAGTCAAGAACTACGGCATTAATTCATTATGCTTTATGCCTATAATCAAAAGGTGATTCTTGAAAGCAATTTGAATTGAAATATTAATAATTATAAGTAGTACATGAACTTGTATATGAACTAGAAAAACCTTAAGCTGAAAATACAGTAGGAAGAAAGTAAAAATACCTAGTGTCCTGTGTGTTTGGCTAATAGCTAATACTCAGCATGTATTTATCAAAAGGATGTCTTAGAAAGATTCAGATGTTCAAATGCTTCCATGGCATCAGAAAAAAATCTTTTTCAAACCTAGAGATGCTTACAAAAGCAAGCTCACAAATGTGATTGCTAAGCAATATTGTAAAGATAAGGAAGACCAAGGAGAATTAGGATGCATGCTACCCTGTACTGGCCCAAGTGTGACTTCAAGCAAATCATATACCCTCCCTGGGTCTCAACTCAAGAGTATATAAACGCAGGAGTGTGGACCCATGACCCACAGAATTCGCCAGTCTGTACTCAATTTCTTTACATTCGCTGCTACATGTGGCAAATAAAATACATTCACAGCCACAGTCAGAGCAGTGAGGATTCTTAGTTGGCTTTAAATGACCTTTAATGTTCTGTAGGTTTTGATCACGTGGAAGTAGAGATTAAAGGCTGGTGTGCCAGGAACATAGCACTAGCCTTTATGGTAATACTCACATTTGGCATAGGACTCTGCCCCTACTTTGTACATGCTATGTATGCTGAGAGAGCAGGACCATGTCTGCTTACTCATTACTATATCTGTCATTGCTGTATCCCCTGTGACTAGCCCAGTCCTAGGATACCATGCTCACTCAGGAATGGATGTATAAGCTATTAATGTCTGTATCTGTGCTCTTCATAACTTCCAGGGGCACAAACTGAATTCCCAACACCTTTATTGTGGTTGGCCCCTGAGAAGTGATGACCAAGTATTTATTATATGAATCATAAAATATCTCCTCCATGAATAAAGATACCTGGTTATAAGGACTCTTCCACTGCCGTTTAATAGAATGAAATGCCTTATTACAAAAAATTTCTGCTGGCCTTACTGGGAATCAATACTTTTTCCTGGAAAACTGGGCATGGAAACTATCTATGCCTTGTGACAAAGTAGAATAGAAGTAACAGAAATGCTTAGCCCACTCTGGAAGGAGGCTCTGACAAGCTATCTTGGAGGACAAGCAGCATACAGACAGGTGAAGAAAGGCATTAGAGGCTGAAGTATCCTGCCATGAATGAAGAAATGCAATTACAAGACACTTCAGGTCTCTCCCAGGATTTCTAATTACAGTAGATCATTTAGCAACTGGTAACAACTTGGAAAATCTAATATATGAGTTCTGAGCTAGATGGATGTTAAGATATTCAGTAATTAACTAGACTGTGGTGCTTAATTCCAGAGGGAATCCTAATTGAGAATCCATTTAACTGACTTGACTTGCTCTTAAGAGGTTAGAAAAAAAAAAAAAAACACAGCAATG
>NW_008354502.1:1349150-1374920 GCF_000622305.1 Nannospalax galili
AAACCTTAATGAAAAATCCATTAAAATGCGTTGTCTTGCCTTTAAGAGGTTAAAAAAAAAAAAAAAAACACAGCAATGACAGCATTCAGATCGATGTTTCTGAAAAGCAAAAGCAATTGTTAATTACAAATGTATTGGAACTGAGTGTTGCTTTCAATTTTAGGACAAAACTATGATCAAGGGAAGCTGACCGTGACTTATAAAAGGTTTTCTTCTGCATCCTCAGCCAGCACTTTGCTTTCCTACTCATTATCAGCTGGTTACGATGCAGCCAAGCAGATCTTGTGTTTAATTACCTGTCTTCATTATGTTGTCTTTTCACTCTTTCTTCAAAACCCTGACTTTTCTAAACCTCTAATTCTCCATCTTTCTTATTGGCGTCCATCTTCCCAGTTTACACCCTGAACATTGCTGTTTTCCCAAGGAAGCTGGACTGCACCCTCCCACTTCCCTGGCCATTTCTCCTTTTTACTGGGAAACTTTGTCAAAGTTCATGGATTAGCTAATCCTTTTGCAATGGCTTCACTTTGTCGTCACTACTTTCTATCCTTCCTGGGAGCTGGAGATCACCAATTGCCTGTCCTGCCAACTCAGCAGCACCTCATAGATGTTTCAAGCAAATCAAGCCCAGTATTTCATAGCTGATTTTTTTTTAATACACTAAGTTCAGATTCATTCTTTCCATGCATCTCCGTTCCAAGGTATTGTGCCATTATCCACTAAAATGACCTGATAAAATAGCAGATTCTTTTCATTCCATCACTCTATAGGTGTTTCTAGCCAGAGTACAATCAGAAAAAAAAAAAAAAAACAGAACCATTAGAAATAAGAAGTTTTAGATTTATTGTGGGATTTGGCTAGAAGGAATTGTAAAGGCATGTTCAATCACTTTATATATGGCCGCCACTTAATCTGTTGCTGGGTCTGTCTCAAGAAAAACCAAAAGGAATCCTTAAGACCAGAAGTGCTATGGCCAGAGCGGTTGCCTGAGCTGAGTCAACACATTACCAATGGCATGTGCTCGCGTCATGCGCACAGTGTTCATAACCACGTTCTTTGCAGAAAAGATAGATTCATCCAAGCGCGGTCCGTTTTCCTTCCAAATCTCACATTACCTGTTACCCATAGCTAATCTAAAGCTACAAAATGATGAAGATTCTGCGAAACCCGGTTCCAGGTTAGCTGAGTTACAATAATACAAACTCATCAAAATATTCGCCTGGTTAACAAATCCTGTCTCTTTACCCACATCGTTGCTAAATAGGCCAATTCAATAACAGAAAAATCCCCCTTCCAGGGACGTCGACTTTTCACGTGTTTGCTTTCATCTAGTCCACTTTATTACCATGAAAACATCCTTCACAGAACGTCACGCTGCTCTTTCTACAAAAGTCAAATCTTAAAATAGTACACACTTATGCATCAGTCCCATATCTCTCACAAAATTAAATCCAATTGTTTGTCTTATATAAAAACCTTTAAGATCTGGGATATAGTAGAACTTAGAGGTAGGCTCTAAGTCTCGGGTACATTCTTTCCCTTGAACTTTAGCAGTTTGGGAACAAGTACAATCTCCATTCCTCCAAACATATATATTTGTGAATTTTCTCAAACTGTGCCTTCTCAACAGCTCCCTACCACTTCTCACCCCATGCACTGGCTGAATCTTTCTTATGCAGCTTAGATAGAATTTCATTTAGAAAGTCTTTAACTGATTTCCACTCATTCCTCCTTTTAGTCTGGCTTAACTCTTCCTCATTTGAGCTTTCATACCACCACACCTTGGGTATCTCGCTTTCACAACAAAGCACCAAATTATTTGGAAATCATTTGGTTATACTCTCTACTATTGGCCAATAAATATCTTAAAATATAAGGGCCGAGATGAATTTTTTCTTTTACTAGGACTAAGATCAAGTTTGATGTGTACAAGGTGCTTGTCCATGCTGCTAAACCAAGCTGAATGAACAATGTTTTCATGTCATTCAGCAAATGTAAGCTAGGACTGGCCCTGTGATATTACCCAAGGAGGGAGAAAAAAGAGGAAAACACATTTATGGTATTTTGTGTCTTTACCTCCTTCAATATGTCTGCTAATACTTCTCCCTGGAAAGCCTAATTAAAACACTCAGAAAATCATGAAAGTTATACTTTCTGTGAGAAGATAACAACTTCATGGAAAATTTACACTTTTCTGAAATTCTTGCATTAAAATAGATTTTCTCATTCAAGAATATTAGCTAGAAAATAAGACATAATAATTTAACAAATTTGTCAGATATGTAATACACATGAGAAAACCTATGTTTCATTTAAGCTAGCCACAAGCAGTTAGAAAATACACTAAAACACATAACCTAATTTTCAGTCTCAATAGAGAATACCTAGAAATAAACTTAGCAAGAAATATAGAAGAGGCTGGGTGTGGTGGTGCATGTCTTTAATCTCACCACTTGAGAGGCAGAGGCAGGTCTCTGTGAGATCAAGGCCAGCCTGGTCTACATAGTGAGTTCCAAGCCTCCCGAGGCTACAAGGAGACCCTATCTCAAAACACCCCAAAGTTATATATAGAAGTTATTTTTGTGAGAGATTTTAATAAAGGACCACAGGACATTTATGCAAAATGACAGTGGCTCTTGAAACAATGTCAATTCTTTTTATTCTGATTAATAGGATCAATGCAATTTGTTCAAAATTTAAAGGAAACATTTAAAGACCTTCACAAAACCATTTAAGTGCTTATTTGGATGTTAAGTGGATAATCTCAAATATGTAAATTTTGAAAAAACGACCTATTACAGGAACCCAAACTTATCAATCATTTTAAGATGTCCCATAGACATTTTAAAAACATTGTAGAATGAATGAAAGATTAATGCAATAGAAAAATAGTCCAAAAATAAAGTAAGTATATGAAATAAAAGCTAAAGGCAGCATTCTAAATCGGAGGAAGAGTCTTTACACTAGGAAAACAGCTTATACATGCACATAAAAAAAGAACATACACTTTTGCTTTCATTCCAATCCAAAATATATCCCAAGCAGGTGAAAGGACTACATTTTTTTTAGGAGACTCTAATTCAGTTGCTCTCAACCAGGAATCATTCTGAAACTGCTAAAAATACTACCATGCACAGGAAGCCCTTTATAAGAAAGATTTGTTCAGTTCAAGTTTCTGTGATGCCCCTGAGAAATACTGAACTAATCAAAAAGGCCAAAAATAGCAGTTAACTATGTAAACTATTAGCATATTTAACAATATGAAGAATCCAAGTGACAAATTGATTTAACAATGTGGTTGATTTTTTTAAGTGTAAGAAATATTTTTAAATGGCTTTAGTTAGAATTGGAAATGGGGTCTATTATTTGGGGTCCAGTAAGAGACAGACACCACTCAGTGATGATTTGAAGAGGATTCATTGAATAAAAACCATTATAAAGTACAACTGAGCTTGGAATAATGAGATGCTAGTCTGGAAGTAGTAAAGGAAATGCTAGAGAATGTAAACTAATAACTACGAGAAGCAGTTACTCTCTCTAGAGCTGAACAGGTCATTCAGGGAAGGAACCTTCCCTATTGCTGACGCAAGGTTGCTGGAGAAGGCACAGCTTGCTCGCTGGCGAAGAAGTATTTGTGAGCCAGCTGCCCTTGTGGAACTTTCTATAAACTCATTCTCCATACTGAAGTATTCAGGTCTACACATTAGCTGATCCTAATTGACAGAAGTAAAGTTTTCTGACTCCAGCATCCTCTTGTCTGTTACAAAGACTAGAGACAAGCTATTGTTAACTGCATCCTGGAGAGACACTCTGTATTGACATTTAGAGCCTGCTTTTCTGTTCACTTCTTAATTCCAGACCCTGTGTGATGCATTTTCGGCTGATGAGCTATGTGAAATAAGTATGTCCTTATGGCCTCTTCTCACTTCTGTTTAAAGACAGGAAGAGTGAGAAGCAGTGGACAGTGAAGGTAAGAACAAGAAAGACAGACAGAGAATAATGTACCTTATATACTGCACAAAAATACAATCTTCTGTAAATAAACACCTACCCTATGTTCTGTTAGCAAACCAAATAAACTAGTTTGGATTTAAAAAAAACACACGCACAAATCTAATGAAAACCTTCATTGTTCCACCAAAGTTGACCCCATGTTGGCAGATCCTTTGGTCTTTGATTGCTTATTCATTGTATATATATTTTTATGTAATCTGCTTCAAGTTAGTTCTGGAAAAACATGTTAAAATTACTTCTCTGTGGAATAATAAAAATATTCTAAAATTATTTAAAATAAAATACCATAACAAATCACTATTTTACATAATCACCATACATTAATAAAAGCAAATTATGTAAATAAAAATTAATGAAGCTGTTGGTCAATAAACATGAAGAACTATGCAACACTCCCAATTTCTAATTCTAGGAGGATTTTAGGGGGAAAGGAAGAGTTGAAATAAGGTCTCCTGTAGGCTTAGCATGACGACCAGGGATGACCTTTAATACCTGGCTTTCTTACCTCGGCCTCCCAAGTGCTCAGATTATCCATCAAGCCCAACATTTAATTTCTAATTCTTAACTGTAAAATACTTCTAATATTTCTTCTAATTAGAAAAGGTTTTAAGAATCTGTGCAGAGCTCATAATATTCCTCTCTAAAGTGTACTATTTTCAGGTGTTGTGTGACACTATTCCTGAGGAAAAGTGAACAGACATCTATTTACTCACACTAGATAGGGAACCAATGTCAGACCAAAGTAAGGATAACCACCAAAATCCAACTTGGTGAACCAATGAGTTTTATTGGGGTTACTTACAGGAGTGTGGGTGAGGGATTACTTACAGGAGTAGGAATGACTCAAAGACAGTCATATCACCAAAAGCCCGCCCCAGTATGGGTGACAGTTCAGGAAAGTGGGTAGCTGGAGCATATGTACAGCCTGCAGGCAGCTCAGCAGGTTGGAGAGAGTCTTTTTCAGGCAGCTCAGCTGATCTGTTTCATCCAGGCAGCTTGGCTGAAATGAGTGTCTCTCAGCAGTCCTTATGTTTAATATATGCTTGGGGAAGGAGAAGCACAGTGAGTCTAATCAGGGACTTCCTGAGGCTACTGAGTTGTTAACTTCCTTTCAGAACATCCTGATGTCTGCCTCCCTTAAGAGCATCCTGTCTTTTAACACCCTTTAGAACATTACATTATCTTAGGGAGTCTCCCTCCAACAGCCGTGACAAAAATACCATCTTCCTGGAGAAGATTTCTGTGCAATATCAAGCCCTCATTTTCTTCATCTCTTAGTGGTCCTGACTTTAGTGGTGTCTTAAAGTTGATAAGCTACTCTCACATACGTAATTTTAATTCATTACTCCATTCAGTGGCCTAGATGAAATAACATGTAAGAATAAGAGCAAGCATTCAACAGCAGGAAGTCACTAGGGAATATGAACACTGGGAAATGAAAGGGAGCTATCGTGTCTGCCTTAATTAATTGATGGAATCAGAAACATGTTACGGCTGGAGCCATGATCACCGCGACTCACCCAAGGGAAGCGGAAATCCTTGTTTGCATTGCGCTAAATGATGTCATGGGATTTATTATCATACAACTGACAGTTTTCAAAACATTGCATTAAAATTAACAAAAAAAACTATAACCAGGGAATTGAGAAATGAAGGCAAATATTCAGCATGCCAAATAGTTTAATGCTGTAAATCTGAGATCTCTATAATAAAGAATGATAACTAAAATTTTAAGAACTTACTAAGAGACATAATGACTATTGTGCTATCTCATTTTGTAAATTTAGGAAGTCAGTACTAGTTTTAACCCCATTTTATAGATGACAAAAATAAGGTTAAACAGTGGAAGCAAGCAGCAGTTCTTGAATTCAAACTCTGATCCCTCTGACTATAAAAATAACGGTTATTAGAGGAGGAATAAACAGATGAAATGAAGTGTTTTTTTAGAGCAGTAAAATCTGTGTTATATTGTACTCATGGGTATAAGACATGCATCTGTCAGATCCTATGGAACTGTATAGGCAAAAAGTAGACCTTAGAAGATAGAAATTTTAGGGGCTGGAGAGATGACTCACTGGTTAAGAGCACTGGCTGCTCCTGCAGAGGAGCTAAATTTGGTTCCCAGAACCCACATGGTGGCTAACAACCATCTATAATAACTCCAGGGGATCCAGCACCATCTTCTGGCCTCCATGGGCATTAAATGACATGAGTGTACTTACATGCAGGCAAAACACTCATAAAAAATTAAAATAATTTTTTTTAAACACAAAAGGCTATAAATGGCTAAAGTTTACAGATTAAGAGTCTGCAGAGTGTGGGTCCATGGACAGGACTCCTATATTAAACTTCATTCATCCAGAGTTTAGGGACCATTGCAGAAAGGGGGCGGGGAAGACTGTAAGAGCCAGAGGAGGAAGTGCATGATGACCATGTGGAAACAGAGTCTTACAGGCTCCTGGGACTTTGCTCATGTGAACCTACAGCAATGGTGTCAGCATGCTAAGACCCATGCAAACTCAAGCAGACAAAAATCCCAGCGTAGAACTGGAGAAATGGGCAGCAGCCCCACCCCCAATCTTAGCTGAAGAGCTATTGGCAGCTGATTACTGCTGGCTGAGGGAATGTTGATCTTCTTTAAGGGAGAGACTCTAGATAGGTTGACTAGAACCCAGTGGATGAACAAGCACCGAGGGATGTCTGGGTACACTAACTTGACTTGATAGACCTCAACACATATAACAGAATGCATGAAATCTGTTTGGGTGGGCTGGGGGGCTCCTGATGGGGGAGGGGGTATAAAGACGATAAAGATATTTGTTATGAAATACACAAAAATTCTGTAAAAAATACACAAACAAAACAAAAACATTCTGCTATTGACTTAGGGTCAGGATCCCGCACACCTCGTGAGTATCTGCTCTACTCCCTTCCTGTAGTCAGCACCTCCACGCATCACCACTCAGCTTTGCTTTATACGTAGAAGTGACTTTGATATACCACAGACATGCATGATCTCTAGCAATCCAATGCTGTGTCTTTTAATATTAAATAATTGTTAGAAGTTTATATATGCAAATATATCTATTTTGTCCAAAATTGAGATGACACTTCATAGTTATATGTTTTGAATTCTGTATGTCTCATTGGTAAATGGTAATCCAAAGCACATTCAAGAAGTAATACATCTAATTTTATAGCTATATAATTATTTTTAATCAATTCTCTGTGTTAAACAGCTTAATTGTAATTTTGAATTTATAAATGCTTCTGTACATTAAAGTCTTTATAATCATTTATAAACTTCATTTTGTAAATGAACGAGTAAAGAATGATATAAGAAGAAATTATGAAAAATTAACATCTCGGAAAACTGCATCAATTTCCGGGACTTTTGTGATAAGACGCATTTATTTTCTGGTTTGAGTTTTGGGTTTTGTTTTGTTTTGTTTTGTTTTGTTTTGTTTTGTTTTGACACAGTCTCCCTATAAGCACGGCTGGTGTTCTTGTTGTTTTTAAGACAGGGTCTCATGTATTCCACACTGGCGGCAAATGTGCGATGTGCCTAGAGATGACCTTGAACTTCATATCCTCCTACCTTGGCCTCCCAAGTGCTGGGACTACAGGCATGGGCTACCATACTCAGTTAATGCAGTGCTGGGGATAGAATCCAGAGCATACTAGGCAAGCATTCTACCTGAGGCACATCCTCGGCCTGATATGACACTTTTTTTTCCTCTTGACCGTTAGCACTCCTGGGTATTATTTATTTTTAGCATATGAGGGAAGGCTGTGGTATTTTTTCCTTATTTTGATTTTTTTCTTCTTTTCTGTATTAGGTTTATTTCACTCCAAGCATCTTAACAGGCACTTGTTAACTCAAACACAAAGGAACTTTTTGAGAGACTGAGAAGCGTGCAGCTTTGAAAGTAGAACCGAGCAACGTGCTCCCCAGTTGAAAGGAGATGATTCCAGAGGTGAGAAAGCAGTAACAAATGGAGACTTTCTTCTGCTGCTGCTCTTGTTTGAACAGTTTGGTCTGGGCTCTTCCTCACAGAGTGCTGATTTCCCTAGTGTCAGGAGGGGTCCAATTCTGGTAATACCCTGCGGAGTAGGGGGCACAATGCTCCAAAAGGAAATACTAGCCGAGAGCAGCAGATGTCAACCTCGCTAATGAAAAGACTCGTGTCCCATGAAGTTGTTGGCACCTAGGGTTTCTCCCACATGAATTGCTGCATTTTGCATGCCCTTGACTTTCTCAGCTACTGTCTTTTCCTTGTAGTGATGTAGAGCTTAATGGAAAAATGTAAAAAAAACAGGGATTTTAATCTGTTCTCGCTCTCTTTGGTTCTGTCAGCAAAGTTCAGCTGATCAGTCTGTGGTTAGAACACTGACACAGCTAACTAGAACCACTTGCCTTGTGTCCTGCTGAAAGTTCCTCAGTTCTGTTTGTCTCCGAGGGAGACTTCTGCAATGACTTCAGACAGGAGTTTTAAAGCATGGCTTTCTTTACTAAATTTATAATGATTTGCCTGGTTTTAAGACTTTGCTGATAGCCAATCAGTATCTGTTTCCTTCTCACTGTAACCCAATGCCTAAGTATAAAAGATCCCTGCTACCTACCTTCGGGGTCCAGATTTTGAGGCTTGAACCTGCTGGACCAGGTTGCAGCCTAAATAAAATACCTGTTTTCTGTGCACTCCTGGTGTCCTGCCTGATCTTTCCCTCTACATAGTGTAGCTCTTCACATATAAGAACATATCCACCATATTTTGTTAATATTTTTGAAAATATATTTTTTATTTTATTTTATATGTATGTGTGTATTGCCTACATGTAGGTGAGTGCACCGGTGTCATGCAATGCCCGCAGAGGACAGAAGAGGCTGTCAGATCCCCTGGAACTGGAGTTAAGTTGTTAACTGCCATGTGGGTGCTGGGATTCGAACCCAGGTCTTCTGCAAGAACAGCCAGTGTTCTTAACCGCTGAGCCATCTCTCCAGCCCCATATTTTGTTAATATTTGTTACCAATATTTCTCCAGTTTATTTTGCTTTAAATTTTTGAATGCAACATGAGATTTCACTTACAGACAGATTTCATTTCCATGTAGTTGAGTAAACAGGTTGTCTCCTTTACACCTTTACTGTTTCTGCTTTTTATTGTATTAAGAATACTCCTGATACTCTGTTTAAACGTATTATCACAGCTATCATCTTCGGTGTTTTTCTAAAAAAAATTTTAAGTTGAATTTTTGTGTGTTTCATACAGAACATCTCAATCAATCTTAATCATCTTTATAACCCCTTCCCCACTGGCACCCTCCCATAGCCCTCCACCCCACTGGAATTCATGTACCCTGTCATTTGTGTTAAGGCCTGTTGTGTCAAGTTAATGTCCCCAGATGTTCCTCAGTGCAAGTTCATCTACTGAGGTCTAGTCAGCCTATGCAGAGTCCCTCGCTTTAGGAGGACCAGCTCTTCCTCACCCAGCAGTAATCAGTTGCCAATATTTCTTCAGCTGAGGTTTCCAGTACCTAGCTGTGATTGTACAGTGTTTAGTAATCTGCAGTGTTTATTATCTGTATATATTTTCTTGTGCTTTATTTTGTTTTGCTCTTTGGTAGATGACAGAAAGTCATGCGAGCACTGGGGAAAATTAATCTCTGAGAGGAATGGAAAGAATTCACAGTGCACAGGGCACAGTACCATGGCTATTCATTGTTTAAATCGCAAATGGAATTTAAATACTTAACACAGTGAACAGATCCAAAAGTCAAGTCCTAAAATAACTTATTTTTAACCTTCTACTAAAGAAATATTCGAACATATACAAAAGTAGAGGGCAATATATTTTAATGTATTCCCTATGTATCTATTTCCCAGTTTCAATAATTAGAAAGATTTTTTAAAGTACTTCTCAAAGATCAACATATGCAAATAGAATATTTGACAATCAGGAGTTCCCTGAGAAGTGTTTACAACAATATGCTTCTGAAAGACCTGTCAGACTGCTTCAGATCTCCTATAGCTAAGAACAGCAGCTTAATTCTCCTAGTCATCTGTCACTATCTGTTCACCATTGCAGGAGATACAAAATACATGAGATATGAACACACACATCTGGGATGCACAGTGATACAGTGAACAACAGAAAAGAATGAAAAGTAAAATCAGAACTGAGTTAGAGTTCAGTCATTTCTGATATGTTAAAGTAGTAACATTCAGATTTCTTCTAAAAATTAAAAAGGAAATTAATAATGCCTATTTCTGAAGGTTTTATGGGGATGAAATGACGTCTTACATTTTATTTCTCTCATTGAGATATTTAGCAGTATTACTCTCTTATCCAAAATATTATTTAACTTTGAATTAACTAAGATTTATCGAATTCACAGGCTACGAGGATGCCTCAGTCAGCAAAACACTTGCCTTGCAAGCTTGAGGAGGACCTGAGCTCAGAGCCCCAGAAGCCATATAAACAGCTTGTGCAGTGGTGTGGGACCTGTTGTCACAGATAGGAGACAGAGACAGGCAGATCCCTGGAAGCTCACAGGGCAACTAGGCAGGTCTAGGTGGGAAAGTCCCAGGCCAATGAGGGGCCCTGCCTCAGACAAAAGATGGAAGGTGCCTGAGGAACAACACCAGAAGTTGTCTGTCCTTCATACCATCTCTCTCTCTCTCTCTCTCTCTCTCTCTCTCTCTCTCTCTCTCTCATCTATCATCTATATCTATTCTAACACACAAATGCACAACTAATTTTTAAAGAAGATTTATAAAATTTGCCTGTTATCAGCTAATAGCTAACTATGTCAAATTGTTCACACCATCTTTTAACAATCTTACTTTTTAAAATATTTTATTTTTTATTTTATGCAAATGAGTGTTTCTCCTGCACATATATAAGTACACCTTGTGTGTGCAATGCCTGGAGACCAGACTAGGGAGTTGAATCCCCTGAAACTGGAGTTGCGGATGATTGTTAGCTGTCATATGAGTGCTAGTAATCAAACCTGAGGCCTCTGGACAAACAGCAAGTGTTCTTAACCACTGAGCTGTCTCTCCAGCCCAACAATCTTACTCTTTATGTTTTTGTGAAATTAAGTTTGGAGTATGAGTTCTCAAATCAACCCTGAAGGACTATACCAGGGGATGCTAAGGTGAGGGTTTGAATATACGCAGTGTTCGAAAAACATTATGTAGAAGAATCAGAAGTAGAGAAAAACCATGTTCCAAACCAGGCAGAAGAGGGTAGCCAAAGAATGTCTTCTTGTTCAAAAAAACTAGAGAGAATATTTCAAGACATAGCTAAGAAAAGAGGGCAGTCTTTGCTGTCTTAAAAGAAAAAAAAAATCCAAGGTTTATATCAATCTGTTAAAATATCTGCAACATTTAATATTGTGGTTCCCAAGACTTTATAGCAACATGTACTTGAAATATTTGTATCATGCATGCTTATTTTTAATATTTTATTTATTATTTTTATGTGTATGAGTATATTGCCTACATGTGGGTAGGTGCACCTGTGTTATGCAATGCCTAAGGAGGTCAGAAGAGGGCTTCGGATCCTCTTGAACTGGAGTTATAGATAGTTGTTAGCTGCCATGTGGGTACTGGAAATTGAACCCAGGTCCTCTGCAAGAGCAGCCAGTGCTCTTAACCACTGAGCCATCTCTCCAGCCCTAATGCAAGCGCTTATTTTTTAAAAGCAGAACACAAAATCATATATGTATTACATTACAATTATATAAAATGTTGATTTATGAGGATACAAAGTAAACAGGGCAGGAAAAAAAATGAAACAGCTCATATACTAAAGTGGTAAGATTGTTTTTTGTTTTTTGTTTTCCTTTTCAATTCTCTTTATGTGATGAAATTGTACAATAAAGAAAAATTAAGAAATAAGAGTCTCTGGAACTACAGAAAAGCTGAGCCACATCACAACCCATCAGATGGGTCTAATTCTCACTAAGAGTATTGAGTGAACACCAGGATTCTTTCTTGAGCTAACTAACCTTCCTTACTTTCAATGTTTTGTCAAGGCAGGATCACAGATTGGAACTATGAAAAGATAATCCTATAGTGGGTAAGGGGAGATAAGAGATTATTTTCAGAGACAGACTGGAGTTTGATTATTTTTAGAGCAGTGTTTGGTAATAGCTTTCTTCAGTGCATGAATAGGAGGACCATTAATTGAGCAAGATTTTGACCTTAAACGTGCCTACCTGTCACCTCAGACTTCATTTTTAGCTTTACATATTACTAAAGTCCATTTTTCCATTGCAGAAGAAAAATCAAAAGTCAGCAACACAGATATTACTGACGTTTCCACAGGCAAGAAAAAAGGAAGAATTTCTATCACACACACACACACACACACACACACACACGCACACACACACACATTTCCCACCTCTTTTTAGGATCTTAAACTTTGCTAAGACCCAGACCCCCTCCCATTATCACCTGAACTCACTAATATTTAAGTAATCAAATTCTTCTTTTCTTTGTTTCCTGATCTTTTCTCTAGCTCTGCAGGCTTTCCTGTTCTTATCCAGGAAAAGTTATCTCGATTGCCAGTCTCAAAAGCAAACCTACACACCTACAGACACCAGTTCCCTCAACAAAGGTCCCCCAGATTCTAGAATCCAATCTTCTAAGAAGACGTTAGAGGACTGAATAGTATTTTCTCTTAATTCATTGTTATTAGGTACACTTAGTCGATTGCCAGTCTCAAAAGCAAACCTACACACCTACAGACACCAGTTCCCTCAACAAAGGTCCCCCAGATTCTAGAATCCAATCTTCTAAGAAGACGTTAGAGGACTGAATAGTATTTTCTCTTAATTCATTGTTATTAGGTACACTTCACATTTGAGTATAACCAATCAGTAGGAAATGTTTATCATATTGATGTATATTAAAGACAAGAGAACTTAACCAGATAGTTGAGAAATGAAATTGCAAAAGAACTTTAAAGTGAAAGAACACATGCAGTTTGATATTTTTAATTGTGTTATTTTCATATGTATATGCTTCGTCTAGAAATATGGTGCAATGGGCAAAATGAGACGTGGCATTAATCAAGATGGTCACCTCAATAAATTAAAGAAAAATATAACACGGAGAAAACTCTCATTTGTGCCTTGCTAATGAATTTGGGTATTGTATAAATAAAATATTGGTAGGTCTCACATACGATTTCTAACAAATAATTTCTCTACAGTGGTGGAATTGTTATTGCTTTTGAGTATGCTGGAATTCATTTCTCATTGCCTCAAATTCTGCAGCCTAAAATAAGAAAGAAAGTACATTTTTCCCCATGAGGAATTGTGACATTATCTTAATTATAATTGAGGAGCTTTCCGAAAGTGAGGGAGCGGGATATAAATTATAAAACTACATTCACCTTCAGGGTAAGGAAAAAGAGCTTCATCCTCATACATTTCTGAGGCCGGGGCTGGGACCTGAAGCTAGTGCCTTCCAGCATGCATGCTACCACGGAGTTTCACACTGTTGGTAGGTACAGGACAGGCATACTGCTGTAACAAAGAACCACATCATTTCAGAGACTTAATTAAATGGTTTTATTCACATACATGGCAGTCTAACTCAGGTTAGAGGAAAGTCAATTCTCTGGGAGCATTTGGGAATGACCCTCTTCCAGGGTCATGCCCTTGGATCCTTCTTGGGCCCCCTACATCTGGCTAAGGAGAAAGAGAACTGAAGGAGAAGAGGGGCACACACATACCAACAGCAGGGGAGGTTTGAAGCCAGAGTTGGACCAAGTTTTTAATATTTGCTCATCTATGCTTCCTTGGCCAGAACTTAGTCACGAAGCCCCATGGGGAAAGACTTTCTCTGGTGCCCAGAATCAGGAATTACCCTGAGCACCTGCTTTGTATTATGTATCATAAAGTCACTGTTTTGACGCAAAATTAATGTCAGGATGTATTACTATGAAAGTTCTCCCTCAACCTTTTTCAGGACTACTGGGACATGATGAAGTCACAGAAAAAAAAATTACACAGGGGTTCAGCAGTTACTTTGCCTACTATTATCACTCATCGATTTCAGATATCAAAAGATAATACAATGATGTGGTTCAAAAGCCAGCTGAAGGCAGGGTTGCAAATCTAGGCCAAGTCACGTGATTTCTCGCTCGGTGTTCTTTCCACACACCGTGTAATTTCATACCATTGAGGCATCCCCTGTAGTGTAAACATTTTACTGAACATGCTTGCAACTTTAGAAAGCGAAATGGGTAATAAAGAGTTAAAATGAAAAATAAGTGATTTATGCTCAATACATAGTATAGAATATGTCCAAAAGGGGATGCTCTACCTAGCAATGAATTTACCATTAATGAAGTGTAAAGCAGAACTTCACAGTCATTTCTGAGAACATTGCCAAATGAAGATTTTTCACCAGATATTCTCTGGGGCTCAACTAGTAAGAGCTATAATAAAAACATTATCTGTTCTCATTTTCCTTTTGTAGCCAAAATTTAAGAATTTTATGGTTGTAGCTGTAGGAAAATGTTCGTCTTAACGAAAAGCTTAATCCCATGGGAAATGCATTTATCTTTGATTTTTTAAAAGAAGTTCTTAGGTCTTGGGAGAGTTCATGAGTTCAGTCCCCAGACATAAACACACCAGGCAGGGTGAAATGGGAAACTGGGACAGACAGCAATGGTG
Source organism: Nannospalax galili (assembly GCF_000622305.1). Lineage (NCBI taxonomy): Eukaryota > Metazoa > Chordata > Mammalia > Rodentia > Spalacidae > Nannospalax > Nannospalax galili. The sequence goes on from NW_008354502.1 coordinate 1,363,859, forward strand.
ACAGTGTAGCAGACACTTGATCCCATCAGATTCAACAATGAGAGTCTGAGAGAAAAGAAGCAACAGTGTTTCTCCCTGCCACCTCATTCAAGGTACCTAAGGCTGAGATGTCGGGTGGTTTTTTTCCCCCTTTGATTTGAGTGTATGTTGTTAATGCAATAAGAGACAGAAAAAAAGGTTAATTCTTAAAACTGAATCTAACAGAAAAGCGTTGAAGCATGAAGGATCCTAAAGGACAAGACAGGATTTCCTCCATGTTTGTCATCATCTCATTACATAAGCACTTGTGAGAGGAGCGTTAAGAAATCATCTCTTATTTGATATCCTATTTCATGTCTGGCTTTCTGAACAGGAGAAATACTGTGTTTAAACAACAATAGATTTCAAATGTAATTTCAAGATCACTTTCCAGAGTGAAGACATGTTTCCTCGCAATATTCTAATCTGCTGTCATGATTGTTCTTCTGATCACAAACTAAAAATCATTTTAATCCACTGAGAAGCCATTTGTCACATCAGTAGAATGCCCTTCATTACAAATATAGGTATAGTGACAGGCCTTCCTCCTGAATAACAGCAGATGTGTGAAGGAACACACAGTAATATTGGCATTTTAAATCATTTTTCTTGACCCACAGTAGCTTACTTTCCTTCATTCACACTAGCACATGCTTTTATTATTATGTCTACGCTCTTTGAATGGGAAAAGAAACACTCAATACTAGCATGCGGTATTTAAGTGCATATTTATTATGTCGTTTAATTATAATATTAGCCTTTGATAATTATTTGTTTTTTTATGGATAAAGACATGAAGGTTGAGCTTTCCTGGGCAGTAAGCAATACACTCAGGATATTAATTCAGATATACAATGACTCTAAAAACCCATTATTTTTTTTTCATAATGTTCATTATGCAAAGTTGTTTGTAAACCTGAATGATCACACCTTCAGATTTAAATTTCATCATGAAAATAGGAACAATTTAGAGCTTTTACATTCACATAAGCTAAAGACAGCCATCTAAATCCATTCTCTCCATGAGCCCTCCAAATGACATATGTCAACAAGAACTAATAAAAGCACGCATTACCTACCCATGCAGCTTATCTAAGATACAGAGAATACTGTATGACAGTTTATATTTATGTATGTATTTGAAAATGGCATACAAGAGACAGCTTTTACTCTAAGACATGGTATTTCTCATTAAACACAACTGAAACTTAATGTAAAACAGAATAGAACCTGTAACATTAGATAGCAGGAAATACACGACTACAATAATACAGAGCAAGAGGCTGTGGTGGCACATGGCCGCATTTCTTTGGGGTGTTTGGTAGTGAAGAGAATTGGGTTTTATTCACGATACATTCCAAGGATTTGCATTTTATAATTTCATAAGTGACTTTAAGAAAAATGTCAAATGTGTCACTTTTTTATTCTACATGAATAAAGGAGGTACAGCTCTAAGCAAATTAAAGAGCACAGCTATTCTTCGATTATATGGTACTTAAACCTGCCTCACAGGTTTGGAGACCCTCTCATCCTAAGAATACATTATAAACAGGTCTAAATGCATTTATCTTTGCCCAGTGCTGGTATATTTAATATTTATAGAATAGAAAAGTCCCTGGGATCTTGTTGTAATTTGAAATAATACATTTCTTAGACAAGATTTACATATTTTCTGGGAACCCCTAGCATTCAGTTTTTATATTACCTGCTACATCAGGAAGCTGCAATTACATCTCTGAAAAGCTTTGATGCTTGTCCTGATTAGTCCATTTCAGTATTTACAAATCAGGATGTCATAGAGGACCTTTTAAAGTTTATTGTAATGACTTGTTTGCATAGATATCTTTTCTCTTAGCCATTGAGGTTTGTATGTTGTCGTTGCATTGTTTTTATTTAGTAGAATGACTTACAAAGAGAAGACCCAAAATACTGTTGATGGTAGAATAGGCTAAATTACTCCCAGAACTAAATATAAAATTTTCCTCTATATGAGAGTTTATTAAGAACCATCACCAAATTAAATAAGAATAGTTTGAAACAGAAATGACCAAGCCTGTGTATATTTACAGATGTCTCGATAAGTTTTAGAAAACATTCAACTCTAGTCACAGAAAGCTTAGGTTTAGAAGGTGACTAAGTAAAGCTTAGTTAAAGCTTAAAGACTGACTTCATGATTCTACACCCTAGCTGCGGTATGAATCTCCCAAAGAGGTCTCTCCTCACAGCAGTCCTGAAAGGTGTGTTGTCCTTTTGGCTCAGTCTTAGCTCACTATCACAAGCCAAGGCTGATTCTGTCAGAATGATTACCTAGAGAAATACAAAGCCAATTGAGCCTAAAGGGTACAAATTATCCAGTTTAAGGGCAAAAGCAAAGTCAGAGATCATCTCAGCTATTAGATGCAAGATTAAATGAGGAGCTGAACCCACAAGGGGCGATAGGCAACCTTGAGCCATAGATGCATAGAGCAGGAAACAAAATTGAAGAATTGAAAGAGAGATTGAGGAAGGCACATGAGAAATGTACAACTTTACCCATGATAAGGGTCTTTCTTAAAGCATTCTCCCCCAGGTCTTTTATGCTTAAGTTATTTATTCTGAGTGAAATAAATATATAAGGTAGACAGTAAGAAAGAACCTACCCTAGCCGTTATACACAATTTCTAACTGTTGTTGGATAAGTAATGCATGATCTCACTTGGGAAAGCTAAAAAAGTAGAGCTCGTGGAAAAAGAAAATAGAAGTGTGCTGAAGAGTGGAGAAATGAGGAAATGTAGGTCAAGGGGTACAAACTTTCAATTATAAGATGATAAATCCTGGCAACCTAGTATACATCATTGTGACTACGGTTAATGTATTGTATGCTTGAAATTTGCTAAGAAAATAGATCTGATGTGTACTTACCACACACACGGAAATAGTAACTATGTTGAATATGCCAATTAGCTTGATTGCGGTGATCATTTCATAGCCAATACATAAATCAAAACATCACTCTGTATACCCTAAAGCTGTCATTTTGTTATTCATGCTTCATTAAAGTAACAAAGAATGAAATATAGTGTTTGTGTTTTTTTTCTTTTTATTTCCTCATGAAGATCTGAGTTTTGAACCTCTATTATTTTCTTTCTCTCTAAAGAACATCTTCTAATATTTCTTCTAAGGAACAACATCTGCCAGTAACAAATTCCTTCAGTTTGTCTGAGAAAAGATTTCTCTTTCAGTTTTGAGGGGTAAAATCACAGGGTGCAATATTCTAGGTTGGTGGGTTATTTTTCTCTAAGCACATTAAATATTTCATTCTACTCTCTTACATAATTTGAGGAAAAACTGATTGTGATTCTTCTGGTTTATTTTTTCTCTAGACACAAGTTTTTCTTATGTTTTCTTTCAGGAAAAGTTTTTTCTTTCAGATTTTTTTTTTTTTTTTTGTAGTTTGAAGATTACATGGTTAGTATAGTTTTCAGAGCTGTATCTCGGTGCTTATTCCAGTTTTCTGGGTCTGTGTTTGGTGTGTGACATTAATTTGGGGACAGTCTAGTCATATTCTGCTTAGGCAGAGCATCATTTTTTGGTAGCTGGCCCACACTCTGGATGTTTTCTTTCATGCCATTTAGTCTCTGTTCACTCTGCTTTTCAGTTTTAAAGATTTCCCAAGCACCAAGAGTCTTTTTCTCATTTGTGTCCACTCTACAAATAAGTCCACCTGGGCACCCCAGTTCTGCTGTGGCGCTTTTCACCATAAGCGTTTCGTGTTAGTTCTCTCTTAGGACTTCTTTCTGTCTACAGTGTCTACCTTTCCCTATATTCTAGCTGCTTCGCCCATTGGAAGCCTTCACATACCAATCATTATTGTTTTAAATTCCTACATACTAATTCCAACTTTCCCACAGTATCTGGTTCTGAGGTTTTCTGTCTCTTCTAACTGTACTTTTTGCCTCCTTTGTAGGGTTTATATTTTCTCTCAGTAGTGACACATGTGACACTGGATCAATAGAGTGACTGTAGATAAGGCTTTAGCAATGTGATGGGAAGGTGTGGGAAGAAGACAGCATTCTCTAGTCTTACTGTTTAGTATGCTTTCTGTCAGTGTTATGGTTCAGGTCTGATATGTCCACCCAACTGATATGCTTTGGGGAAGTAGCTGGAGTCTGACAGCTTTGACCTGCTCAATGGAGTCACCCCTTGATATATGATGGCACTATTGACAAGGGGTGCAAAGTAGGTGGTGGGATCTAGCTTTAGGAACCAGGTGTATTAGTGACTTGTATCACTACTGTGACATAATAACTGACAGAAAGCAACCTAAAGGAGGAAGGTAGCTTATGGGTCACAGTGTGAGTGTACAGCTCATCACAAAGGCAGAAGGGAAGGCAGCTGGTTATCTTCACCTGCAGTCAGGAAACAGAGAAAGATAAGGGCTAGTGACAAGTTTGCTTCCTTCTTTACTTTTTTATCCAGCCTGGGTCCCCTGTCCAGGGGATTGTGCCAATCACATTCAGGACGGTCTTTCCTTCTCATTTAAACCTCTCTGGGAAAACCTTCACAGATATACCCAGAGATGCCTTGGTGATTCTAAATCCACTCAAGTTGACACTGTTGTTTTCTGTCGCTATGTGAAACACCATGACCCAAAGTGACTTCTGGAAGAAAGTGTTTATTTTGGCTTACATGTCATTCCAGAGGGAGAGTGCAAACGGAAGGGAAGGAAGGCACCAGGTGGCAGGAGCAGGAAGCTAAGAAGTCACATCTTTTAAAACTGTTTTGTTTTCATTGTTTTTATTTTATGTGTATGAGTGTATTCCTACATGTATGCAAGTGCACTCATGTCGTGCAATGCCTGTGGAGGTCAGAAGAGGGTGTCGGATCCCCTGGAACTGGAGTTCTAGACAGTTGTTAGTCACCTTGTGGGTGCTGGGAATTAAACCTGGGTCCTCTTCAAGAGAAGCCAGTACTCTTAACCACTGAGCCATCTCTCCAGCCCCAGAGATCACATCTTTAATGCCAAACACAAAGTAAAGAGAAGGAACTGGAAGTGCAGTGAGGCTGTGAAATCTCAAAGCTAGCACCTAGTGATACACTTCCTCCAGCAAGGCTTCGCCTCCTAAACCTCCCCCAACAGTGCCACCAACTGGGAACCCCGGGTTCAAATGCCTGCATCTATGAGGGCTATTTCTTATTCAAACCATCACATTGACAGTGAAGATTAACCATCATGGTAGGTCACTGGCTTCTCTCCAGCTTTCTACTTCCTGCTGTCTATAAAATAAGCAGCTTTGTTTCATCCTATACCCCCACCTCTGCCGTAGCTGCCTTGCATAAAGCACAGTGCAGTGGATCTAGGTGGCCTTAGACTGAAACTTCTAAAACTATGAGTCAAAATAAATTTTTCCTGTTTTAAATTCTTGATGTCCGATACTCTGCCACAATGAAGGAAAACTTAACACAGACAATATAAGGAGATAGCTGAGATAATAGATAAAGAGAAAGATCTCTTTGTTTTTTGTCTCACAGTTTTGGAGATTCCAGTCTATGATCAATTGCCTCATTGCTTGATACCCTGATGAGTCAGCACATCACAGTGGGCACAAATGACAAAGCAAAATCACAAAGTAAAATAGGGAATGAAGAAGGTCCCACCATGCCTCTGAAAGCTATGCCCTCAGTGATCCTAAAACTTCTTACAGCGTCCTGCTTATTAAAGTTTCTCCTACTTCCCAGCAGCATCACCTGGGACCCCAAATTCTTTAACACCTGAATCTTTGGTGGCCATTCAACATTGGAATCAAGACCTGTCATTGGGTCTCACTCTTTCAGTGTGCCTATGTTTCTGGACTGGGAACTTTACAAGCACTTTCAGCTTGCTCCTTCTTAGGTAAGTCCAGAAGGCTAAATATGATTAGAACTGGACATTTTTGTTTCTCAGGCTAGCTGGGTTCTGACATACTCCTAGCACATCAGGCTCTTGTTTAAAATAGTTTCTTCTCGGTGAGGACCTTGCTAACTCAGTCTGCCCTGGTGTATTGCTGAGTGATGCCTTTTTCCTAACCCTGTAAAAAGCACAAGGAGATGTGTGGTGTTTCCTGTGAGAGCCTTGTTCAAGCTCTTAGGTGTAAAACTCCAAATAGCGTAGGATTCAACCCATAGCTGGGCTTCCCTTGATATTTTAACTGTTACAGTATCCACAAATCTCCATCAAATCGCTTAGTACAGCTCAGGTTTTCCTTTTCCTCACTGGGCCCTGCAGTGCCTTCAGTCCTGAGTCTCAGGTGCACTGAGTTATGATGCTCCTTTTTCGTGTCTGTCTCCACAGTCTTGAGGCAGCAATTTGCTCACTGTCCTTACCTCTTACAAATCAAAGAATTGTTGGTTTTTCAGTCTGTTATTCTTACTTGTTAGAACGAAGTAATGCTTTCCAAGTGCCTTATATTATGTTTCACACTAATGCTTTTCTTGCTTCACTTCTAATATGACCTTTAAATGTTATTTTTTTTAAGATTCTTATTTAAATATGGAGGTTCTCCAACTATCATTAATAATTTGCTTTAATCATACAAGTGAGCAGTTAGCTGATGCGCATTGACATGAAAATGTCAAAGTAGCTGCAACACAACCAGTATCAGGATATCAGCGCAGGAGAGAGCCCTGGAGGTCATGTATCTAAATTATTTGCATGTTAAAAAGACAGGGGTGGGGGTTGTTCACTAACTCTGACTGTTCAACAAACAGTAGCAGTCTCATCTCATGACCCCCTCCAACTGTCACCACTGTCATGATAGCACATGTGATACACTTGTATCTCTCCAGCAGGTAGTGTAGAAATGTTTTGTAGGAACATTAGTGGCATCTCCTCCTGCTGAGAACCAAATATATCTCTACTATCCAACATTACAGTCATAAAGGACATTCCCTTCATTTCAGACACATTAGTCTCTCTGTTTTCTTCCTTGAACGCTTCTGGCATGCTAGGTACTTTCACAATAGTACTTAAACATATTGAACTCTTTCCCGACTGCCGAGGTTTCACAGTGCTAGAAGGTGCTATGCAGGCTTCTGGAGGAGAAAAGACATCAGCCAAGATATGTACATTGGTGCAATAATGGTAAGACATGCTGTTTGGGAGGGAGCTAAATGTTCTCTGGATTAGATATGAGGCTTGCTCCACAGAAGGGAATTCATGTACTGTAAACATGGTCAAAACCCATGGTTAAGGAAGCCATAGGTCTAAAGGGGCGGGAGGGGAGGGGGGCTATTGATGTTGTTTTGCTAAACGATCATGTCATCAAACTGTCTTCTAAGTATTTTTGCTTATATCCATATATTTGTGCTGCTTCCAACCTTGATCAGAGAAGCTTTTTATTGCAGGATATAGTGGTTAATATAAAGACTCATAACTGTTCAAAGTGCTGAGAATGACACCCATATCAAGTCATTCCCCAAGGCTTGGAGGTCACCATGGAATAGTGGGTGGAAAGAATATAGAGCCAGGGACAGGACAGGGAGGAGTGATGTGAAACACTGTCCTCTGGCATGACATGGCTATTGTTCACATGAACTCAGCAGCTGTGACTACCTGCACAAGATCAAGCCAGTTAAAAATCCCAGCATAGACAGGCTAGGGATTCCTGAGGTCCCACCACCAGCTGGAGACTATTGGCAGTTGATGGCTGCTACAGCAGGGAGAGCCACTCTTTTAAGAGGTGGCCACCAGTAGATTGCCTAATGCCCAGGGGGACATGACTTCATACCCATGAGCATATGGTCAGCACTGATTGGACTCAGTAGCCTATAAAAAAAGAAAGAAGAAGACATGAAGTTAGGTGGGAGATTCATGGGGGGTGGTGAGAGGGAGGGAATGGGAATTGAATATGATCAGAAAATACTGTATATATGCATGAAATTTTCAAAGAATAAAAAATAATGTTCAATCTTCCTGCTGCTTCAGCAAACACATTGGTGCTTCCCTGTCCTGGCTGTATGGAGCTTTAGGAAGTGGGATGAGCTAGGAGAAACAGTTTATAGTTTAGTAAGAGATATTTTACAGCTTAACATTTTCTCCCCAAATACCAATAATTCTACCATTCAAGATATTTGCTGTTTATGTTTCAAGTGCGAAATAGCTCCACATAGCATCACAGAAAACCTTTGTATTGTTATTCCCTAAGACTTGCTGTTATTTTGACCCTAGAATAGCTAGACCTTCCGAGAAATGTAGAAATTTGCCTCCATACCAGGATTTGTTAAATACTTGATGATCATCAGAAAATTTCCTGTCAGGAAACAATAGAGGGTCTGAAGCTCAGTCCTGTTGTGCTTTTAGACAGGAGGATTCTAGTTATTTTTTTCTGTACAATGATAGTGAGCTTCAAGTTTTTATGCATTTGTTGTTTATTTTAACAAAGCCGTAATTCTTCATTCGTTAGTTCATTCATTCTGCACAGATTTGTTAATTAGAAAAGAGATTCTGTCTTCATGGGACTTACGTTGTAGTGGGAGAGTTTAATAATAATAAGTAACTACTTACTACAAATAAAATTAGAATAAGTGCAAGTGAATGAACACACACCGAAAGGCATTTTGGGACACAAATCTGCCTCTATAGGCCTATAGACAGACGATAGAGAGAGAGAAAGAAAAAGAGAGAGGTATTAAAGTACAGGAAATTTGTGGGGATTAGTAAAGGGGTGCAGATACAGGAAGGGGATCTAAATACGATCAAAATATATTGTATGAAATTTACAATTTCTTTACAAAGAAAGGGAAAAATCACATAAATATCATCATATGTTGAAATACATTATGCTAAAAAATCAAAGTAAATGCAAGTTTAAAACGGCATAACTTTTAGGGGCCTCTTTGTGGAAGTGAGATTTGAGCACAGATTATAGTGAAAGAAGTGAGAGGAAAATCTGCACAGCCATCTGGAGCAGGAAATTCAAGGCCGAAGCTAAAGCCGAGGCATAATTCCCTGGAGCTGAGATATATTTTCTATCCCTGGGATCAGCTCTCCAGAAGATAGCATGTTGAGAACGATCGTGTGGCCACAACAGAAGGAGAGCAAGGGAGGTCGAGAGCAGGAAAGCTCTGAGCAGTAAAAGAGCCTCCTGGGACGTTCTTAGGAACAACCGTCAAAGTCAGATCAGCATCTACAGCGTGAGCTAAGGGAAGGCTCCCTTTGAACGTGTCCTAAGTCAGGCTCTTCAGTGGCTCTATGTCAGTGCTTCTATAAGACTAGCGTCATGTAAACCATTTCAGAATCATTACGGTTCAGATCATGTGGGTATGGTGTGGAGTCTGACACAGAACACGCTTCCACACTGATACTGCTCTTCCTCTTTGAGATGGGAGGCTCCAGTCTAAGGCACCCTCAGACTCTGAACTCCTTTACATGGCCTATCAGGCTTTGCTCTAATGACGGCTTCAGCTTCCATTCTTGCTTCCCACTCCCACCACCTCCCCTCTTTCACTGTTTTACTTCAGGTATGAATCTTTTTATTTTATTTATTTATTTATTTATTTACTTATTTATTTTATTTTTTTGATCTTTTTGAGACAGAGTCTTCCTGTAGCCCCAGCTGTCCTGGAACTCACTATGTAGACCAGGCTGGCCTTGAACTCACAAAGATCTGCCTGCCTCTGCTTCCCAAGTGCTGGGATTAAAGGCGTCTGCTACCACGCCCGGCTTGAATCTTCTTTTTTAAATGAATTATTTATTATATGTATATGAATGTTTTGTCTGCATGTGTACACCACGTACATGCAGTAACCACAGGGGAGGCCAGAAGAGGGAGTTGGATCGCCTGGAACTGGAGTAATAGATGGGCCGGTCATGTGGGTGCTGGGAACTGAACTCTGGTCCTCTGCAGAGCAGCAAGTGCTCTTAACTGCTGAGCCGTGTCTCCTGCCCGTGAATCTTTCTTAAACAGTCAGAAGTTCTCTTATCCCTTGGCCTTCACACAGTTAGTGACCCTCTTCCTAGAAAAACATCTCTCTGTGTTCAACAGGCTCTTACTCATTTACCTGTCCCCAGCTTTGCTTTTATTTCCCTTACGTGTAGGATAGCGGCCTTCCTACGTGATACCAAAGCATTATCTTCTAAAGCAAGGCCTTCACTCATCCTTGGATAATATCTCATTTAGTCTGCTCCATGGAATAGGGAGAGAAAGAACCAATACCGTGCCTTCACTGCTGCAGTCCTAACACATAACACAGTTTAAAACAAAAGTTCCAATGTATTTAATGTGCAAATACATGACTGAAGTAATTAATTGAAGCATCCATGATGCACTGATGTATCGATCTATAGAGAAAAACGTACTTTTCTAAAAGGTAGCAGAGACTGACAATTATGTAGCCTAAAATTTAATGAATAATTTTCAGTAAACAACTTGTCATCTTGACAATAATCTGTTGTGAATCTAGATTAATCAACCTTTTTAACTGAGTGATTTATTGTCAATTATTTTTGCATTTTAATAAAATATAACAAAGAGAACTAATGCTTCAATCTATGTCTTAAACTGGTTAATGTCATCTTTGCAAATAAAATCACTGCCACATAAATATGGCCCATATGTTTCAAAGTTCTGTGACCTTTTCATTTTCCAAAATGCTTCAAACATTAGTTTATCAAACATTTTCTACTAACTAAGCAGCATGTTATTTTTTTGTCTGTATTTCTCTGTATGTTTTAGTGTGCCTATTTTGACAGGCCTCAAAATCTCATAATTCTTGTGGCATATACAAAACAGTAGGCTAACTCAGGACAACAGGATAGTAGATCTGTATAGGTTGCATTATTATTTTCTTTAAAACATTGGTCAGAATAAAGATGGATGGAGGTCCAGACTGCTTTGATTGGGTCAAGACAGGGAGTCTGAATATGACAGTCAGTCCCCAGGAAATACTATAATTATAAAAGCTTTGATACTTTACCAGTCAGCACAGAAATCAAGAGAACTACATATGTGTATATTTTAGGTACTGGTATTTTAATCTTAAAATGTATTTGTCTTAAAATTGAATCTTAAAACATATATATATATAT
>NW_008354502.1:1374976-1383537 GCF_000622305.1 Nannospalax galili
AAGAAACACAAAATTGGCTCATACAGTTGTTGGGCCAATGAATACAAAATTGCAGGTCAGGTGGAAACTTGGGCAGAAGTTGATATAGTCCTGATCTGAAGTCCTTAGGGCAAGAAGCTGACCCTGGAGTTTTATTGGAGATTTTTTTTCTCCCAGATCTCAATTTTCGTGTCTAAAGCTTTCATCTTATTAAATGAAGGCCATCCATCGTCAGAAACAATCTTTACTTAAAAAGCCAATTGATTGTAAATGTTAAACATATTCATAGCAACACATACAGTTTTTATTAAATAACTGGACACTATAACCTAGACAACTAAATACATAAAATTCATCATCATATGTTCTAAAGGACATTTTTTAATAGTCTATCTATAAATAAATGAATAATTGGTGATGATCCAAAGTGCAGGCCTTCAGCCAACTCCTAGTGTTAAAGTAGTAACAGAGAGATCTGACAGAGGGTAGAGCATCCAAGAACCAGGTGCATGAGAAGAAATCTAGCCTCTAATAGGAACTGGGGAACTCTGAGAGCAATCATTAAGTGCTAGATCACACAGAGGATAAGAGATGGCATTACAAGATACTTGCTGTGAAGGGGATACATTTCAGAGGATCAGTTTTAAAGCCAGAGATGTTGAGTATAACGACACACACCTGTAACCCCAGAACTCCATCAAAAGGATCAGGAGTTCAAGTTCACGCATGGCTACACAATGAGTCTGAGGCTAGTCTGAGTTACATGAGACTCTATAAGAAAGAGAGAGACAGACAGAGAGAGACAAAGAGGAGGGAGGGAGGGAGGAAGGGAAGGAGGGAGAGAGGGGGGAGGGAGAAATGAGAATGTGATTATAATAAAACAATATAAAATATGGGTCTAAGATAGTTCATATAATAAATGCTCAATTTTTAAAAATATTTCCTTTTCTCCTGATCTCTAGGGAAGCAAAATGAGATCTGGGCAACTAAGGCCCCAGGTTAGAACAGAACCAACAATAAGTAGGCTCCACTCCAGGCTGTGATAGTAAATGCTCTCTTCCAGTTTTCTTGTTCCATTTCCCAAAGGTCTACAGTTGTTTCTGAGTAAAGACAGGGAAGGCCCCTGATTCCGCGATGATCCTGCTTGTTGAAAGTTTCTTATAGCTTATGAAATTCATTATATAAGTTATTTGAGCTTGTAATCTTTAAATTCCATGTCTCCCAGCCAGAAGGTTCCAGATCATTATTTAGGACTTACTGTGCAGTTAAGTAATTCTTGTAACATCATCATCACATGGTCCCATATGGTGAGCCACAGTGCTAACATTCTAACCGCAGGACTCATTTCATGGATGAACACCATTGGGGTCACTTAAAGGTTATCTGAGAGAATTAATTCCTTCAACTTGTGCTTCAGGCTGGCCATATGGTCCCAGACTCTGGGAATATTCTCCCAGGGCAAATGCACAGGGTCATTTCACACCATTAGTGAGTATCACCTGGAGGTACAAAGTGTAGCTGACTCATCAAAGTATCAGAGTCAAGTACAAAAAGATAGCTCTGCTAAATCAGAGATGAAGTAGCTTTTAAGTTTAGATGCAGACATCTTACCAAGTGTTAGGGCAGGTACAAAAGTCAAAGAGAAAACGAAGGAATCCTCATCTTACCACCCTCTGTATATCTTAAACAACTCCCCAAAAGTATATGCAACAATTTTCACAAAAAATACCAAAACCAACTAGAAAAGTCATAGCACAAGGAAATTTCTATTATAACACCTCAAGTGAATAGAGGACATTACAAGTATTCTAAACTTAGAAAGAGAGAAGAGAGAGAATTGCAAGATTACCAAGCCAGCATAGCAGGAAAGCTATTCCCATAACTTTATGGGAAAAGAGCTCATGGACTTTCTAGGTTTTGACTTTAACAGAAACAGGTTGAGGGTTTTTGTTGAGGTTAAACAGATGTTTGGTTGATGCAACACTTGCAGGGTTCTTTCTGTTTTGACTTTAGAAGAAATTAACAAAGGTTATGTGGAAAGAACCATAATCGCCCTTTATAAACTATATACTTAACACAATTTCTCATTTAGTGCTTTTCTTCACATATTGTATTTTAGAGTTGTAATCAGTGTGTGACATTTTATACTCTGATAATTCTAAGACTATTAAGATAGTCATTTTTCATTACAATAAATACTTTTTAAATTGTTACATTTCCTGTTCATGTCTTTTCTTGCTGTTATAATTGTGTCACTCTCCAGATGGTAGGATGATAAGTCTTGCAAAAATTCAATAGCTTGCTACATACGTATGACTTTTATGATCTGATTGTCAGGGGCAGAGTAGAATACCCCCTTCAAAAGTAAAAGCAAGTTATTAAAATGGAGGAAACCCAATGCCTGGCAAGTCTCTTTGTATATTAGATACAGTTTACTTTATATCTAGGGATAACATGCAGTGACAAATATTGTGAATGTAAAACAACAATTGTCTCTGAGTTGGACCCAGATAGGAAGGTCACCGAAAAAGATCAAGTTATGGGTTCAAGGTGACCTGCTGAGAGAGTAATGAAGCCTGGTAGAGTCTATAGCATTGGATGTGTCAGCGAAGGGAAAGATGCTGTGCAGCATTTACTGTGAATTCCAGTAGGGGGATCATAATGTTGGAGGCAAGACCACCAAGGTATGTTTAAGAAAGCTCACTGCTGGGTGAGGGAGAATTTGTCTTCTTTAAGAGAGTGATGCTAGATAAGTTGACCAGGCTCCAGTGGATGAATTCACACAGAGGAACATCTGGGGATACAAATTTGACTCTATAGGCCTTAACACACATAACAGAATGCCTGAAATCTGACCTGGGGGAAAATGGGAGAGGGTGCAGATAGGAGAGGGGATCTAAACATAATTAAGACATGTTGTATGAAATGTACACAAATTCAATAAAAATAGGAAAAAAGAAAGCTAATATTTAGAATAGATACTTTATAATCACCTCTAACTTGTATGATTCATGAATATATTTTGACAGTTTTTAATGTGAAATTGTGTCACAAGACTTTTTAAAGCCTCAATAATCACTTTATTGGAATCCCAATGTATTGTTTGCTTATTCCTCTGATTCTTACTTCTTTTCCATATTTTAACTGAGATGACAGATTACCATATTTAAATTAAAAATTTAATTTAAATTAAAAATAAATGTTGGGTGAATAAATCTTAATGACTTTTTCCTTCTCTCCTTTGTATGCATTCTTTAGCATAACTTTCCTGAGCTATACTTAAAATGACCATGACAAAATCCACCAGTTTATTGGAGATATAAGATGACTTTGTTAAACTTTCATGTCTTAGCCAGCTTTCTCTCTAGCCACAGAGCCCAATAATAAATTAATGAATGAATAAGGGATCTATACATGAAATTATTTTAAGTAATCATTATGAACGTAAACCAAAGAGTATATAATTATAAACCAAAGCTATATAATAAAGAATAACAAGAAAGAGTGGAAGAGGTTTTTGATTGAATAATTGGGAAAATCCTCATTGAGAGTGTAACATGGAGCTATGCCTAAAATAGAAGCCTGTCCAGCATCGTGGAGTCAAGGTCAGAAGCATGCTCCATGCAGAGATAATAGTAAGAGAGGAATCGGTCTCAGAAAGTGTCACAAAGGGTGAGGTGTCCCAGAGTCTGCAGAATACAATCATAGAGATAATTCTACAGAATGGGGTGAGGATGAAGCCACGGACAGAAGCAAGAATCATTTATGGAAAAGTGGAAAGTCATCAGAAGTTTTAATCAGAGCAACAGTGCCTAATTTCATTTTTTAAATGACATTCTTGCTTTGAAGAAAATAGACCAGAATGAGTCAGGTGAAAAGAATGGAAAGGAGGCACCAGTTAGGGAGATTTTGTCTTAGTGTAGGAAAAACATGGTGACTTGAACAAAAGAGATCATTGGAGACCTGGGCGATATAGAATATTTAGTGTGTATTTTCACTAACAGGAATTGAAGGTGTGTTGGTTTGAAGATAAGGAGGGAAGGAAAGAAATCAAAGATGACTCATGTTGTAGCTCAAGAAAGAAACAGGGTTGAGGGTCTTTTGTTGAGGTTAAACAGATGTTTGGTTGATGGCAGAGTCAGAAATCAGAGCTTCTGTTTGGGGCACATTAAGTCTAAAATGTTTACTGGATGTCTAGCTGGAGATGACAGTTGGACAGCTGGATTTAGACGCAGACAATGGCTGTAGGTATACTTGTGGAAGTCATTGGCATTTAGTTGTGTTGAGTGGGATGTGAGAAAAATATGGGCACAAGCCAAGTTTGGGTCTACAGCCCATCAACACTTAGAGATTACAGCCCACAAAGGGAACTAGGAAAAGGCAGTGAGGAAGGTAGAAGGAACAAAGATGCAAAGAAAAGGGGATACAGGAGGATAAATACTCTATCAGAATCTGTTAAAGAGTAGAATAAAACAGAGACAATCTGATCTGGCAAATGGAAGCCTACAGGTAGGTGATGGTGAGAGGACAGTGTCATTGGGATGATGAGGCAGCATCACTCCTGGACCCTGCTATTTACTGAGCAGATTAGACAGTAAATAATTCCACATTTTTCTAGTAGTTTAACTGTCACATTTCAAGATAATTAAGAGATAGTCCCTGTCTTTGAAAATACTGTATTTTAGATATCTCAGGACGACCAGAAATGCAGTTCCAGAAGATTTTTGTGCTTGTTGCTGTTGTTTGTTTGTTTTCTAATGTCAGTTTCATTTTGTCACCACCAAAGGGGGATTTGAAATGTGACATTTTCTTCATCTTTACTCAGTGAAGCATTTACTTCATGCTTTACTGAATGAAAACACTTTGGCAAAGTGTATTTTCATTCATTTTGTAATGTCTACCTGTGTCTGATATATGTAAAAATCCTCTTGCGGATTGAGAGTAAATATAAAAATGGCTATTCATACAGAGAATTTCTTCAACAAGTTATCTCCTTTTGCTCTGGATCTTGTCCCAAATGTCAATAACTTACAATGAATAGATATTGTGATTAAATTCACAAGTTTTTCAATAACACTAGAGCATTAACTACAGTGAATGAGAGGTTCTTAGTGGAGAAATTAGAGAGTTTGATAATGATTTCCTATGCTTTGACAATTTCTGACATTGCTGTGCTCAAAATAATATTATGTCTCAAGAATATGTTAATGCTGTAAAGAAATACAAGATTGAGGTGTATACACACCAATTATTATGCAGAAATAATTATGTTTTTCTTTATCCTAGCACAAAGATACAAAAATATTTTTTCTCTTTGTCTGATATATGGGATAGGATATCTGTTCACTACACTTTGCTTTCAAAATGGAAGGTGTTTCACTAATTGTTTTCATCGTTACTGGGTAGCAGTTAAAGCTGTTGATCAGACAGAAGTTTAAGAGCCGGGGTCTGGGGATGCATCTCAGTTAGTAGAATGTTTGCCCAGCATGTTCAGAACTCTAAATTCAATCCCCTAACACCACATAAACTGAGTGTGGTAGTACGCATCTGCAATTCCAGCACTTGAGAGATGAAAACAGGGGGATCAGACGTTCAAGTATAGTAAATTCTAGGCTACTCTGGGATACATAAGAGCTCTATCTCTCTATCTCCAAATACATATATATATATACATATTATATTATATATTAAGAACTTATGACCTCATTAAACAGAAGTAATTACTTTTCTATGTCTGTATATAATCCCTTGCAAATATTCTTGTATGTTTATCTTTAAGTTTCAAAGCTAAGTAAAAGTAAACTTGACTTCATAAAACAGCACTTATGGATTTTCAGAGATTTTCTTTGGTTGCATTGATTTTTCTGTTTTCAAAGATAATACTCATTTCTGCAGAAAATTCAAGTTTTAAAGAGAACCCTTCAAAATCCACCGAGTCACTGTTAACTTTTGGGAGGTCATCCTTCCAGGATGCATTTTGCATCTTTAGCTAATGACGTTTTCTAGTGGTAGTGAAGATGTTGTCTTTCCAGGGCTAAAACTTGTGATTTTGCCAGTTACTACCAAGCACTTTTTCAATCATTTTTGGTGAAGTTGAAGTGAACATTCTTGTATTACTGTCTGGTCAGTTTATCCCCTTTTCTGCCCTTATTATCAAAGTTGTGTTCCCTTAAATTATGATTCAGCTGTTCTTTAGATGATAGTGGCTATAAACATTTATGATACTAACACTCTCCTACAGGGTGTTCTGGGCTGTTATTCATCTCCTTCGGTTTTTTTCCCTGAGGAAGCCAGCATGGTCAAATGGGGTCATGAAACACTAGTAAGAGGGTACTATGGTACTGTGATTTCATGCTGTTAGACAAATGACTACAAACTGAGTAACTCCATGCACATAAATTTCTAGAAATGCAAAGAAATCTGTGGAGACAAGGGCCTTGTTGTGGTGGGTGCAGAGGAGGGGCAGAAGAGGAAGATGAGAAGACTTCTGGAGGTGATGAGTATCTTTATCTTTATTGCAATGGTGGTCCCTTAGAAGTACACATGTGCTGCCCATTAACTATATGTGCACTGTACCTCATATACCAATTATATCTTGATAAATTTATTAAAAACAAACCAAGAAGAAACATTAATAATGATCACTGGTGACCTTTCAAATAGAAAGAGTTGCTGAATTTATTATCTAGTATTAACATTTACATTTTGATTTTTGTTTATAAATTACTTTCATTACCATTTTTCATCTTTGTCTTCACAACTCAGTGATAGATATCTTTTTCAATTTAATTTTTTATTCTTGAGAATTTCATACATGAGTACTACATTTATATAATTTCTACCCTTCCCTCTTCCCCTTCAATTCCTCCCACTTCCTGCCACTCCTTCTCAATTTTTGACTTCTTTAATTATTATTATTGTTACACACACACACACACACACACACACACACACACACACTTACTGAGCCCATTTAGTAGCGTGCATATGTACATGTGTTTAAGGTTGACCACCTGGGACTGGATAACTTATCAGGAAGCTCATCTCTGGGGAGAACTGATTCTCCCTCTCAGCATCCATTGATTGCCCATAACTCTTTATCTAGAGGTGAGACCGTGAAATTTCCACTATCCGCACTGTCATGGCTCCTGGTGCTGCCATTATGCAGGTTTTGTTTGGGCTACTATATTGTTGAGATTTCATGAGTGAAGGTTCCCTGTTGCCTGGAAGACACTATCTAGTAGTGGGTGTCCTGGTTCACAGGCTCCTTCAATCTTTCTTCCCTCTCTTCTGTGGAGTTTCCTGAGTCTTACACGTAGGGGTTGCATTTTAGATGTATCATTTAGGACTGGGCACCCTATGGTCACTTATTCTGAGTATTTTGATCAGTTGTGGCTGTCTGTAATCTCTGTCTGTTGCAAAAGGAAGCTTCTTTGCTGAAGGTTGTTGAGGGGCGAGACTACACTTAACTGTAGGTTTAAGAGTAAGTATTTAGAGTATGGTTACAATTTGTATTGCTTTAGGAAAATGGCAGTAGTGGGTTCTCTTCTAGGTCCTATGACTTCTCTAGCCAGAAGTATTTGGCTAGGTTTACAACACCAAGCATGAATTGAGTGGGCTTTAAGTCCAATTAGGCAAATGTTGCTTACCCCAAGATAAAAGTACCACTATTGCACCATTAGTGGTGTCTTGCTGGGCTGGTCATTGTCGTGGTTCATAAGCTTTACAACTGCGTCAAACCATTGATTGCTCTTCTCCTTTGACAATTTGCAAAGCACTGTCACTTCTCTAAGGTCAAATTCAGTGCTGGAATGCACACGTGGTGTCCAGTTCCCTCCTCCCACCGTCCTTATGACAACCTGAGGCAAAAATTCTTCAAAACGGCCATTTGGAAAACCCTAACGAGTTTACTGGACTTACTAACTGAGCTTGGGGTGCTGGTTTACTTACAGAAGACTGGTGTCCCCCAATTTACTGCTGTACTGGAAAGCCCACACTCAAACATAGATCCTGTGACTTCCTGACAGCCACACAAAATGGAGAGAGGCCTGCCAGCCTCATGGCATTCTCTGCTTATATATCCATAGCCCTTCCCCCTCATGCAGCTAAAGTCAACTGATTGGGTGGGAGGGATAACTGGCTCCCCGTCCCGCCTTGACTCCTTCCAAGGAGTGTGGGAAGGAAGTGGGACTATAGCTTGCTGCGTAGGAGGAACTTCAGGTACCAACTTCAAAATGAAAAGCCGTCAAAAATTGGGTTAAGGGTAAACAAGATGTCCCAGCCAGTAAGGGTTGTTGCTGCCATGCCTGACAATCCGAGTTCCAGTCCCAGAAACCACATGGTGGAAAGAAGTAACTAACTTCCAACAAGTGGCCCTCTGACTGACACTTTGGTTCAATGGCAGGCACACCACTCACCTCTACAGCCTCACCACAAATGATAAATAAATAAATAAATAAATAAATAAATAAATAAATAAATAATAAATGAATAGATTTTCATTTATAAAAAAAGAATTGGAGCCAGGTGTTGTGGTACACGCCTTTAATCCCAGCACTTGGGAGGCAGAGGCAGGTGGATCT
>NW_008354502.1:1383645-1445154 GCF_000622305.1 Nannospalax galili
GACTTCATCTCATGCTTTTCTTCCATTCTGAGTAGTTTTCCTAAGACACATTGCTACCAAATAAACACACCTTAGGTTTCCCCTTTTCGTGATCACTAATTGATACCAGGTATTAGGCAGTATACCAATTTGGAGCTGTCAGTCAGATGTGGTGTCATATGTCTAATATGTCTACAATTCCAGCACAAAGAGATTGAGACAGGACAATTATGAGTTCAAGGTCAGCTGGGATACAGTCAAATAAGAGGCAAGCCTGAGGTCCTTAACAAAATATAACATAATAATAAATATAATATAATAATATAATGTAATATGTAATAAAAATCAGGGAGAAAGAAAGAAGGAAAGAAGAGAGGGGAGAGAGATAGAGAAGGAAAGGAGGGAGAGGGAAGGAGAGAGAGAAGAAGGGAGGGACAGAGAGAGGGAGGGAGGGAGAAAAGAAAGTTACAGCTATCATTATAGAAAAATCATTAAAACATACAAGGTTTTTATCCAAAGGAGATAAAAATCAGAATTACAGGATGACATATTTTCTCAACCATATTCATAGCATTTGTATTTTTTGGAATCCTCAAAGATGGAAGCAACACAATGGGTGAGTGTAAACATCCATGGATGAATAAAATTATGCTATTTATAGAGTGGAATAACATTCAGCCTTAAAGAACAAGAGAATTTTGACAAGGGCTACTGATGAAAGACCCTTGGTAACATTATACTTGAGTGAAATGAACTCATCACAAAAGGTTAAGTGTCCTATGATTCTGCTTTTATATGAGATGTTTAGAAGAGTCAAAAATATTAGGGACAGAGAGTAGAATTTTGGTTGCCAGAAGGTAAGTGAGCAGGGAAGGGAATACAAGCTTCACTTTGGCAAAATAAACAGAGGTTTGGAAATGGATAGTGGTGATGATGCAGAACAAAGGAAATGTTACTGAAATGTTACATAGTTATATAAGTTAAAGCGCTAAACTTTCAGCTATGTGTATTTTTTATTTTTTACTATAAAGGTTTCTTTAAATCCTTCTATTTGCATATAAACTTGGAAACCTAGCAAGCACGTGTGGTCTTCTTACAAAATAGATACAAAGCTTCAGTCATTTACTTTACTTGTTTTCCAAAAGTGCTTCTGATCCATGATACAACTCTCTAGCTACAGTCAACCTAGCTACAAGTAGGTAAAATAAAGGCCACATGTGGATGCTGCTGTCTGCCTCTGGCTGAAAATCCTGTAATTTGGAGCCTTGCTAAAGTACAAAGGGTAACCACTATGCTTCATCAATTCTACCACAAGTTAATTGCAAACTACATCTCAAATTGATCGATTTCTCTTTACCTCAATTGCTACCACTCTGATCCATCTCTCATCATCTCTCCGGGAAAGAGTCACACTTCTTACTTTTACCCTCAACCTCCTTTCAGGTAATTCTCTTCATAACAGCCAAAGATTACGTTGCACCGTTCACTGCTTCCTGGCCTCCCAGTTCAAGTAGGCTAAGATCAGAGCATCTTACTGTGATGTGTAAAGTACTGCATCACCTGGTCCTCGCAGGCTGGTCCCTCACAGAAGCTTGCAGCTCCCTGTCCTTCACAGCACTTTAGACCCTCTTTAGCCTTCTTCCATCTTTTTGAATACTACAAGCTCCTGCTATGGCACATTTGTAGAGGGTAGCCCTGCCAGAAAGGCTCTCCCTTCCACTTTGCAGATGGTGGCAGCTGTGTGTTTTGGACTGCAAATACTCACTTTTTATTCAAAGTCTTGCCAGAACATCTTAGGAAGGTTGAGCCCTATCACTATTCTTTCACTTTCCTCATTGTTTACTTCATGACATTTAACAAAAGTGGACTCACTTTATTTTCTGTTGCTTTTCCTGGAGGTCAGGGAATATATTTGGTTTTTACTCAATTAGCCTGGATACCTACCTAGCAAAGACTAGGTGCATAATAAGGATTCTGTTGAACTTATTAAATGATGACTGAATCAAAACATAAACTAAATGCTACTTAATAGTCATCAATGGAGAAATGGTTTTCTATTTATTATTAAATTGTTTAAAAGGATGAGAAAGATTTCAGTGTGCTATTATTAAGTAAAAAAATTGCACAACAATGCATTCTTTATGGTAATATTTTAATAGAATATGAACAGGCATATATGATTATAACATACATACACCACATATTGATACATATGGGGTGTCCTAGTTACTTTCTATTGCTATGATAAAAACACTGACCAAAAACCAACTTAGAGAAGAAAGGGTTTATTGGGCTTACAGATCACAGTCTATCAACAAGGGAAGCCAAGGCAGGTACTCAGGGCAGGAACCTGGAGGCAGGAGCTGAAGCACACACAGACCACGGAAGAATGCTGCTTGCTGGCTTGCTCCCCTGTACTGTGCTCAGCCCGCTTTCTTATATAACACAAGACCACCTTCCCAAGGGTGGTACCACCCACAGTGGGCTGGGCCTTCCACAAAATGCGTCACAGACATGGTCACAAGACAGTTCAGTGAAGGAAATTCCTCAGTTGAGGATCCCTCCACCCAAGTGTGTCAAGTTGGCAATTGAAGCTGTCCAGCACGTGGGATAACAGACCAAAAGATTAAAAACGCTTATAGCTAGATAAGGGAATTATTTCCGAGAAGTTAGGAATTGGATGACTGTGACTTAAGCTTTTTTATTTTATTTACTTCTATTATATGTTGAATTTTTATCACAGCAATATATTTAGTTGTGTGTGCTTTAAAATTAAATTTATTTTTTGCTTGCTGATAAATTTATTAGTTCATATTGAAAAATAATTGGGGAATCAAGTAATTAAATCAGAGAACCTTATCCGAATCCATATATGGTGTAAAATACTGTTGTTATACTAGTGATTAAATCGTGTTAATGTTTCAACCTGAGATGGTTAGATAACAATAAATTTTCGGGGCTGGAGAGATGGCTCAGCAGTTAAGAGCACTGACTACTCTTGCAGAGGACCTGGGTTCAATTCCCAGCACCCACATGGCGGCTCTGAACCACCCTTAACTCCAGTTCCAGAAAATTGCAACGCCCTCTTCTGACCTCCACAGCATTGCACGACATGGGTAAAATAAAAATTAAAAGAAAATAATTTTCAATTTTTCAAAATTTCAAATTTCATTTTTTACTCTTTAAAAAAACATTGTCACTGCACTGATGTGGGTTTTCAGGCCTGATATTGATTTTTTTTTTATCCTAACATAGAATAAATAGATTTGTATTTGACATTTTATGTAACAGTATTGCAGTGAACATAGAGACATCAGAAGATTGTTATAACCAAGCACAGCTGATCCGCTGTGACTCTATACTTGGTGTCCTAAAGCAAACACACAAACATGTAGTTTTCCTTTGAGTATGGAATGGTGGCTCAGTTTGGTAATAATGCATATAGTTTTTATATTACTGTGAATTCAAACAGAAAGGCTGATTACTGAAACTCAGTGTAGATTTCCTGAAAGAATGTTAAAAGGTTATCATAAAATATGAGTCAGAGAGAGCCTTAAGAATTCTTTTTATGGTGTGTGAAATGTGCACTTTCTCACCTAAATCAGTCTGGAATGTAAGACAGCCTCAGTGCTGCACAGAGGGTACCAGGCAGCCTGGGGACCCTGGGGGTGTTGGGGAACCCTGCTGTTAAGGTCAACTCCTTTCTCAGCAGGGGCTTCCTGCCTGATTTATCTGGAAAGTGCCTCCAAGCACATGCCTGACCTTATTTGGAACAGGACCTTTGGCATAGTCACCTGCAATAAAACCCCCAGGTTTTTTCTATATGATAATTAGGCATTGCTGTATAGCCAGATGATAGGATCCCCTACCACATGTAGATAAAGCATACTATGAGCACCTATCAGCTGAGGCTTCGGCTGCTGCCTCCACCCTCTATTTTTCCCTGACCCCCACTGAATAAACAGAGCTGTATCACTGAATATGACTCCCCGAAAGGTCTTTTCGGTTGTGCTCACTGGCCGTCCTGATCCGGTTCGTCGCTTCTGCTCCATTTGTTCTCTTGGGTCGGTCAACGGCCCACGAGGGGAGGGAGAGACCCACATGGGAGAATCTGGCCAGCGGAGCGGAGCGCTGGGTGACTTTTCATCTTTGCTCCACGTGAGGAGTGTCTTCCTGCATCACGGTCATTCCTAATTGCTGCCACAAGCCGTTGCACTCACTTCCCTGGATTCTTCTAGTCTAACTGCAGAGTAGGACAGTCTTCCTAGTATCCCTTCACTTTAATGTTCTGAAAAAAAGGGTTTCCCTTGTGCTTTGTGGCACAGTGTAGCTCAGGAACAATTCATCAGGGTCACAGCCTAGGGAGGGGTGAACAGTTTAATGGCTCACAGAAGGAGTTGTGGTATGACCATATTTTATCATTTCACATCTCCATTAGGGCCAAATGAACAATTCCCAGCACAATATGGCTAGTATAGAGTTTCATGAACTTAAATTTCCAGAAAGCTTTTTCTTCTTGAGACAGTGGGCATATCAAATCTTCCTTTTAATTCTGGATTACAGGAAGAATAATCCCCTCTTATCCTGTGGACCTTGTAACTGAATCTAAAATAGAAACTACTGCTTTCTTGAATATATTCTCCCCTCTGTCCCTCATTCACACCACAATGTAAGAAGGTCATCAGGAGGAAGGGTACTGTCATCCCCCAAGAATCTACCTCCCCTTCTCTTGCAAGGCATGGACTGCATGAGCTGCGGTCTACCTGAGTGGGCTGGTCAATTCCATTCAGGGAGAAAGAGCCAGGAGTTCATTTAGACATTGAATCAAGGCAATAGTCTTTTTTTTTTTTTCCCATTTATGATCAACATAATAAATATATTTTCTCCTTATTTGTCTTACTTAGTACAGCATAAATTCTTGAGTGTTATGCATTTAATAAGACTGAAAAGTGGAGAGAAAAAAAAATCAGACCTGATAAAGACTATGGTACTCAGAGAATAAAATGATGATGAGTTTTCTGGCTTTCTTCTTGTTTCTTTAATTTATACCTAGTGTGGTAAACTTGGAAACCCAGTGACACCAATGAAAGCATGGAAGAAAAGCCCTGGAATACGACAGACCAGCTCTTCTAGCCACAGAACCAGGAAAGAGGCAACCCAGCAAGACAGGAAACTTAGGAACACCCCCTTACTCCAAATGAATACCACAGGAAAAAATGATCAACACACATTCTGCCTCATTCAGAGGTCAGGTGAGGGTGTTGAATGCACTTTCATGAGGTTGCCATGATGCTCTCCAGCCACCCGGTGTAGCCAAGGTGCTATCAGAGAGGAGTAAGTGGGGAGCTGGGAGCTTTATCCCCACTGCAGTGTCAGTGAGCCTTGCTTCCTCCATCATGTGACTGGAGGCCATGTTGGGATCCTGGACTTCTAGCTAGTGGCAACAAAGCAGCTCCTTCAGTCACTGCTGGTATCAAAGGAACTGGAGTCACCACAGTATAGGGTTGACAAGGTCTTCCTCTTTCCTCTTTCCTTCTTGTCAGAGAAGACCACATGAGGAACAGAAACAATTTATCCTTTTTCTTCCCAGTCAGAGTAGTATCATTAGAGGTCTAAATGGAACCTCAAATCCTCCATCATTCACCAGAAAGAAGCCACCCCTGCCTGGCCCTGCCTCGGGGCCTCAAAGGAAACCAAGTATTTGACTTGAACTTGTACCCCAGGGTGGTAGACAAGTGTGGTCATGCCTATCTTCCCTCATCATCACTGTGGTGTGAGGAGGTCTGCTGAAGCAGACTTCAGTAAGATCTGTTTCCTTATAATATAATGCACAAAATGTCCAGGTTTCTATAAAAATTACCCATTATGCGAAAGACCAGAAAAATCTCATCTTGAACAAAAAAGAGATAATCAGAAGATGATATGAAGACAGGGCACAGATGCTGAAGTTGTCATACAGGACTTTAAGGCACACAGTTCTGACAACTTTCCAGAACACCTTGCAGGAGAGACTATAGCCCACAGCATGATGGGCCAGTGATGGGCAGGACCACACACTGATCAGGACCACCTTGTTATATATACTCCTGCCCTCTATTTATACCTAAACCTCTTGTCAAGACCCAGAAGATGGACTTGAAAGTCACTGGCATCTTCACTCATTCCCTTTCCAGATGTGGTCACATCGAGTAAATCTCCTTTCTCCACTTTTCACTATTACTTGTCTTTCTAATTGGCCTGTTGAAGGCAGGTAGCAGAATCTAGATCATCAGTGCTACCAGGGCCCAAGCTCTGATTGATCCTAACAAGCAACTCCAGCAATAGCACTGATTAGAAGCCACTGGAAGTAAGCCTGCCAAGGAGTCTGAGCAACGTAATGGGTAGAAATCAGCCCTGGGGCACAGAAGAGAAGGGTAGCAGCGCAGAGTGGGGCAGGTACAGCAAATAGGGGGCAACCAGTGCACAGTCACAAGAAAGTCTCTTGTGAGATAGATAAAAATTATTCTCATTTTAAACCGGGCGTGGTGGCGCACACCTTTAATCCCACCACTCGGGAGGCAGAGGCAGCCGGATCTCTGTGAGTTCAAGGTCAGCCTGGTCTACATAGTGAGTTCCAGGACAGCTGGGGCTACAGGGAGACCCTGTCTCAAAAGGACAAAAAAAAAAAATTATTTTCATTTTAAAAGTAATAAGAAGTGATATTTTTAGATGGTAAGCAACTTTTTCAATTCTTAATTGTATAGTTTAATAACTACATTATCCCAGATACAGACTGTACACTCCCAAATAGTTTCTTCAGTATTAATGAATTGAATGCAGTTTATATTTGGTATAATTAAGTATGTATTGTCTTTATATACGTAAGCTAATCAACTACAGAACTTATTTGTCGGTGCGAATGAAATGATTTTTCTCCCGTGAGATACCAAAGGCTAATTAGGATTTGGAACTAAGTAAAGAACTGTTTAGGATTGGCACTAGAGAGCAGAGCAAACAAATTCACTAGAGATTAAGAACTTGAAAAAGCAAACTTTCCTCAGGAGGTCAGTAGCCTGGTTCCTCCAAATATTCCGCTGCCTTGCTCAAACCCTGTGGTTCAAACTGTCATTCTAGTGTTCCGAACACACAACTCCTGCCCCTGAATTCCTCTTTCTGCACATGTGCCTCCTTGAGCCTGAGTTTTCCTTCCTCCTTTTCTTTTCCTGATACAATAATCAAAATCTTTATTCTTCAAGGCCAAGTTCAAAGGCATTTCCTCTGTGACACCCTCCTATATAGGAGGGAACGTCTCATCTTTCATTTTCATGTGCTTCACAGATAGTCTGAGACAAGTAAGTCAATTGGTAAGTGCATTAAATAAATTAAACTGAAGGAAATGAAAATTGCACTGTGAAGCTTTCACACTTTGAGGGACGCCGTGAACAGGGACGTGAGACTGAAGTAGGGTACATAGGAGAGGCAGGCCAAAAAGAGATTTGGAGTAAAGATGGCTGAATAAAATTAATGGCCTGTACCTCTAGGAGCTGGCCTATGTCCTTTGAGCTGCTCCCAACATCTGTGAAGCCTGGTCGGCACAGGCCATTCAAAGTCTTGTGTATCTCTGTTTCTCTTTGAATAATTTTGTATATGTTTCTTGATCTGGCTTACTATTTGTTTTATTGGCTTATTTATAACTTAGAGCAACAGTGCCTGAATCAATTATATTGATAATGAATAACATGTGTTTTGTTGTTGTTGTTGTTGTTGTTGTTGTTGTTGTTGGCTAGAAGGATGACTGCATTTGGAATCTTTTCATGAGTCATTATTTATTTAAAAATTGAACTCATTTTAAAATTGATGTTTAAAATGTCCTGTTCTCAACTCCTCACTTTCTGGCTCATACCCTTGATGTACATGGAGTTCACAGCTTATAGAGCTAGTTGAGGCTTTGTACAAGATATGACAAAAGCTATATAGAGAATTAAAATACAGTTTCTAGCAGGAGGAAGTTTAGATTAGAGCAGAAGGGATAAAAAGATGTACTTTAATTAATCTGAGAATTTTTAAGATACAAAAAATTGTTTACACATTAAAGAAGATCAAAGAACATACTTCTTGTTCTGATATGGGAGGACCACATCAAGAAAATAATATTATTTTTATGCAGTGTATAACCCTGGGTTTATGAGGCAATGAGGAAGATTCAGGTCCGTATCCTTTTAAAGGGGTAAATCAAGCAGCACATTCAATAGAAAGGTAACATTAAACAACAAAACAGGCACAGCATGTGCCACTAGAAATGGTCTATAAAATGATAGTTCAAGGGAAGTGTAAGTTCATAGCTTTATGTGACTTGGGAAAATCATCCATCTCTCCCCCCTCCCAAGAGCCTCATGGTGACACAGCAGCATGGAACAGCAGTCATACAAGTCTATGCAAATGAAAAATGAACTCAGGAAGGAACTCTCTGGAATTCCTTTTCTTTATTCTATGTAACTTTAATAGACCATGTTTATCTTATATTTGTGTATATTCTCTAAGTATGTTTTTGTTCTATAAATTTAAGAGGAAAGTGATTTTCTTTTGTTTTAGCTCACATACACAAACTTCCGTCTTCGTCTACGTGGTAGCAATTGTGTTGAGAATCCATGATGTAAAAGAAGCTCCTAGGGGCTGGAAACGTAGTTCAGTTAGTAGAGTGATTGTGTAGCTTGCACACGGCCCTGAAATCTGTTCCCAGCACCACATGAACGGAGTGTGGCGGTGCATGCCTGTAATCTCAGCACTCTGAAGGTGGAGGCAGGAGGATCAGAAGCTCAAAATCATTCTTGGTTACTCTCCAAATAAATAAATAAATACATAAATACATAAACAGTGAAGCACCCATTTGTGTTACAGTGGACCCGTTGACGTCTTCAATAAAGAGGAAAATGTATTGACTCTCTTGTGTGGAGAAATCCAACTCCCACATGCCATTTAGAATCTCAAGAGAGACTAGAAAATTATTTGAAGATCTTATCATGCTATTTTACTTTTGAAAGCTTTTTTTTCTTTTAACCTCATCATAGGTTGCCTTAATGACATCTAAGTTACACTATGAATATGAACCTATGTATCATATAATGAGAGAATTTTCACATTCTTGCAAAGTTAATAGAGCTTATTTGAAAAGCTCTAAATCTGTTGTCATACAAGGCATTTGCATGCAGACCACAGTAAAGGGTTAGACCGGTACATCTTGCATCCTTACATCTTTTCACTCTATACAGTCCCCACCCCAACTTATTGTGCACAGCAATTGACCCTGATTCTGCATCCTGATACTGACACATGCAAAGACTCGTGTCACCACCGAAACATAGGATTGAAGAATGGACAAAGACTGAAATAGTCATTCATTTATTCTTTATTAAATTCTTCCATAAAGAGGTGAGTACAGAGATTAATTTTCATGCTGATGAACTATCTTCCTTATAAAGTTAAAGTAGTCATAGTTCATTATAGCTTGAAACAGTCTTTCTCCACTATGGTGAGTCTTTATAGATCTTCCATTTTTCAAGCTTTGGTCTTTGTAGTGGTAAAAAAATCAAAAAACAGCAAAATACTTACCCCCCCCTTCTTTTAAATATAATGATCTGTCAGGAGAATAAATAGATGTTGGAGGGCCTATTCAAGTGCAGGACTGCTTTCAAGTTTACTAAATGCTAAGAAAATTCTGTCACAGAAAATTCTAGATCTTTGGTACCTTTGAGAGCCCATTTCTTCTTATATATAGCAAGAACATTAAATGGTATCAGGGTGCCCAGTTGAGGTTATGAGTCAGAGCTATGCTAAATATTTTTACTTTAGTTATTCACTTCAGCACTAGTTGGGCAGAGAGCTGGCCTACACAGTACTCATAACTCTTACTTCAGTAGATTTTTATAATATATGATCACTGTAACTTTGGAAGATTTTACTACATAAAATATAAAGGAATTTTCCACATTGGATAAAGAAGTCTCTTCTTTAAAACAGCAAGTATTTCCTGCAGGGGAATTCCTCCCAACCCCCAGACAGAGCTGATTCCCTCATACCAGGCCTTCCAGAGCATAACATCAAGTTAATTTTGGTAAAAAGTTAAAATTCTTAGAAACGGGTGGGTTTCTGTGAGGTCAAGACTAGCTGGGGCTACAGGGAGACCCTGTCTTTCAAAAAAGTTAAAATTCTTAGAATGAGACACAAAGTTGTCTCTAGGTCCTTACTATCTGTATTTGTGACTACATTTCATACTAGCTTTTCTTTTAAGTACTTTTCCTCCTGGGTTTATCTCAATGTGACAATTTTCTTGCATTTCCCCTGCCATTTTGAGTGTCATTCTCTCTCAAGGACTTCTTTACTTTCTCCTCATGATGACCAACCACAGTGAACAGCTGGTTCTTCCCTTAATAAGCTCTTCCTTAGCTGTTCCGGAGGTCTTCCTCAGTGCCTCTGTTAAGGTGGGAATAGAAGCATCCGCATCAAAGGCTCCTGCGTTGAAGGCTTGGTTCCCGGCTGATACACGGTTATTGAGATTATTATCATGAGATCTCTGACCTAACCTATGGATTAATCTTCTGATGGATTCATAATTTGAAAATAATAGTAGGAGGTGGGTGAAACATTTGGCAGCGGGGCCTACTTGGAGAAAGTAGTTCAATGGGGCTGTGTCTCAGGCCAAACACTGTCACTGGCTGGCTCCCATGTGGTGATACTCTTCTCATCACCATAGCGTCCTACATCACCTCAGGCCCAGAAACATGAAAGCAAGCAAGAGTGGGCTGAGACTTCGGAAACTAAAAGCCCAATAAAGCCTTCCTCTCTTAAATGAACCGTACATATACATCAGAGCAATGAGATCCTGATTAATACGTCACAACAAGCATATCTCTGTTAACTTTCCCACTGAGATGCCATTGTTGCTATGCAGGTTTGTCTCTCCACATATGCCATCTCCTTGAGAAGGACAGTCCTAAGTCAGCAAAGTGATTGCCTATGCATTTAGTTATAAGGCTGAATTCTAAGATACTACTGATAGTTTGCCATTTTCTACCTACAGATATGTCTATTCTTGTTTATACTTTATCTCCTTGCGGGGGGGGTCTTTATTTAGACAGAGTCTCCCAGTAGCCCCAGCTAGCCTGGAATTCACTATGTAGACCAGGCTGGCCTTGAACTCATAGAGATCCACCTGCCTCTGCCTCCCAAGTGCTGAGATCAAAGGTGAGCACCACCACTCCCAGTTATCTTGTTTTTAAAACACTTCTCAAAATATTTTGAGGAGCCTGGAGAGATGACATCCCAGTGGATAAAATGTTTGCTTCCCCAATTAAGAGGACCTGAGTTGAGATCCTCCAGCACCCATGCAAAAGCTGGATGCAGTGGTTCCGTCTATAACCTCAGCACTGGGTACATGTGGAGACAAGTGGATCCTAAGGGCTGCCTGGCAAGCAAGCCTAGCCGAGACAGTGAGCTCCAGGTTCAGTGAGAGACCCTGCCTCAAAACACAAGGTGGTAAGTCATAGAGAAAGTTACCCAAATGTCAACCTCTAGCCTACACACTCGCACTCACTGGCAATTTCACCCACATACACATGTCTCCAGAAATGTGAGTCCTGGATTTTCATCAAGCAGATGGTTTGAAACAGAACCAGGCTGATGAGGTGAACCACTCACTTTGCACACATATCTTTAACAAGCTCTTTATAAAAGTATTATTTTAGGTAATACTCAACCACATATTAACAAATCCATGACAACAGGTTTTACATTAGTAAATTAGTTGAGAGGTGAGAATGACACCTCCAATAACACTTGAGAATCATGGGACACAGATATTGACAAGAAGACATTAATAACTTTATTCTGCAAATGTTGAAACAAAGAGTAATTATCTGAGCTGTTATCACTCCAGTTACATAGTTCCATACTAAGATACAATGGTAAACTTTGTAATAATACATGTAACCACTTGGATAGAAAGGCTTAAAAAATTATGGATTTTGATCTTTTTTGAGACAGGGTCTCCCTGTAGCCCCAGCTGGCCTGGAACTCACTATGCCAGGCTGACCTCAAACTCACAGAGATCTGCCTGCCTCTGCCTCCCAAGTGTTGGGATCAAAGGCGTGTGCCACCACACCTGGCAAATTATGGATCATTTTAATATCTTCTTTTTACTTTGCTTTGTTCAAAACAATCAGTAACAAAGTACATTTATCTACATTTATTTATTTTGTATGTGTATGCCTGTATGGTAGAGAGGTCAGAGGACAATTTGCAAGAGTCAGTTTTCTCCTTCTACCATGTGGGTCCCTGGGATTGGACTCAGATTGTCAGCCTTGGCACTAAGTACATTTATTCACTGAATGTACTCACTGGGCCCTAATCTATTTTTGTTGTTGTTGTTTGTTTGTTTTCCTGGAGAAATATAGAAAGCCACAGGGGTAGTACTTTGATGCACAGAGCTGGTAGTAATATTTAGTACAACCTTCTCTGGAGAGGTTATGCAATACATATATATGTGTGTGTAATATATATTATATAATATCTATATATATATATGTGTTACTTTTTCTGTTGCTGTCATAAAACACCATAAACAAAGCAATTTATAGAAGGAAGATTTTATTTGCTGGTGGTTCTAGAGGGATAAGAGTGCATCATGGAGGGGAGGCATGGCAAGAGGCAGCTGGAGCAGAGAGCTGAGTGCTCATATCCTCAAGCAGGAGCAGGAAACAGGGAGAGACAGACTGAAAGTGGCCATGGTTATATACTCTCAAAGCCCACCACCAGGGATTTGCTTCCTCCAGCATAGCCACACGTCCTAAAGATTCCATGACACTCCCCAAACAGTACCAGGAACTGGGGACCAAGTATCCAAATACTTTGAGCCTCTAGGAGACATTCTCATTCAAACTACCATTATATTCCAAGCATTAAATTTCTACAGCAACCTTTGCTTCAAAATCTTTGCTTTCAATTATTAGCTCTAGTAAAACAGCAATAAATTATACAAAGTTTATTTAAAACAATGTTTACTGTAGAAATATCTATATCCTAAACTGTTAAGTGGTATTCCAAGCTGTTTCCCTTGGTAGAGTTTCTGCATATTTACATTTTTCTGTATTTTTCTTTCTGTGTTTAGATATAAGAATTCCAGCTTCTTTGTTCTATCTTTGTCTGGCTTTTTATTGCTGTTTGGTTGATTGTTTTTGTTTATTTCTTTGTGGTTGAGGTCCTTATATATTCTGCACATTAACTGTACATTCAGATATATGGCTTTTAAATGCTTTCTGTTTTACAGGTTAGTTTTCATTGCATTGCTTTCTTTCCTGTGTAAAAATTTTGTGGTTTTATGTAGTTTTCACTTATTTTTGCTTTTATTGTTTGTGTTTTGGAGTCATAACTAAAAGTTCATTGTCAAGGTCGATACCAAGGACCTTTACATGTTTCCTTCATGGAATTGAGTGGTTTTCAATGTTACATTTGAATCTCTAATGCAACTAAACTAAATTTTGCATATAGTATGAAACAGTTTTGCTATAATCTTTTGCACACAGGTGTCCTGTTCCCTCAACATCATTTATCAAAGACACTCTCCTTTTCCCATTGCGTATTTGCTACACCCACACAACAGAGTAGGATTTATCCTTAATGAACCAATTTCAAATTAAAGTGAATCACTGCTGACTTTATGACTTGGTTGGTGTCCTGGTTTGTTTCTTCACTGTTGTGACAAAACACTGACCACTACCAACTTGGGGAGGAAAGGGTTTATTCAGCTTACAACTCCCAGGTTGCAGTTCATCAGGGAGCCCAAGGTAGGAACTCAGGGCAGGAACCTGGAGGCAGGAGCTAGAGCACAGGCCATGGAGGAACGCTGCTTACTGGCTTGCTCCCCTGGCCCCTGCTCAGCCTGCTTTCTTATGCAACACAGGCCCACCTGCCCAGGGGTGGCACCACCCACAGTGGGCTGGGCCCTCCCACATCACTCATCAAGAAGATGCCCCTCAGACATGGCCACAGGCCAGTCCAATAGAGGAAATTCCCCAATTGAGGCTCCCTCAACCCAGGTGTCAAGTTGACACTAAAGCTATCCAGCAAAGTTGGATTTGAAAAAAAAAAACTAAGCTACTCATAGGCTTTGGGGGCTATATGGTCATTTCATGGCCCATGGTTAGGTGCTCGACCTCTTCAAGGGTCTGGTAACACCAGCTGTTCTTCAGAAGATAGTGAAGATGGTGTTGTAGATGGCATGGTCTTGTCTTAGGTTCTGCTTTGTGAATGAGAGAGAGAGAGAGAGAGAGAGAGAGAGAGAGAGAGAGAGAGAGAAAGGGGGAGGGAAATGTTATTGCCTGAAAACTCAATACTGTCACTGTGACCTCATGGATGGTCCTCGGGGTGTTATGCTAAGTAAATAAGTGGACATAGAAGAGTTCTGTGAGATTCATTCATGTGGATTTTAAAAGCTTTGAACTAATGCAAACAGAGAGTAGAAAGATGGTTGCTAAAGACTAAGGAGTAGGAGAAATTGTGTCCTCATTACTCTCTATTGCTGTGATAAAACACTGACCAAAACCAAGTTGGTGAGGAAAGAGCTTATTTCACATTATAGCTTACACATTACAGTTGATGGTGGAGGGGAGCCAGGGCAGGAGCTCGGAGCAGGAATCTGGAGGCAGGAACTGAAGCACAAAGCATGGAGGACCGCTGCTTACTGGCTTGCTCTCCTGGCCCTCATTCAGCCTGCTTCCTTATACAACCCAGGACCACCTGCCCAGGGGTGGCATCATCCACAGTGGGCTAGGCCCTCCCACATTACTTAACAATCAAGAAAATGCTTCATAGATAAACCCACAGGGTCAATCTGATAGAGGAAATTCCCCATTTGAGAGTCCCTCTTCCCAGGTATGTCAAGTTGACCCTGAAGCTGTGCAGCACAAATGTGGAAATAGTAAAGGACACAAATTTTCAGTTGTATGATGAGTTATATAATATATACATGGGGACCATACTTAAAATTGATATTTTATTACTTACATGAAATTTAACAAGAGATCAGGGTTTTTTTGCATCCTCACAACACACACACACACACACACACACACACACACACACACACACAGAGACTATAGGTATCCATTCATACTGAATTGAATACAAACATTTTTATTCATTAATTAATGTTTTTCCAAAACATGATTGGAGATGATGAGCTGGAATAATCTTTCTTTTTATATAAGATATCTTTCTCCAGAGTGAAAAGATGGGTGTTGTCAAAGTCAACATTCATTTGGAGAGATGGCTCAGCAGTTTAGAGCATGTACAGAGGACGCAAGTTTGGTTTCTTGAACCAATTCAGGTCACTTACAACTGCCTGTAACTCAGGCCTCAGAGGATCCAACACCCTCGTCTGATCACTGCAGACAAGTGTAGACATGTGCAGACATATGTACATTTCCCCATACAAATATAAACACATATACAATATAATTCATTTTTTAAAGGGTGCATCTTAAATAAAACGAGACCATATCAAGTTTCTTATTTTTAATCCTCTCCTGGGAGTACATAACCACTTTCTGATCAGATTTGAGGCCTGCTCCATAGGAGTGAATTCATGCCTAGTAAAATAAACATGGTTAAAAGCCTGTGGCCAGGGAGATTCACAGGCCTAACATACATTTTGTTAAATGGATCTGGTGTCACACTGTCTTTTAAATCTTTCTGTTTGTACTCATGAATTAGTGCTGCTCCTTCCTTGGCTAGAGATGCTCTGTTTGCTGTGGGCCACAGTTAGTTAATGCACTTGTAACTAGGCAAAGTGCTGTTGGGCATTTGTCACTAACATGGATGATTTTATCGCTCTCTCCAAAGCTCAGGGAACACTATAGAAGGGGCAGAAAGACTGAAGAGACCAAGGGAGAGAATGTGCTATGAAATGCTGTCTTCTAGACACGACGTGTCATTTTATTCATGAGCTCACAGCAAATGTGGTGGCCTGTACAAGACCTGCACAAAACAGAGCCTATTACTGTTCCTCCATGGACGGGGAGTGGCTTATGAGGCCCCAACCTCTCGAAGAGTAGCTATTGGCAGCTAATGGCTGTTGGGAAGGGAGAGACATTTTCTTCAGTGGTGTAGAACTAGTAAGCTGCTCATGCTCCCGTAAAGAACCACCACCCATGTTCATTCAAATAATCCTAATTAAACTCAGTGTTTCAGTTAAGAACCAAACCAACAAACAATAAAAACCCATGAAAATAGGAGAGGGGACTTACCCAGAAGAAGAGGTTCAGGGAGTAGGAAGGGAAAAGAAATGGTAACAGAGTAAAAATGACCAAAATACATATATATCCATATATGAAATTGTCACATAACTTTTTTTTTTTAAAAAAAAGGAAA
This sequence comes from Nannospalax galili, assembly GCF_000622305.1. NCBI lineage: Eukaryota > Metazoa > Chordata > Mammalia > Rodentia > Spalacidae > Nannospalax > Nannospalax galili. The sequence goes on from NW_008354502.1 coordinate 1,400,026, forward strand.
TTAGAGAATCATTTAGACTCCCAGGGGCCATAGGACAATATAGTGAGAAGTTAGTCAAGCCAGAGATCTCTCAGGGATAGCCCTGTTGACACCTGAGCTTGGACTACCAGCCTCTAAAACTGTGAGAAAACAAATGTTTAAGGATAAAAGTAAATCTTACCATCTGAACAATCGGTATCTGCTGAAACCCTCATTTGGCTGTTCAGTTTGGTAATCCATCAACCTCACAACTTGGCTTTAATTACTGAAAATGCCCCTAATAGCACTAAATGCAGAAATGTTGTTTCTATATATTAATGCTCCTGGAAATAACTACTAGCCAAAGGTGGAGTCAGCTGACACTCAATGAAACCACTGGTCAATGCTATGGTGTAAATGCCTAAAACCCTTGTCTCAGGCAGCAGTAGGTTAAAGTGAGGTCATACCTATGTACAAAATTCATATTCATATATAAATTCACATTGGATTTTGTAATCAAAAGATGTGGAATTGGAATGTGGTTTGGTTTTTATCTTGAGCTCTTGAACAGAATTATTTAACCTCGTGGAGCCTCAGTTTCAGCATCTGCAAATGGATTAATTACTACCTCCCATGAGCACTGTTGAGGTTTAAATAAGAACATTATGCAACATAATAAAATGCTTGTTAAAATAATATGCAAAAAGACAAAAATATGCTAGAAAAGAAAGAAAGAAAAAACAAACAAACAAACAAACAAACAAACAAACACCCCAAAACAGTAGCCGGCCACAGGAAAATCTGCCATCATGTGTAGGGAGTGTGGTGATCTTCTTTTGCAGTATCTGCTTCTCCTGTTTCCTGTGACATCGCTTTAGCTGTCAGGACATGAACTGGGAAAATAGTATTGTGATAGAAATCAAAAGACATAGGTTTCGAGCCAAACTGTGATGTGGAAAAACCCTTTCTGGTTTATAATGACCTTAACAAACTTCATGGTGAATCCAGCATGAACCAAGAACGGCATCCCTTCCCAACAGCCTTTGCTGTCTTTAAATATTCCAGTCACAGGTCAGCAGCAAGGATGTAATAAAGGTTCCAAGAGAGATCTCAGAATGCTGTGATGTAAATTTCAGTTTAAATTTCTGCCCGTGTAACCATTGGCAAACAGAGCTTTCTCTTCCTTAGTTTCAATATCATGCAGTGGGTGCTGAACTAATTGTGTCTTATTTACTACACACGCCTCCACTGACCTTCCAGCTCACTGGCTAAGCTATTACTTTATCCTTGAAATCAGTAAACCTTGCGTCCCTGTGGTCCTCAATCTGGGCCTTGGGCATCATACACGCATCATTCACCTTGATTGTCTCAGTCAGTGACGTTTCTTTTGAACTCACTAGAGCTTCCAGGATGTTTTCTTTTCATGTCCCAAAATGAAATATCTTTCACAATTGAGATCGCAGAGCCTTAGATAAGAAACCATCTCAGGTGCTTTAGGCTTTTTTTTAATATCTTAAGAAGATATTATTCCCATAATATATTATATTCTTTCAACAGAATTCCCCCTGTGAGACCTCTATGTATCTCTTGGTGCCTTTGAATAGAAGCATTCTAAATTCATTGTAATAGATCCACACTGGTAGTCCATGCTAGAAGTCTAAATTGCTTTGCAGATTATGTTTATAAATTTAGCAGGCACCTCTAAAATTGATTAAATGTTTCTTTTTGGCTATGAGGCCACTATTTTACTTTATTTATTTCCTAGCAGAAATTCTATAGTTTATTTATAAAACAACATGATAAGGAGGAAATTGCCCATTATTGTGAGCTATGAATTGAACTTTGGGTCTATGAGTTCTAGAGTTTTCATCAGAGAAAGCTCGGTGAACCCTGAACAGCTGAAAGACCTACTGCTAGTGAAGTTTGCATCATGGTATGTTGACGGGATAAATTCCAAGGCATAGGAATACTATGGAAGGACAGGCATCTGAGCACATCAAAAGGCACAACGTATGCCTCACATGCCTCTCCAGCCACTGTTGGGAAGCAAAGCTTTTCTCCTGCAGAAAGTGCAGCAAAACTTGTGCCTCTCAAGAAGCAGCTAGCATGAACCTGGTGCCATCACAGCAGGCATGTGAAGTGCAGCATAACAGTAGCTATGTGTTGGTGAGTGACAGACAGAAGATCAAGGATTCTGAAATAGATTTGATTGTTATCTGTTAGGACACAGCCCGCAGCCCACAGCTCACATCATCCATTGTGGCCTCTGCAGTGCTTTCCAAAGGCACAGTTTAGGGCTCTGTGCTGATATAAATCCACATAAAGCAATCAAGGATAGACTAATCCCTCCTTTTGGAGGTCTTCGTTGAGTAGAAGTGAGTTCCGATTCTAGTATGAATACCCAACAACACTATGGTTTGGGCAACTTCCTTCAACTTTCTAGGCCTTGAGTTAGACTAGGCAAAATGGATCAGATTAAATAATAAATAGGTTAGTGAAAATAATATGAGGTCATTGTAAGGGTTAAATTGAGTAGCATATGTAAAAGACATGCATAAAATGAGTGCTTTTTAAATGGCAGCTGTCGTGATGAAGAAAATGATAGTGAGGAGACTGAACTTTACAGATACTTAGCACAGAGTTTGGAACAACGGAATAACTCAATATTCATTTCATTCTTGAGGTTACTTCATATCAAATACTTCTTTATAGTATATTCTGCTTACAGTTTCCTCTCTAAAACTCTAAAGAAAATATATTGCATGTTTCTCTTGTGGGCTGAATTATCAAAAATCTTCTCTTCACAAGGTGCTACAAAAGAGGGATACATGGAATTTAGATTTGGGATAGCTGAATTATTCCTTTGTCACTATTTTCTGGGAACTCATGAGCATCTGTGCTGGAGATAAATTTTATGATATTTAAAGAACATTAGTTGCATCAGAGTTCCTGAATCTTTACTCCCTAGATATTATAATGAGAGTAGCTTCCATATGAGAAAATGTATCACTCTTGGGAGTACTATCTCATTTAATCCTAAAAATTCTACAAAGTGGTGACTACCACCATTTTTCATTTTACAGGTGGGAATAATTTGGCTAATAGTAATAAGATAAATCTAGACTAAAGTCATGTAGGTAATAGGCCAGAGAGTTGGGATTTAGATTTTTTGGGTCTCACATCTTCACTTATTTTACACCAATTACACCCTTCAGTCACTTCACCAAAGATGGAAACTCTAAGAAAGTTTATTTTCTTAGTGAACTACAAAATAATAAAATTAAGTGCATCAAATGTCAATTTGTTCATTAAGACAGGAAGTACAAACAATATAAAATGATAAATCATAGTTGACTTATTTTTACAACCTCCATGTTCCATGAGAAAACCAAACTCATCAATCTTCCTCCTAACTAATCTTTTCAACATTAATGATTTCCTAAAGTAAATTAGAAACTGGGAATTAAATTAATGAGTTTCTCTTCTTAATGACATAAGCTTCATATCATTCCAGTTTCTAAACCAAATTACTATTTATCAAAGTGTGTGCGGATCACAGTCCTCTATGGACCCTAGTTAATACAGAATTTAATAATTAAGATTTCTGACTAAAGTGTACACTTCTCATTTGCAAAAAAGAAAATTGTGTTTTAACATAGAAGCCTCATTTCTTCAGCAATGTTACGATGCTTGTTTCTTGTCATGTTACTTGATTCACAAAACACATGCTTTCAATATAAAATATGGAGTGTACACATTTTTAAATATGCAATTATAATTTCCAATGAGCCATGTAGAAGAGATGCTTGATTCATGTCATTTGCATGAAATGCCAGTCAAACTGGCAGCTTGTCCACCCTTTTGCTGTCCTTGAGCCTGGGCACAGAATGCTGAACTCATAGTGTCATTAGTGATGCCAATCAGAATAGGGGCCACTCACTTTTAACTAGAAGAATGAAAAGTCAAATAACCCCAGATTTGTCAAATCATTTCACAAAGTAATGACACCATTAATAAATCTTTTAAGTCCTACAAGAGAGCAGAATTCCTACCATCGTATTTTATGGCTAAGTCATTAATTAGAGGAGAAAGATTAAATCAAAAGACTTGAATACTTTAAGTAAATTAGTACGCGAAAAGGATTAGTAACTTGAAGTACTATCTTTCTAGTCACTTTATACATTTTTTGCTTGTTTTTGTTTTGTTTTAGAAATTCACCCTTTCAGAAAAGGTAATACTAAAACTGTTAAAAAATTAAAAGGTGTCTCCATGCTAAGAATGAGTAATTTAGAGAGTGTATAGGGGAGGTGAATTATGATGATGAGAAACGTTGAGGCACATGAGGAATGGCTGAGGAAATTGGATTTATTTAGCATCATGAAGATTCAGCAGAGGACATGCCACATGCTTCCATTTATCTGAAACTGTCATATGGAAGTAAATTAACAAAGCAAAGGTAAGTGTGTAGGAGACATAGTAGGCAGGTTTCAGATCAACATAAGAAAACACACTGTAAACATTAGGGTTGTGCTTGCCTAAACTAGATACCTTTGAAAAAATCAAATACAGGTTAAGGCAGAAAATAACACAGGGGAAACCGTATAATATATTTGAAGAAAATGAGGTAGATGACCAACGGCATTTCGTTCAGCCCTAAATGTTTCCCTGTTCTGGAGAATACTATGACTCTAAGGTGAGATTACTTGAGCACACTTTAAAACAAAGTAACTGACATATATAAAAAACTAAGAATTAAACTGAGTCAATATTGCCATAGGCTGGGTTCCTCCAAGAGCCCACTCAAGCATCAAGTTTAGATTGCTGGCTGTACCAGAGTTCCCTTAGGAACAATATCTATAAAATGGAGGAAGGGAAATAGGATTGAATAGCGAGAGAAGTCAAGCTCTGCTGCAGGATCAATGACAGCTTCAACTTTCTCTGAGAACTTCAGAGCTGTACTGAGCTGGCTTGAGATGGCCAGGCTTTATTTTTATTACAAATTATTTTTTAAATGTATGTGCATTCCTGTGTGTGTGTGTGTGTGTGTATGAATGTCTTGTGTGTGCAGATGCCCAGAGAGGTCAGAAGAAGGCGTTGGGGCCCTTGGAGATGGAGTTACAAGCAGGTGTAAGCCGCCTGATGTAGATGCTGGACACCAAACTTGGGTCCTCTGGAAGAACAGCAAGTGCTCTTAATCACCGAGCTATCTCCCCAGCCCCAATGGTCAAGCTTTATACTTTTATTTATCATTTATTAGATGTAGGTCTCCCCATGATGAGCTGCAATCTTGGGCAAAGTGACTGCAGCCAAAGCAGACTGTAGAAGCGAAGACGGTTCAATCAGTAGGACTCCCAACAATTGGGACAAATGACCTTTAATCAAATCTACTTCTAGCCTAGTCAAATCTATGTACAATTTGGGAACAACTTCCATTAGACTCTAGTAAACCTCTTCTATTAAAAAAAACTCTGCAGAAGAATGATAAACAGCAGTCACTACACCTAGTCTTCAAGCCAAGGCTGGAGCTCCTAATCTTCCACCAGCTGGACCACCAAGATCTCCAATCATGACACCCCTCGGCAGCACCATGAACTCAGTGATGAGGGAAACGCTGGACAAAAGCATAGATCCCTTTACACCCTGTGCCTATTAGGGAGGCTGGTGGTAGAATCTTGCTGGCATAACTGCCCAGTGCACTATCTGATTACTTGGTTATTTGGCCGCCTCTTCCTTGGTAGATTCTGATTCTTACAGATCTTCACATCCTAGTGTACCCATACACTTGTGCATCAAGTGCTTTACATGCTGAAACATCTCCCCAGACCCTAGACCATCTTTAATATAATTATTGGTATGTTTAGATCTGGATTGCTCTTTTTATTCTTTATCTGTATATCTTTGCCTGAAGATTGATTGTCCTTAGTCTGCCAATATTGCTATGTGACCACCCAAGCCTTTCATCACTGCCCATGAGTCTTTATATATTCTAACTTCAGGTCTGTTTCCAAACAAATGCATGACCAGGTGCTCACTGAGATGTTCGCTTGTCTCCAGCTTTCAAGGTGTTCATGGTTCAGCTGCTTTCTCTCTAAGCTTCACCCACAAGTAATGTGCTGGCTGCTGTGAACTGAGCATCTGCATTCTCCTCTCTTGGCTGGCTCTGGTCATGGTGTGATTTAAGGAGAGGCACCATAAGCCATGGTGAATTATCTTGGTATTTTAGGATTACTGATAGGGGATTTAGTCTTTTTTAAAAGAAAATTTATTTTGCTTTTGTAATTTCATACAACAGTTGTTAATCAAATTTAGACCCCCTCTGCCATCCATGTTCCCCTTTCCCTCCACCAGACCTCATGTATTCTGCCATGCATGTTAAGTCCTATCCAGTCAAGCATTTGTATCCAGATGTCCTTCGGTGTAAATTCATCCGTAATAAACATTCATTCTAACATATAGTTGTATCTTATTATTTCAACTTGAAAAACAGTGTAGGCCACTATTTTGTCTATGTATGTGGTGTGTTTGGTTAGCATGTCCCCAGGATCCCGTGTCTGCCTCCTAAATACTGGGATTAAGACAGACTGCTACACAATTTTAAGTAGGTTCTGAGGATCCAAATTCTATCCCCCAAGCTTGTGCACCAAGAGCTTTACCTGCTGAAACATCTCCCCAGTCCCAGTAACTATTGGTATGTTTAGATCTGGATCACTGTTTTTATTCTTTGCTCTTTTCTGGCTTTTGATTTGTGTAGATTATTTGAATACGTTTTAGTATTTGCCCATGAGACTTTTTTGATTTAGGTCCTCAGGTTTTCTGACTGTTGATATATAACTATATATAAAAAACTATATATGTATGTAACTTTTCAATCTACTTAAAGTTAATATTTTACCTCTTCAAGGGAATGTAGAATTCTAAAGCTATGTAGGTTTCTTTGGAAAATTTTATTTTTGTATGATCGTATTGCCTCCATGTGTTTAAGTGCACCCATATCATTGAATGCCCGTGGAAGACAGAAGAGGGCATTGGATCTCCTGGGACTGGAGTTAGGATGGTTGTTAGTTACCATGTGGGTGCTGTGAACCAAGAGCAACTAGTGCTCTTAACTGCCGAGCCATTTCTTCAGCCCCTCATGTAGGTCTCTTTATCCTAATTATCTTTATTTTATAGTTGCTTTATCTTTATTTTATATGTATTACAAATGACAGGGAAAGGGAGAATGGGAGGGATTAAAAAGGGAGACAGAAAAGGACCTGAACAAAATAGAAAGGGGTGACTAGACAAAAGGACTCAGTAGAAAAGTTCTTAGTTCCTCAATATTTTAATGCTCTACTATGAAAAAGACAATTTCTTAGCTTTTTAAGTGATTCAAGAAACTTTATTATTGTTTGGATGTGCATGGGTGCGTGAGCTACAGCACAAGTGTGTGTGTGTGTGTGTGTGTGTGTGTGTTGGGGGTACAGAGGACAACTTTGTGGTCAGCTCTGTCCACTTTTGTATGGGTTCTGAGTTCCCTGGCACGCAGAGCAAAAGCCTGTATCCACTGAACCACCACACCTGCTAAAAATGATGCTAATAGGAATTTAAAGCTGTTTTTATTCCTCCTAGCAAATGTAACAATGCCCCCAGTGAACATGTTCATTTCCTTTACCAATGTTTCTTTTGCCCCTGCGAAGCCTTGGAGGCTGGTAAGGGTAGGTGAGAAGGCTTTGCAGACATATACTGAAGATCCTAAAACACACTGAAAACCTGACCTCAAGGAACTAAAGAAAATGCCATTTTATTTGTGTATTTCTGCTTTTCTTCCTTAGTCCCCAAAGTCCAGGTGGCTTTTTAAAAACTACCACATTTTTGCACACACAGTTTCTTACAGGAAGCCTCCTAGACAAAAATTCTTCTCTTTTTTATCTTAGAACACTTTGTCACCTTCATTTCTGAAGGCTGTTTTCTCTGGAGATAAAGTTCTGGGTAGGTAGCCCCCACCCCTGAAATTTCTGATGCCCAAATTGAGCCCACTTAGTTTGGTATTTCCCTAGATATGGTTTATACTGTTGTCCTGGGGATATATTCAAATGTAGTTTTCTTTACATTTACTGTCTGCACTCTGCAAATGTTTCCTAAAATAGTTTCTGCATTAATCTCTCCCACCACTTTCCCTCGGACACAGCTAACATTAACTTTTTAATATTTGACAAGGGTCCTTGATATTTTTATTTTTCTCAATATTTTCCTTCTCTGGAGACTGGAAAATTTCCATGGATCTATCTTTAGTTAATTGGGTTATACTGTTATGTTCATTTTGTCAATTGAAGTATTCCAGTGACTTAAAAACATTTTTTCCTGGACTGAAGAAATGATGTAGCAGTTAAGAGCACTGACTTGCTTTTGCAGAGGACCTGGTTCAAGTCCCAGCACCCACATGGCGACTAACAACTGTCGGTAACTCCAGTTCCAGGGCATCTGATGCCTTCTTCTGACCTCTGTGGGCATTGCATGACATGGGTGCACTTACATATATACAGGCAATACACTCATACATATGAAATATTTTCCCTTTATTTAAAAAATAATCTGTACCTTTTACTGAGAAGTTTTTTCCATTAATTTCCAGAGTATCTACACTTATGTCATGGAACATGGTTATAATTCCTGCTTTAACATGTTTGATAATTCCAGGTCATTTCAATGTTTGAAGACTTTTCTAGATTTTTTTTTTTTTGAGGTTTTTTGAGATTTCACTTGTATTTGCACATCAGATAACTTCATTGTGTCTAAAACTTTATGATTTAAGCTGTGTCGTTTTCTTTGGAGAATGCTGACACTGAGTTTTGGCAAACATGTTTCAGTGGGGTTCAGTACAAGTTTTAATGTATTTTCTGAGCTATAATTTAGATGTCAAATTAGTTTCCAAACTTACGCCGTACTATTTGTGCCACTGTACGACCTGCACAGTGGCTTAAACTATCGTAGGATAGCACACCCCATGCCAGGGCCATGCACATGCAGCTTATGGGTGAGCATGGCCCTGTGTGCAGATGTAAGGATGGCTACAGATCCCCATTCTGTCAGACGCCCTTCTTCATGATCCTGTAGCTACTGTACTTAAGTCCCTGGCTGTCATACATTTCCCACGCCTAGGTGTGCATCAGCAGCAAATGGGTGGGAAAAACATAAATAACGGGAAATTTCACCACTCTTTGGTCCACAAGGACTTAACTTTCATCTCCATCTGAGGCATCTAAGCTGCCATTGCTATCATCACTCCACAAGTGACTGGGGTTTGCATACGATGGCAGAATTCTTTTACTATCTTAGGTCCCTTTTCATCTTCATCTGGCCAGAAAAGACAAAGAATTTCCTGGACTTTAAAAAACCATCGCTCGCTGCTTTGTGCTATGCTAAAAGCTGAGAGGAGAAAAAAAAATTGAAACAGAAACCTCAAGGCTGTACCGTAATCACTAAGGTGCTCTTTCCTTTCCAAACCTGCTTGCTATTATTTGCTGTTTCAGAATTCTCTTTCGCTTTCCCCCCAGGGATTTTAGCTATAGCAAGTAGGAAAGACAGTGCAGTAGGTTCAATCCAACTTCGCTGGAACTTCAACTTCAAAAACTAAAGTTTGAAGAATTCAGGAATGATTTTTTGTGAATCTCAAAAAAATCTGAATGTTACTAAATCATTAGAAAACTGAAATGTAAGAGCAACAGTAAGTTTTGTTGTGTGTTACTTGCTTGTGACTTTTCCTGTAGTTTTGCTTCTCATGCTATCAACATAAAAACACTTCGAGTCTTCTGTTTGAGGAATGATTCATTTGACCTATTTATGAGTACATGCAACTGTCTGGCACTTCCACTACCAACATAAAGATTTCTTAATGTTTCTTTCTATGTGAAATGACTCTAAATGTTAAGGCGTTTAGTTTTGAGAATAAATTGCTTCCTGGCAAAAAGTTTTAATACTTTTTATTTCATAGACTTGTAAGAAATGTTATGTCCAACTTAGAAAATTTAAAATGTCTTATAATAAGAAAACTGACAGCATTATCGCTGACTTTTGTAAAGGAGCACAAGACTGCTTATAGTCATTATCTCCTATAAACCTGCTTTCCAAATTCTCAGAAGTATCATTGTTGGGACAACGAAAGTTATTTTAAAAGCATTTTTTTGTTCTGCCTGTCATTTTAAGGAATTTACTTTCCTATGTTGGAACACTTTATAAAACAGGAGTAACTCCATTTTACATAGTTGTGGCTAGAACTGAGGATACAGTATCTGTGATAGGCTTACTTATCTGTATTAAAGCTTGAAGCATTTGTCCACACCCTCTTCATACCTACTCATTATCAAACCCACTGTCAATATATGTCACTTGTACAATTTTGTGTCCAGGCCTGGCTGGTAAGCCTATTATCTATAGAGGTGCTCTTTTAGAGTTCCCATGTGCTCTCCTTTAAAATGTTACTGACCTCTGTATCAGCTTCTCATCACCATTTTTTTTTTTTTTAAGTTCACAATGGGGCTGGGCATGGTGCATAGGCCTATAATCCCAGCACTTGGGAGGCAAGGCAGAGGCTGATGGATCTTTGTGGGCTCTAGGTCAGCCAAAGCTACTCTGTGAGACCCTGTCTTAACAGGAAACAAAACAAAAACTGAAACCAGAACCATCTTACAATGATAAAATTTGTATTTAGCTGGGTGTGGTGGCACAAGCCTTTAATCCCAGCACTTGGGAGGCAGAGGCAGGCGGATCTCTGTGAGTTCAAGGCCAGCCTGGTCTACAAAGTGAGTTCCAGGACAGCTGGGGCTACAGGGAGAGTCTGTCTCAAAAAGACCGAAAAAAAAAAAAAAGTATTTATATTGATATTATGAGGTTGAACCAAGTCAAAGGCAGAAACAACATAATTTTGAGGGATGCAAAGGGAATTCATGCAATTAACATATATTTCCTGAGACCCAATTACATACTAAGAACTGGGCTGAGATCCAGAAATGAACAACAGTGAAATTCATGAGTTAGACTTTAAGTTCTTTCAGGACAGAGACTTTCTGTTTATCTGAATGTTGCTCTGTATAGCTTTAGTGTCAACTTGACTCACCTGGGTTAAGGGATCCTCAATTGGCAAACTGCCTTCATTGGACTGGACTGTAGCCATGTCTGTGGGGCATCTTCTTGATTGTTGAGTAATGTGGGAAGGGCCAGCCTACTGTGGGTGGTGCCACCACTGGGCAGGTGGACCTGTGTTGCATAAGAAAGCAGGCTGAGCAGGGGCCAGGGGAGCAAGCCAGTAAGCAGTGTTCCTTTTGGCCTGTGCTCTAGCTCCTGCCTCCAGGTTCCTGCCCTGAGTTCCTCCCTTGGGCTCCCTAATGAACTGTGACCTGGGAGATGTAAGACAAATAAATCCTTTCCTCCCCAAGTTGTTAGTGGTCAGAGTGTTTTGTCACAGCAATGGAGAGACAAACTAAGACAGTTGTCCTTAGGAACCCTTCTCTCAGGTAGCAACAGCCAATGGGATGCATGAACAATGCTATGAAAGAAGTATTTAAGCTTCAACCCAATCACAATCACCAGGCAAGCCCTCATCTGTCAGTCAAAACCAACCAAATTCCTGTGTGACCTGTTTAGGCAAACAGCACCATTTTTTGCCAGTATCTATTCAACAAATGTAGAAAATTATGTTACATATTTTACATATTTTAGATGCAAGAGTTGTTAAACTTACTTGCATAATAAATGAAAATGTTAAGTCATCACACATCCTAGGTTGAGCATTCAAATCTGAAACTGTGAGCGCCATCACGGTGCTCAAAGCTTTCAGATGCTAACCCAATAAAATAGTTTAAGATCTGGAAAAATCTCCAAATCTGAAATATTCTGGTCCCAAGCACATGTGGATCAGAACACTCAACCTATGTATCCAGTTATTCTAGAGTTTGTTACTTGCTGGGTGTTATTTCTATGTACAAGTTATTTAAACTATCTTTTCAATTTCTTCAGTGATACAGTGTTGACAGAGACTATTCACTTCTCTGTGAAGATTAAACAGGAAACTGCATAGAAATGAGAAGTGTCTGGTTTGTAAGGTGATTGATGTTAGTTAACAATGTCACAAATATATGAAATAAATGCCCATTTTTCTTTAACAATGTTTTCCTATTCAAAGGATAATAACATTCTTCACAAACTTAATATACTCACAAGAATTTTCAAAGAGAAAAATTATACATAGGACAAAACCAAAATCAGGAAAGCATACAAGGAGATAATTCATAACAGAAGAAAGAAATCAGAAGAAATCAGTACATATGGCAAAATGTTCAACTTCTTAAGTCATTTTAAAAACTCTGGCTAAAGCAGCAGTTATGCACTACTTTATAACTGCCTAATTTGAAAAGGAACAGCTAGTACTGATTAGTTTGTGATCAAATTAGGATACTGTATCAGTGACAGTGTGAATGGATACAACTGTTTTGACTGCAGTTTGCAACATTTTGGGAAACAATACTCAGGTCTGCTATCTGTAAATTCATTGTCTGTAACAGCATTGTATAGTTTGGTCTCTTTTCCCTCCCATAGTACACAGTTAATTTCTCATGAAATTCTTTTAAACCTGTCCCAAGAGTACCAGGTATCTGAGTGCTCATAGAGCATCTCAGATATGTATGGCAAATTATCAGGGCCAGGAAGTACACTCATACATCAGGGAAAAGGTAACATTAGGAAATTAAGAATCAAGTACTGGGAAGAGACATGGAACCAAAATAACATGTTAGACCATGTCAGGGTTTTTAGGATTCAGAGTGTGGAGGGGTTGATGTGGAAATATATCTAATGATAGCAAAACTGCAGATGAGGATTCTTACAGCGTTTGACAGCTCTAGCTCTTGTGTTCTAAAGAAAATTTCACCACTTAGAACTGGAAAAGCAGAAGGCACTCAGGATAACCATCAAGCTTTTGAGTTATTCTGATAGAACAGAGGTTTATTTACCAGACTTTTATAAAAGATATTTTGATTTATTCTGGTGGGTCCTATATTCACCAAAAGGTTACTGATTAGATTATGAGACAGCTGATAAAAATCTTTAAAAAACATTAGAGGGCTGTAAACAAACCCACATAAGCATACTGTGTAAGGTATTTCTTCCCAGGCTTCTAATAAAATACTCAAAAGACTAAAAAAATAAAAAACAAAAAACCCCCTCAAGTTTGCAGAGACCAATTATTATACATATATAAACATGATATTCCAACATCATTGAAATGAGAAGTCTTTTCAAGACCACTTCCCATCTGAGGATTTGGCATTGTATCCCCACAGGACTAACCTCAAATAGCTCATGCACACATAATTGCTTTGTGTTCCCTTTGTTGGTCCGGCTACATGCTTTATAAATCTTCTGTACTCAAATGATTTTATCAGTGAAAGAAAATATATTAATAATGCCTTAGAAAGTAAACTAATTAAAGCTGACTGCAAGCTATTTATCCGATGATATCATCTATGTCTTTGTAGTTTTGTTTTGTGTACAGGATTACCAGTTTGGCATCTCAGGATCTCTAATATACAAAAGATTTGCATAAAAAACTGATGATAACACATATAATCACAACCACAATAATTGAACCATAGTCACACTAGGTAAGAAAGGAATCTGCTCATTTACAACTGATAAAGAGAAAATGTAAGAAATGACATTAATGAAATTATACAAACAAAGCAGATCACAAGTTCTTGAAGCCGTGTCTAAAAAAGCAGGTCCAGGTAAAGACGTGTCTCTGAACATGCAGCCAGTGCTCACTTGGGTCCCTTTGCCTTGGACTTGGCTTCCTTTGGAATTCTTCCGTTTTGACTCTGAGTAAATCTGGCTACTGTAGAAACACCATCCACAAACTTGGTTTTGAAAAGAACATTTGCATTGTTGAACATGCCTTCTTTGAGGGACACAACAATGAACTTAAGAGAAAGGAAGCAAAATACAATGAAAAGGTATTCTTAAAAGAAGTTCACACACTTAGAAAGGGCTTAAGAATGGCCCGAAAGTCATTTTGCTACTTCTTTAAACACTGGCCTCTAAGAAAATGCACATTCTCAAATACCCAGTGGAAACTGTTACGTATTAGGTATCAAAATGAATAGTAACTTTCCATCTTTTGAAGCAGTGAAGGGAAAATTAGGAAACTTGGTTTCCTAATTTTCCCTTCACTGCTTCGTTACCCAAGTTTATTATTTTCTAGAAGCTGACTGTTGAGGGCTTTTGTAATGGCCATCCCTGTTTCCTTCTTAGTTTGAATGTCAGTGAAATAATCATCTCTGTGATATATTAATAAACCAAAGAAGATTGCAAGTACAGCACTACCCCTAGCCCAGATATCATATTCACACATTAAGAAAAAGCACCACTTCAGTGTTACCTATCCCCCAAACTTCCATAGTAAATACACTGTCTATGGTAACCAGGATGAGTGGGGTGCTCAGAACTGACAATGTGTAATTTATGCAACCACATTTGGTGGCTACAGAATCCACAGCAGCAATGTAACAAAAACACACTCTATAGCTTCAAGATTTTTCTATATGTTTTAGCCAAGAGAAATGAAAAACCTCCCATTATGTGCTACATTTTCTGGTACTGTATGTACTTGAAGCAATTTGATTTGATCGAAACCCTTGTGGCAACTACTAGAGAAAACAGATTAACTCTAAAGTCATATTGTCTCTCATGCTAAAACCAATAGTGTTAATGCCTGGTTCTTTCTTTCAAAGAAAGAACATTTTTTTTTTTCTGAACATTTGCATGGCTGGCAAGCACTCTTACCACTGAGCTACAACCCCCACCCATTCTAAACATCTTAACACTGATTACCAATAAAGGGTTGGTTTCGAAAAACAGATACCTACAAGCACTACTAAGACTTTGGGGTGGTCCTCACCTGAGAGTGTGTAAAGTGGGTACGCAGCATCTGTCCAATATTCTGGGTATGAGAAAGATCCAAGGCTGCATCAACCTCGTCCAATATATAAATGGGAGCAGGTTTGAAGAGGAGCATGGACAATATTAATGACAAGGCAACTAGAGACCTCTGTC
Organism: Nannospalax galili; assembly: GCF_000622305.1. Classification (NCBI taxonomy): domain Eukaryota; kingdom Metazoa; phylum Chordata; class Mammalia; order Rodentia; family Spalacidae; genus Nannospalax; species Nannospalax galili. The sequence continues at coordinate 1,415,065 of NW_008354502.1, forward strand.
CACCACTAAGCTCAGTTAGGTTTTCTTTCCAGGTGTTTCCTAAGGCAACCTTGAACTCTAGACCATCCAAAACTGTCTGCCCTTCTGGTGGTGCAAGCATAGCATTGGCACCAGGTAAGAGGGTAGAAAAAATGGACCCAAAGTCTTTGTTCACCTAGATTAAATAAATACATATTAAGGCATCAGAACACGTTCCAACAGTATGTGTAGTATATGTTAGTACGTGGAAGCTGTTTGGCTTGTTTGTCGGCAGGAGACTACAGAAACCCACAATGTCCCTTGTCACCAAACACACACATCCTCCAGGATTTAACAGCCACGTTCCCTAAGGAAAGTCCCATAGTCAAGGGTAGATACACACAATTCACATGTAAATATACTTAGGAAATCTCCTAGAGACATGAAGCATTCCTGAATATGGACCTATCTAAGGAACATGTATTTTAAGGGCAATATCTCAGTCAAAAGGAAGAACACAATGCCAATGTTAACACCTTTCCCTCATCATATTATTACTGAATACTGAGAAAACCGAGGACTAGCGAGTGGCGTGTAAAGTGGGTACGCAGCATCTGTCCAATATTCTGGGTATGAGAAAGATCCAAGGCTGCATCAACCTCGTCCAATATATAAATGGGAGCAGGTTTGAAGAGGAGCATGGACAATATTAATGACAAGGCAACTAGAGACCTGAGAAAGGGAGTGAAGGAAAGCCAGAGCATTTTAGCATTTCTTCCCAAACACCGACACAGATCTGCAATGCCCTGTGTGACAGCCAGTGCAGAGCCATCCGAAAGACAGTCACAGAACCTGAGGCTCCAAAGCTCTCTTTGCAAGGATATAATTTCGTAAGACAATTCCAATACTATCATGGTATATCTGGCATCTGTACTGCAGAAAAGATCATGTTACTTTTAATAAATGATTTTTCCCCATCCCAAATGTTTATTTAGAGGCCAGATAGCAGATAAGGGGGGGAGGGCTATATCCTACATGCATGTAAGTGTACCTTAAATGTTGGACACTATGTAAGACAGCTTGATGATGTCAAGGCCCACTGCTAAACTGAAGGTAGTATCCACTTCAGGGACAATGTAGACCTAATGCTTCTTGGCAGCTTCCCCAAAATCTGTGTTCTTAATGTGGTGAGCCCACTGAGCGCTACTTGGGATCCCCTCTTTGCTTCTGACAGTCAGTAACTGCTACTAGGGAGGAAGCCTGGGAAACCAGGGCTGGCATTGTTTTCTCCTTCAGGTATTCAGAATCCTACATGATCTCATTTTCAAATGTTTAACAAGTTGCTTTTAAATTACTTGTTTTTAGTTTTCTAGTTGTTTATTTTATTTTCTGTAGTTATCAAACTCTGGGAATTGTGTAAGGCATGCAGTCTAACACTGAGCTATATCCCTAGTTCTGATTATTTGGTGTTATTTCTTCTTTATTACCTATTAATTTAATCAAATATTTCAACCAAAATTTATAGCCCCATATATTGGGCTTATTAAATTCTACAAATGTAGCTAAACAAGTCAAAAGTGAAACAGAATTACAAAATAATGAAATGATAAATTACAATAAAATAACCATGAGATTATAAATTACAAAGGGACTACTCACCTCTGTCCACCACTAAGCTCAGTTAGGTTTTCTTTCCAGGTGTTTCCTAAGGCAACCTTGAACTCTAGACCATCCAAAACTGTCTGCCCTTCTGGTGGTGCAAGCATAGCATTGGCACCAGGTAAGAGGGTAGAAAAAATGGACCCAAAGTCTTTGTTCACCTAGATTAAATAAATACATATTAAGGCATCAGAACACGTTCCAACAGTATGTGTAGTATATGTTAGTACGTGGAAGCTGTTTGGCTTGTTTGTCGGCAGGAGACTACAGAAACCCACAATGTCCCTTGTCACCAAACACACACATCCTCCAGGATTTAACAGCCACGTTCCCTAAGGAAAGTCCCATAGTCAAGGGTAGATACACACAATTCACATGTAAATATACTTAGGAAATCTCCTAGAGACATGAAGCATTCCTGAATATGGACCTATCTAAGGAACATGTATTTTAAGGGCAATATCTCAGTCAAAAGGAAGAACACAATGCCAATGTTAACACCTTTCCCTCATCACATTATTACTGAATACTGAGAAAACCGAGGACTAGCGAGTGGCACAGCAAGCATTCAATAAACACTAGCTGCTTCAGAAGAACCCTAGGAATTAGGAAAAAGCAGAATCAGTTTACAAAACAGATTCTCATTTGTACTAAATCTGGGAACCACATGGGAGGAGAGTTCTCTCTTGGACCCAGTATTAACTTTACATTGTGTATAAGTTTCTGCACGCATTAAGAAAAACACAGACAAATGGAAAAGGGTGAAGCAACACTGAAAATGGGCCTTCGAGTGGGGAAAACAGCTACTGAAAGGAACAATTATGCTGCCGTGATTAAAATTCAAGTTCCTATGGGCTAAGTAGAGAAAAGAATGCCCAACTCCATCACTGAGTGAACAGGTTTCTAAGGTACCAAACAAACAGCCCCATAAGGATGTCTGGAATTCTCTAAAAGGACAGACAGATGGAGCAAGGGAAGCAGTAACAACGGTGATGAAGCTTGAGATCCTGAGGCCCACGTCATGAAATAGAACATTACCACCATCATTCTTGTTGAATAAAAGTGCTAAGAATATATGAAACTCATTTACGGCACAATTCTTAAAGACATACAAAGTGATAGCAACAAAAGTCAATTTCAACTTCTGTTTTATGAAGCAATGGAGAATTCCAGTTCCTTCACATTTAGAGTATACTCAGCGAGGAAAACTATTTTATCTTACTTCTTTGGTTTCTTTGATACAACAGACTTAACAGGTATCAAAGTCACAGAACTCTCTTATTATAACAAATGTAAACAGAATGAGCATTTAAGTTATTGTTAATATTATTAAACTACTGTGTGAAAAGTGTTGCAGAGAACCTACAGAATGAATATGTATTCATTCTGATCTGCAATTAGCAATTTATAACAACAAAGAACACATTATCTTGCTATAAGAATGAGGGTGGTGACAGAGCGGCTGCTCAGAAGTGCCTAGTATAACTCTCCCTATAACAAAGGAACAGAAAGAAAGAAGTAGCTTCTTCAGGTAAGTGTTTGAGGCAGAATACAATGCAAAGAAGTTTCAGAATCCTGAAATACACAATGGTTTTATAAAGAGGAGAACTAAGCATGCAGTATTTACTTAACCCATCTTTAAAGATCAGCTCCACACCAAGCACTTTGGCTAGAAGAGAAAGAGAAAGGCAGGAGACCCCTGGTGGTCCCCACTCACATCATGGACATCTGAAGCATCTGCTCAAGGAGAACCTGAGTCCAGTGTGTTGAGCTAATAGGTTACCCTACTGCTACAATGCCCTGGGAAGGGGCTACAAAATATCATACCGTTACTACCAAGGCTCTTGTACTATCTTTAGGCTCTCTCCAAATAGGGTCCTGTGTATCAAGCAGATAAACTGAATACTAGCCAGGAAATCCTGCCTAATCACCCTGAACCCCTCAAAGCATCTGGAGAGTCTAGCTACACAAGCTGAATCCTAGAGGGTCTATGAAGCTATCTATGCAATATCTGGGTCCACTGTTGTGGTCCTCAGAAACTGAAAAGCACCTTACCCAGTACTGAGTACCCTGTGCCGCACAAATCTGGGCCAACCAGAGTGGCCCCATTGCATGTAATGAGGAGAAACTAATGGGTGTCACACCTCTCCTGATGTACCAACTGTGTATGCCTCCAAGAGCACACAAAACCCCCACCCTTACTATTACCCATGGAAACAAACAGATGATCCACATCTGCAGCAGGGCACATTACTCAGAGCCAAAAATTCCACGCCAACCTCAACAGCTTAAGTATCACCCCCAGCTGTCAGAGTAACCCTGCAGCAGAGGACACCGTCCTTGTTAGCTTTCCTCTATTGATGTGATAAAAAAAGACCAAGAGCAACTTGGGGAGGAAAGAGTTCATTTCACCTACAACTCCCAGGTCATAATCTATCACTAAGAGAAGTCAGAAGAGGAACTCAAGGCAGGGGGCTGAAGGTAGGCAGTGAAGCAAAGACCATAGAGGAACACTGCTTACTGTCTTGCTTAGTCACCTTTCTTATATAGCCCAGGTCCACCTGCATAGGGCTGGGCCCTCCTACAATAATTAGCAATTACAAAAATGCCTCATAATCATAGCCACAGGCCAATCAGTTAGAGGGAATTTCTCAGTCGAGGTTCTCTCTTCCTAGGTGCCTCTTGTGCCAAGCTGACAAGAACTAACGAGCACAGCCACTAAGACGCCTATAGACACTGCTGGCACTGGATGCAGCTGAAGAAGCTACACAAACACCAAAGGACTGATGTGCGCTGCTGTCACCAGGATAGTCTTTATTATGAAATCTCCCTAATAAAACTGGTGAAGGCAACTGATCCATCAGATGTACAAATGTCAATGTAGAGACACAAGTACAGAAGAAATTTACCTGATGCCTCCTAAGGAGTTTCTCCTCATTACATGCAATGGGGCCACTCTGGTTGGCCCAGATTTGTGCGGCACAGGGTACTCAGTACTGGGTAAGGTGCTTTTCAGTTTCTGAGGACCACAACAGTGGACCCAGATATTGCATAGATAGCTTTCAAGAGTCCCAAAGAAACCAATACAGTACCAAAGAAATGATTCTTACAAAATTGAATGAGAAGAAAAGAGAAAAATAATACAATGAGGCGGGTATGGTGCTGCATACTTTTAATCCCAGCATATGGGAGGCAGAAGCAGGAGGATCTTTATGAGTTTCAGGGCAACCTTGTCTACAAAGCAAATTCCAGGCCAGCCAGAGCTACATAGTGAGACCACGTCTCAATAAAAATAAATAAATAGAGCAATAAAATTAGGAAGACAATTTATTATAGACATGAGAAATTTAGCTGAGGTGATAGAAACCATAAAAAATAACGAAACAGGAAATCTAGGTGCTGAACACACACATGCACGCACAACACCACTTTCACAAACAAAAAAATTATCCTGAGGAAAATGAACACAGATATATTTAACTTGATACTACAGATCAAATGAACCTAAGAGATAGCTACAGAACATTCTACCCAAATACTTCAGAATGTACGCTCTTTCCAGTAGCCCACGGGAATGTCTCTAAAATACGTTATAACATAAACACAAAGCTAGTCTTAATAAATGCAGCAAAACTGAAATAATTTCTCATATTTTACCAAAACACAAGACACCAAAAGCAGAAAAGTAGCAGGAGAAACTACAGAACACACAAATGCAGACACTAAACAACACTAAATCATGGGTGGGTCACTGAAGAAATTAAGACAGAAAAATAAAATTCCTAGAACTGAATGGGAATAAAAACACAACATACGCACATGGGACACACAAAGGCAGCACTAAGATGGAAATTCATAAAAAGAGCTACATTTAGAAAAGTCCAGGAGATGTTATACAAGTAACCTAATGATGTTGCATAGGACTAGAAAAACCACAACAGTCCAAACTCAAATTCAGCAGATAGGACAGAGATTCATGAATTGGAAATGAAAAAAATACAAAGAATCAATGAGACAAAGATTCAATTCTTAAAAAGATAAACACTCATTTGTTGGATATGCTGAATGAGATAATAACATGATTGTTCTTAGTAAGTTCTTTTTATTGCTATAAATTTTCTAATAAACTTTAATCTAAAATGATAAACAAGACTGATAAATCATTAACCAAACTAGCCAAAAGAATGAGAAGACCAAAATTAACAAAATTAGAAAGGAAAAGGGAAACAGAGACCAATGAAATTCAGAAAATCATTAGGGTCAAATGGAGTCACTGCTGAATTCCACCAGCCCTTTGAAGAATTAATACCAATCAAGTCTATAAAATTGAAAGGGATGGAATGTTAACAGACCATTTTTATGAAACTAGTATTGTTCTCATAAGGAATTCAGGTAAAGATACACCAAAACAAAACAAATAATAAAAAAGAAAAATAGGCAAATCTCCCTGAACATATATGCAAAAAAATTCAATGAAATACACATGGAATTAAAAAAACACATCAAAAGGATCATTCACCATAATCGAATTGGCATCCTTCCAGAGATGCAAGGATGGTTCAACACATACAAATTAATATATGCAATATATTACACAAATGGACTCAAGGGCAGAAATCACACGATCATCAATAGATGCAGAAAGTACTTTTAACAAAATCTAACCTCCTTTCATGATAAAAGCTCTGAAGAAATTAGGAATAAAAGGAACACGTCTCAATATAATAAAGGCCAAATGATAAACCTATAGCTAATTTTCTAATAAAAAGAGATCAACTTTAAGTATTTCCACTAAAGTCAGGAACAAGAGAAGGCTGTCCACTTTCTCCACTTAATACAGTGCTTGATGTCTTCGCTAGAGCAATAAAACAAGAGAGGAAAATAAAAGGGGTAAAAAAGTAGGAAAGGAAGAAATAGAGGTGTCCTTACTTGAAGATAATATGATTCTTTATACAACGGATGCTTAAAACTCCACCAGAAAACTGATAAGCACTTCCAGAAAAATGGCAGGATACAAAAACCAATATCCAAGAATCTGTAGCCTTCTTATATATCAAATAATAAACATGCTAAAAAAGTAAAAAACAATAAACAAAAATTCCCAAGCCTCAGAAAAACAATTTTATTCACAATTGTTTTAAGAAACAAAGGTGGCTGTGGTGGTGAGATGGCCGATAAGTCTGACCATCTGAGTTCAATCCCCAGGATGCACACATGCACACACACACACACACACACACACACACACACACACACACACACTAAATAGGTAGGTAGGTAGGTAGATAGGTAGACAAAAAGAATTTCTACCCAGTTGAAAGAAATATTGGGAAAATGCCTATACTACCAAAAGCAATTTACAGATTCAATTCAATCTCCATCAGAATTTCACTAACCATCACAGAAGTGAAAATACAAACTACATTGAAATACCATCTCACCTTATTAAAGAGTTAACAAGAAAACAAATAGATACTGGTGAGGATGTGAACAAAAGGAAACCATTAGGTACTGCTGGTAGGAATGTAAACTAGTCCAGTCACTATGGAAATCAGTATGAAGGCTTCTCAAAGAGTTAAAAATAGATGTACCATCTGGCCCAGTTGTATACCACTCTTGGATATTTACCACAAAGTCTCCAAGTCAACATATCAAAAAAATACTTGCACATCAATGTTTAATGCAGTACTAGTCACAAAAGCCAAATTATAGAACCAATCTAGGTGTGTATTAACAAAGGAATAGATAAAGAAAATGTGGTTTATATATAGAATGGCAACTTTTTCAGCCAAAAGAATGAAGTTATGTCATTTGTGGGAAAATGGATGTAAGTGGAGATCATCATGTTAAGCAAAGGACAATATTCGTTTCTCTCATTTGTGTACCCTAGATTTGATTGGTTTGAGGGTAGAATAAGCTCAAAGTATATCATATACTTGCAAAAAATAATGGCCTTATATAATTCAGTATAATAGAGTAAAAAATAAAAATTGAAAAGGAGAAAGAAGAAATTGCCTCTCAGACTTGTGGGACACAATCAAGTAGGCAAACACACACATAATGGGTATTCCAAATCAAAGACAAGTAAAAAGGCCTGGAGAGATCTACTCTACAAACTAGTGCTTGAAACATTGCTTATCTTGGAAAAGACATAGACATCCAAGTCCATAAAGCTGAAAAGACTGCTAAAAATGGTCCTTTCAAAAGGACAAGACAAACAGACCATGCTCAACACACTGGAGAGAAGCATCAAGTCACAGACACAGATAAGAGAATCTCCATTAGACTAACAGAGTTCTTTGTAGAAACCTAGAATGCTGTATTCAAATTAATGAAAAACTGTCAACTAAAGACATAGCTATCCAGGAAAGTCATCCTTTAGTAAAGAAGAAATATTTTCTAAGATAGACCAAGAGAATGTATTACCCAACTGGTAAATACAATCATTCAATATAAGTACACAGAAGTTCACAACTCAATAGAACAGATGCACGAAAAAGTGAATTAAATCCTGCTGACACAGAAAACCACCAAACCACAATGGTGAATGAGAAAAAAAAAAAGAATGTATGAAACAACAAGACCAAAATGAGGAGCATATATCATTAATACCTTAGAAGTAAATGGAGTAAATTTCTCAAAAGATACAGCCTGGTTGGTGGAAGACAAACACTAGATCCAAGGATACAATGCCTAGAGTACATATACACAGCCCGAGCACGAAGAAAAGAGAAGACAGCAGCAAACAAACCCACTCTACACCTACAGCAGATATAAGAGACTTCAAAAACTGTATGGAGACAAAGTTTTGGATATGACCCTGAAAATAAAAACCAAGAAAAATTACTTGAGTTACAAAATACTCTGAAGAATGGAAAAACAAAGAAATCTTTGAAGCACAACACATTACTATCTAGAACATACAAGCAATTCAAACTCAAGAACAGAAATCAACCTAACTCAAAAATGAGTAAAGGACCTAAATAGATATTCCTTAAAGTTAGCACAAAGGGAGAAAAAAAGTCCAACATGTCTAATCATCACAGCAGTGAAATCAAAACCATAATGACCTGTCATCTTACTCAGGAATGACTGACATAGAAAAGATAAAATATATTGGCAAAGATCTGGAGAGATAGTCAAAATAAGAAATCAACGTAGGGTCTGTTGGTAAGTGAATAAAGAAAATATGATTTATGTGCCATACATACTATGTATATATGTGTGTGTGTGTGTAAAACACACCATAAAATATTAGCCACAAAGGTAGTAAAATTTTGTTATTTGTAGCAATAGGAATAGAAAAAGAGATTATGTTAAGTGAAATAAGCTAGGCATAAAGGACAAATATTGCATATTCTTTCTGGCAGTGATGGTTAATTGGGATTGTCAACCTGAAAGACTTATAATCACTCAAGAGACAAATCTCCTGTCACATCTGTGAGGGCATTTCCAGAGAGGTTTAACTGAGGAAAGAAGGCCCATCCTAAATGTGGGTGGCACATCTCGTTTCTAGATTGAATAAAAACAAGACTGAACAGAGAATCTGGCATTCATCTTTGTCTTCTGGACTGGCACAATGTGACCAGTGGCCTCCTGCTCTGGCCATGATGGACTATGATCCTCCACTGTGAGCCCAAATACACCTTCCTAATGCTGCATCTGACAGGTATTTTTCCATAGCAATGAGAAAAGTAACTAATACATATATGTAAGCTAAAGCATTAGGAGGAAAGAACAGGGGTTCCTAGAGCTTGGGAAGGGTACACCAGGTTGGGGGTGGGTGGAGAGAAGATGTTTAACAGGTACAGATGTGCCTTTGGATAGGAGGAATACATTCTAGCGTTCTATATCACAGTAGGTTAACTATGGTTGACAATTATATGAAATCTCAAAATATCTGGAGGATTTTGATGTTTTTACCATAAAGAAGTATTAAATGTTTGAGGTGACAGGTATGTTAATTACCTACATCTTATCAAAACATAATGTACGAACTGAAATGTCAGTGCTCCTGTAAACTTTTTGATGTATAGCAATAAAAATTACTATGTATCAATTAAAAACAAACATAAATTAAAAAATCTTGTTATAGAAATGTTTTGAAAACAATTATTTGTTTTGACTTTGAGTTTGGGCAAGAGAAACAAACAGAGTCCTTAGGAGGCTTCTCATTGCTAACAATTTACTGAGTCAAAGTCAGACAGCCTGCTTCTGGGGTCCAGCAGCAGTGTGGAGTGAAGCAGATGCTGGAGAGCACCCAAGGGGTCTTCCAAATAGAGAGCCTGAAGACTCATGAAAAGGAAAGAATATTGCTCCCTTCGAAATGAAGAGTTCTGACAAATCATCGATGGAGTAACATGAACTTACCTCTCTACATCTCATATTAGCCAGCTCCCAAAAGACAAGGATGCATTTAAAAACATCTGGACCCATGGGGCCAACCATGTGTACTGGCCTGACCATCAACATGCCCTAGTGGCACCCATGGTTGGATCAACCTTCATTATTACCTAGTAGCTGTCAAGACAGCATTAAGAATCTGTGAAGTCTACAGATTTCAGAAAATAAGTTAGTGGACACTGGCATAAACTGTCATGTGAAGCTGTGAAACTTCCCAACTGAGAATTTTGGGTTGGAGGCCTGTGAGCTAATTGCTCCCTGTTATTAGGTTACAGCTTCTGCTTTTATCCATAGTAAAACCCTGTGGGGAATCAACAAATTGGAGAGTGACTTGGTTCACAGTGCGGTCACTGTGCTGAGAACTGGAAGCAGCCAAAGTGTAATTGGCACATAAGGGCTGTGAACTCTGATGAGGAAACCCAAGCACTTCTGATGCAGTCACCAAGGAAGCGAGAAATCCCTACTTGACATTCCTAAGAAGTGTGTAAGAGAAACAGAAAATAAGTATGAAAATCCCATTCCAAGAAACTTGGGCATATTCTGACCGCAAACCACATACAAAGGAAAAGGGGTAGGCCCTTACTCTGGCACATCTCTGGGTAAGAATTATAGAGCTCTGACAGTTTAATCAGCTATGATTTCTCTAGCATCCAGTTTAGACGTGTTATGCAAGGTGGATAGGATTTTTCATTTGCTAATAGAAGGCATGAAGTTAGGAGTAGGAGCGGGTATGGGAGAAGGTGAGGGTGGGTATGGGGAAGGAGGTCTGAATATAATAAAAATACACTGCATGAGATTCTTAAATCAAAAAAAAATTTCAAACCTCAAATTTTAGAGCTACCTAAATTAGCATTTAAATGAAAAAATAAAGAAATTCATGCACAAATAAAGTCTAAGAGATTTTAAATGAGGTGTGATCACATGCTTCATTCAATCCATACTGAATTCCTCTTAATAGTGTAAACCCACTGAAGATCCTCCATCCTTGCCTCAGAATAAAGGATCACATTTTGGGATGCAGGTACCTTTTGCCAAGCAATATTTAGGGCTTGGTTTTTCTTTTGGTCAAGGTCTTCTATGGTTGCAAGAATTTTGGATTTGTCATTTTCTACAATCCTCTTCTTCTTCATCAAGTCATTATACTGTGAGAGAAAAAAAAAGATACTTCTTTTGGAAAATACAAAATATTTTCCACATTCTGGAATATAGTTATCCATAAAGCTATTTCATTCTTTTTAAACATAATACAAACATTTACTAAAAAGATATAATATACTAGAACTATAATGCACCCCAAATTACGAGAAAAGTAAGCACATCACCCATACATAAAAAAACTCAATTACCATAACTAAAGCCCTCAAAATATGTCAGCTGCACTAATATTCCCTTATGTCCCTAGCAACCAAGGCAAAAAGGAAAACATTACATGAAAATGTATGTACAAGCCTGAATACTTCTTCAGATCAGCAGTGACATGAATACAATTTTAATTCTTCACAGTAATATGTATGTCCTGTAAAACACAATAGCTGGCCCTTATTTCTCTGACTTTACAAAATCAGTCTCTTTCTCAGGGTCTGCCCATATGGTCTGTGGTTGTTTCAATGAGAACTGTCTCCCACAGGTTCCAAGCGTGTGAACACTTGGGTTAGCTGACAGTGCGGTTTGGGGAGGTCTAGGCAGTACAGCACTACTGGAGGAAACAAGTCACTGGAGGTAGGCCCTTAGAGTTCATAGCCTTGTCCAATCTTCAGTTTGTTCTCTCTGCTTCCTATGCATGCTTGAAGATGCAAGCTCTCAGCTTTTTGCTCTGCCCACCTCCTGCCATGCTTCCTAGCATTACAGATTCTTATCCCTCTGGAACCACAAGCCAAATAAACTCTTCCTTCTACAAGCTGCTTTAGTCATGGTGTCTTGGTTGCTGCTCTATGCTTCCTGCATTGTTCTTTTGCCCTAGACAGCACTTCCTTGTTCTACGTAGCTAATGCTACAGTATCAGTTAGAACTCCTCCGACTGGCCTTCTGCTGAGGGAGGCTGTAGTGGGGAAGCTGCAGGATGAACAGCAGAGAAGCGTTCTTATACCCTCGCTAACCCCTTCTCCTTACAGCGTCAGACTTCAAGGCTTCACTCTTCTCCCTTCGTAACTCCAGTCAGTCAGCCATCTTTCTTCTTGTCCCTCCTGTTTATAGCCAAGTTTGCAGAAACCTCTCTACATTTTAATCTTATTCTTTCCTCTTTCCATTCTGACTGGCCTGGAACTCGCTATTTAGATCAGGCTGGCTTTTAACGCACAGAAATCCACCTGCCTCTGCATCTTGAGTGATGGGATCAAAGGCAAGTGCCACCATGTCTGGCTAATTTCTTATATTTTATATGAAAAGATACAGAACATGAGGGGAGGAGGTCATCTGTTCATCAATATAGAGCCTTCTCCAATTTAATTCCTTAAAAGGTTTTCTTTTGACATTCTTTTTAAAAAAGTGTATCAAACACAGCTATCATGATCTTAAAGTAAACAAGTCCCACAATGTCATACAGTTTAAATTAAAAATTTCCTTCCATGAATATGCCATACATTGCAGTTTTAATGTAGAAATGAAAACTAGCAGGAATAGTTCATAGAAATCACAATACCTGAAATATTCGCTATCTATATAAGATTTTTTACATACTAATATCAGTAGCAACTTAAAAACAGTAACTAAAGCAAAACTTCCTAATTACCAAACTTGTATTAATTTTGTACATCTCATTAATTTTACCTGTAATATGAAAATTCAAAATAAATTTTGCTGAATTAAAGAGAATATGAGGCATAACTATAAAGTTACTGAGACTGTTTGTTCCTATGAGGGTCCAAGAGTAGAGAATCTGCCCTCACTTGGTTTCTCTTGACAGGATCTCTCAAGTTCATCACTAGGTGACAAACTCGCTTCCTGGACTGCTGGAGTTGTTGTCAAGGTAGGAGAGCTGCACACACTATCAAGTTAAGTGAGAGCATTACAACCAAGAAGACCCTGCTGGGTATAGAGTAGTGGAAGGGTGATGTAATGGTGTCAGTAGACACTAGAGTCAAAGGAACAGAATAGCTATGTGATGACGGGTGAGGAGGCAGAGCTGTTTCTCTGCGTTAATCCAGTCAGAATCTTTGACATTTTGGATACCTAGCCACATATAAAAAGAGAAAGAGCTAAAGATATATTCAAACAAATATTTGTAAACCAGTTTCTTGAATGCTTACTAATTTTAAATTAAATAACCCCTTTCCATGGCTTTTTCAAAGCAAGTAAAAGGTATGACAGAACTGAGGAATTACCATTTTCCAAAAGTGTTTTACTTAATATCACATGTAAGAGTAGGGCATGTTTATGGCAAAGAGGAAAAGTCAATGATACAAGAGAATATAAAATGAATTGACACTAGAGAAAGAGCAAAATCATAAGAAAGAAATGAAGAAGAGGGAGGGAAAGGAAAGTAAAAAACCAGAACCCACTACGTTACTCAGGGGCTGACTCTAATCATTACTAAGGGTCACGCACAGTTAGCAGTGCTGTTCTGTTCTAGGATGGAGATGTCACAGGAGACTACGCACCCGCTCTTCAGCTTCCGTCAGCACGTTCATAGCTCTCATGTTGACGTTCCTTCCTAGTTTCTCCTTCACTTCTTGCAACTTTTGAAGTCTCTGACCAGCTTCCTTGGGGTTGTTAGTTTTGAAGTCATAGGCACTATTTGGTTGTCCAAACAGGTGTTTCTCTGCATTAATCCAGTCATAGTCTTTCAACATTTTGGATACCTAGCCACATATGAAAAGAAGAAAGAACTAGAACTGTATTTAAAGTATTTATAAGCCAGTTTTTTAAATGTTTACTAATTTTAAATTAAATACTTGGGCAGAAAAAAAAATATATCATAATGACTCATCTGAAAAACTGAGGTCCCTCACTGCCAGGAGTAAGGGTGAATACTAATAGATGGATAACAGGATCACAACAACAGACTGCAGAGAAAGGTCTTCCTATCGAGCACTAGAGGGGACAACTCAAGGAGAAACTGTCAAGATGAATAGCCTTTATTCTAAAATACTCGGGTCCAGAAGTGGTGTGAATTTTTAAAAAATGGAATATTAACATATACACAATGAGAAATCTTGGGGAGAGACCTAAACAACAGAAAAATTCATAAATATCCCTTATGCATGAAATCTGAAGGTAATTTTACAAACATTTTTACTGCATCTTCACTTTGATTCTGACATGTTATATGCAGTCAAGTGTGAAATTTTTGCCTTATGGCATGTTGGTACTCAAAATGTCTTGAGTTGTGGAGAATTTAGTATTTTCAGATTAAGGATGTTTAATGTAAGACATCCCCATTAAAATGTAATATAGGTCAAATGAAGCTACTTCAGATTTCACCAAATTCAATCTATTGCTTCAAAAACTAACTTTAAGAAAAGATAAAATTACTTAGGAATAACCACAGATTTGGTAAAACTATGGAAGCCTAAATTCTGACTACCTAGTAATTTTTTCAGAATTACAATCTAAAAAAATTGCTGTAAATGTTGACTCTATCTCTACTTTTCATTCTCCCTAAGAAGGCAAAATATACTACTTTTCATTTAATACAACAAACTAAAATTTGAAATTATAATGCCTAACTGTTTTCTTCTACAGTTATATGAGATTTCTTCTGGGTTCCTTGCTGACTTGTAAGATCTATCAAAGTATTGTGTGGACATGTTACTTATTCTTTGATCTATGGTGTAGTGTACAGTGTCTGATATTGTGACTGTATATATATTGCTATGTGTTCTTCAAATTCAATTTGAAGTAAGGTAAAAAAAATACGCATTATCACTACTAATACATTGGCAATTGGTTCTATCAATATGCATAGATAAAGATATTAATCCCTCTGCACATCACTAAATATTACATAATACATCTTATAGAGAAGAATAAATATCCAAAGGTAAATTTAAAAACAAAACATTTGGGCCATTAATTGAAAATGATGATTTCTGATAGTTAACAGAGCTAGCTCTAAGCTCAACTATCTACTAGTCTCTTCTTCTGCCATTTATACTAAGTTTTCCACTGAGCAGTTTTACTTGACTTTTTCAACAACTCCAAAATAAAACTGTGATTATCAAGGAAGTAGAAATGAACATAGCCATGCCTTTGCAGCAGCATCTTCGGCTTCTCGTTTGTGTTTGCTGATGTTGTGGTCTAATTCCTTAATTTTAAGCTGAGAATCATTGTTCTGCTCCTTGTGTTTGGCCACGTCTGCACATTTATCCTTAATGACACTGTCTTGAGCTGTTATTATTTCTTTCTGCTTTGTCAGCTCTTCTTGAGCCTTATTTACTGATTGCTAAAACAACAACAAAGAAATTAGAGAATGCACAGTAAGAACACGTACTATATTTCAGTTTTACTCAGTCTGTCAGACAGACCTCTGAGTAAGACATCAATGTGACTGCAGGCAGATGACCATCTAGCCCTCCACATTTTACACCCACACCAAAATGAGCAATGAATTCAAACATGACAGAAACACTGGATTACCACTAGAGAATCAGGTTGGGTACAATGGTCATAATGTAAATAATTACTAGCCGCACACAATGTAGATAGAATTAAGGGGATACTGTAAGAAAATGGGGCTGTATCTGCTGGTTTCAGTGTGCTTTTCTCAAAGGCAGGTTTATCATGTACAGGGGCTAGGAATCTGAGGCAGCCTGACTGTAAGCCACTATTCCACATGGATGATATGGACCAACCACATGAAAAGGGACCTCCTCCTTTCTCTGAAACCTATAAAAAAGGAACCCCCTCTTAGCTACAGGTGGGCACTACAGTATTGCAGACCAAGATTTGAAGTCTTACATCTGAGCAGCACTTTCTGCTTAGAAACAAAATCATCATTGAGAAACAATAGTCTAAATAACATTTTATATGGACTTAAGCCTAATGTCTGGGAGGTATAATCCCTTCAACTCTTAAAGAAATATACTGATCACTTTAATCTTCGGTTATACTTTCCTTTTGGGTGTTTAAGACCATACAGTTGGCCCAAAGAAACCAATTTATTTGTATTCTTAAGGTCGTCTGAGGATCTGTTCCTCAGGGGTCACATGGGCTTGGGAATTTTCTCCACCTATATAGAGGCCTTTGAGAGGGAACTGACACTAATTCTAGCCTCTCAAAGCTATCAAAACTGACTGAAAACAAATTCTGAGTCCATCACTCTCAAGTCCACTCTTGGCAGACAAAAGAAAAATGAGGAGGAACCCAATAGAGGGATGCTTTTGGAAGTTCTCATCAAGAAATCCCAATGGACTCTGATATGAACATTTGAAATTTGCCCTGTTCTGACTTTTTTCTGGTTTCCTGTTTAGAACTTATAATGCTAACTACTCTTGCCTTTACTTCTGCTTCACATCCCCTATTCACCAATCAAGGACTTTCTTTTCTCCCTACAGATAAGAGTTATATAATTTGGGAGTTTTTTAGATAGACCCACTAAAAGGGTACCCCAATTGCCTTACCCTGAAGTCCCTGTTCAGCACGGAAGAAGCCAGAGCAGTCTGAGTTCCGATTCCCATTGGCTATTTGGGTAACCTCTTCAGAGGATGGTGTAATAAGAGTAGGAGGTAGGAACTGGCTAGGCAGCTAGGGTAAAAAGACCCCAAAGAAAAGTAGCCAGTTTCTTGGCTAAAAGTCAAAATGTCCTTGAACCTCTTAGCAACAAACTCTGTTCCAAAGGCCAAAAACGTCAAGTACTTGAGAGCTTTTAGGGTTACCTCTTCAGAGGGAAGAATAGTAAAAAGGAGAGGGTGAGAGAGGGTGAGAGAGGGAGAAGGAGGGAGGGAGGCAGGAAGGGAGGAAGGAAGGGAGGGAGGGAGGGAGGGAGGGAGAGAGAAGAAAGAAAAAAGAAAAAAAGAAAGAAAAAGAAAGCAAGCAAACATGAAGTTATCAGAAAAAAGTGATGGGGAGATATGGGAGGCATTAGAGGGGAGGAAGTGGGCGTGGATTTGATCAAAACATCTTATATGCATGTATGAAATTCTCAATAAAAAGTTTTTTAAAAGTTAAAAAAAAAAGGGACCCCTACTTTCTGCCTTATGGGCCTGAACTCTCCTGAGTTCTCACCATATTGTTGATCTATGGCACTGGAGCCTGACCTCTCCTCACAATCCCTACAATGTTGTCTTTCCCGGGTGTTAATCGTTCCTAGTAAATCTCTTATCCAAAAGAACAGTTAACCCTAGTGTGCACCTTGGACCGCAAGCCTGAAACCTTTCATTGAGCCTTTTTAATTTCTCCAATGTGATAAATAAATCTTACCTTATTTTTGGCTACCTCGGCTGCCATGAGTTCAATCTGCCCTTCATAGGATTTGATAGCTTCATGGATAGCTTCAAGCTGCTGCTTATTGGATGCATGCTCTCTTTTGAGCTCATCTAGCTCTAGAGTGATGGCTTCAACTTCCTATAGAAACAAGTGGCTAAGGTCAACTGCTGGCATAGAATTTACTTCCAGACAAAGCTAAAAAGCACGTAAATTCTATTCAAGAAGAATTAAGTTACTGCTCAATTACCAAACTTATAAGGTGTTTCCTCCAAAGAGAAAGAAAACAGAAGTTTATTTCTCTTTAAAGAAATGTGCAAACTCCTGGTATGGTTTGTGCATGCCTTTATTCCTAGAACCCAGGAGCCAGAGGCAGGCAGATCTTTGTGAGTTGGAGCTCAGCCTGGTCTATACAGAGTTCCAGTTCAGTCAGGGCTTGATACCCAGTCTCAAAAAATGCAAACCCCCACAAAAGGAAAAAAAAAAAAGGGTATAAATTTTATGAGTAAAAACACACTGCATAAATCATTTCATTATTGTTATAAGACAGAGGAAATAATAAAATCCTACATAACATATGCATTAGTGAGCTTTGTTGACAAAATTATTCAGTGTGTAAAAACACTGGTTTCTTGATTTTTCCCATCACAAACTTTTATTCCATTAGAATTTTGTATGTGTGTGTGTAAAGTACTTAATAAAAGGATCTTATGCTGGATAAAAAAGAAAAATGTGAAGACTTTAGCCTCTGGCAACAAACATTCAAATACCAGCTTCTGTACTATTCAAAAGCTAAAGGTAAGTGTACTGTTTTTTGACACCTTGTAAATATTACATGCTTTCTTTTTGTTTCCTGACTGCACACTCACACAGGTGGTAGTAAACAGAAATATCAACATGCAAATTCGTTCATAAGACCCATCATACAATTTGTTCCTGAGGGAAATAATTATGAAGGGCAGCTTTCATCTTTCCCTAAAATCGAAAACACAACGTGCAGCCACACACAGGCTGTGACTCTCAATTACAGGGTTTACAGAGAATACTGCTTGGCTTCTATGACGCATAATTTACTTCTACGAGAAACTTCCTTAAAATTTTGTGATCAGTACAGTAAGTAAGGCCAACCAATGATGTTTTACCACCTTCTGTTCTATGCTGATTTTAAAGTTTCATTTTAAGGAAGCTCATTACCTGTTGTTTTTCTTTCATTTTCTTGCTCGATGCATCTGCTTTTGTTCTGGTGCAATCCAGTTTTGCCTGAGCATCCTTCAGCTCTTTCTCTCTTTCAGCTTCTGCATTTTTCATCTTTCTCTCCAATGTTTCATACTTTTCTTCGGCTTTTTTCTGGATGTCTTTGGTGTTTTTTAAGGTCTCCTCACTTTCCTCTTAATCATAAATAGTTAAATAGCACTAATTAAACGATTACAGACAAAGGCTTATAAATTCAAGTCAATGTAAGAAATGGCTTGGGAAATTAGACGCAAGAGCTTAAGCATTTTAATGATTAGTCTTATTTTAGAAATGGTATACTGAAATATAAATGCAATAAGAGCCATATATGAATTATTTACACATCTGTGAAATCATTTCTAATGAAGGAACACAGCTCACATGTGTGTGGGGCGGGATTCCTATTTCTGAAATGCTAAGGCTGTTAAGGATGCTTAACTACATCCCCAACCTTACAGCTCATTTTTATACTTCTATGCAGAAATAATGAGACAGAAACAAAGAATCAATGAATTGAAAAGGCAAACAAGATAGACAGACCTTTAACCCAGTTAACCAAAAGAAAGAATAAATCAAAATTAACTAAATCAGAGACGAAAGGGGAAACATCATAACAGACATCAAAAAGATTCAGAACACTGTAATAGAATATTTTAAAACCTATACTCTATTAAACTTGAAAATTTAAGAAAAGAAAAGGAGAAATTTCTAAATTCGTTAAACCAAAGTTAAACCAAGTAGAGATCAAATGCTTAAACAAACCCATAATAAGGAAATCAAAACTCTCCCAACTAAAAAAACCCAGGCCAAGATGGATTTGCAACAGAATTTTACCAGACATTTAAGTTCTACAACCAATAATACTGAAATTTTTCAAAAGGATAGAAACAGAGGAACTCCCAAACTCCTTCTATAACATCAGTATTTCTATTACTAACACAGTCACGAAAAGAGAGAAGGTAGGGACAGGTGTATCAAGGGAGAAAAGGAGGGAACTTTAACTGAGGAAGGAATAGGGAAGGTTATACAGGGAAGTAGAGGAGAGATAAATAATTCTTAGATGTTGTGAAAAATTAGAGGGAAATTAATTAGTTCAAAGTTCTACTGAAAAACACATATACAATAGATAGATGAGTGCATGTGCACAGCTGAAGACTATGTAACAAAACCACAGTGCCAGGCAGAAAAAACCTCCCTTCAAGTTGGTCAGGGTAGGCCAAGAGACTCCCCAAATGACACAGGCTATTGCCATAGCCCTTGATTACCTCCCAGAACTTGAAGGTAAGACCCTACTGAGAAAGACAGGGCACAGGACTTGGAGCAATGGAGCTGGAACTGACCTGGAAGACTCCTCTCTGAAAACTAACTCTCATAGCATTTGATACTATGTAAACTGTCAAGGGAGAAAACCAATCAATGGTCCTACCCAGCTGTAAAGTCCAAAAAAGAACAATGACTGGTCTAGTAAACTGTCACTATTGGTTCAGTAGTGGTGCTTTTATCTTGAGGGCGATCAACAGATGACTAGTTGGAATTACGGACTGTTCAATGGAAGGGAACTTACAGTGGTACTATAAACCTAGCCAAATACACGAGGCTGGAGAGGTCACGGATCTAGAGATCTACTTTTGTCACGTTCCTAGACCAACATAATTTTTTATTGTATTCTAAATATGCATCCTCATATTTACAGACAGGTGTAACTTTCACCACTCATCAAAGATTCTTTTTGCAACAGATGGAGACTAACACCTTGAGTTCCGGAACTGGTGAAACGCACAGAATAAGTGTCTGTGGGGTACTCAGCCCTAAGTGACACATCTTCAATACCACCTCTACATATAGAATGAAAACATCTCTCAGAGAACTTTTCTTACGCAGCAGATGGTGATTAACACAGAAACCCACAAGTGGTCAACATGTAGAGAACAAGAGGTTATAGATTTGGGGAAGTGGGCAAGAAATTCAACCCAAGGAACTTTTGGCAACTCATGGCTCCAGTGGACAGAGCCACTCTGAAGGACATCTGGGGACACAAATCACTCTATAGGCTATAGGCCATATATATATGTCAAGGTACATTAAATTGGTGGGTGCAGTAAGCAGAGGTATGGCTGGGGAGAGGATCTAAATACCATCTAAGTGTACAAAAATTCAATTAAGACAGATCCCAAAAGCCATCATGGGACAAGTTTGTACAGTAATTTTCCGTGCAGAACAATAATCTTAGTGGCATGCAGATTGTGTCCTAATGAATGGCAAACCAAAACAAAATTAAACTCTATGTGCAATTGAATTCTAATAAAAAGAAGAAAGTTTCTTAAAATTAGGGAACTTCATTATATTGAACACTTTTTTATTGTGCTGTATTAAAAACCTGTATAGAAACAATGGGAGAAAACAAGCAACCTACACAAGAAACGGGCAGAGGCTTACTGAAGTGTATACCCAAAGATCCAGTAAGCATACAAAACATATTCCACACTTCGCCAGTTATTAGGGAAGTACAAATTAAACACAAATTTGGATGTTAATGTGCCACCTCTTCACAACCATCAAATTAGAGAATCCCAAAACATCTGGATGAGGATTTAAAGAAATGAGAACTTTCCCATGAATTGATACAAATGAATATTGGTTTAACAAAACAAAACAAAAGGACAGAATTTTGGTGACATGTAATAAAGACAACTATACTCCAAGATCCAAGTCACACACTTCGATTTGCCCTCAGAAGCACCCCCACAAGTGCTCTGAACGCATCTTTTAGGTGTAAGGGAAAAAAGCTAAACACACAAGAGATTACGCTCAGCGGGATTTCATTTTCGTCTTACCAATAGTTTTTTTAAGGGCATCTAACTCTTCTTGCTGCTTGTGATAGGAGCTCTGCTGGAGTTTGGTTTGTAGCAAATCTGCCTCCTCCATTTTCATCTCCCACTGCTGTTTCAGTTGGCGATACCTTAAAAAGAGAAGTTTATACATTTTCTTGGTATTTGATGCACACGGTAAAACTTGAGGCTCAGGGCTGGAGAGGTGACTCAGTGGTTGAGAGTGCTGGTTGCTCTTCAGAGGACCCATGTTCGAACCCCAGCACTCCGTAACTCCAGTTCCAAGGGATCTGCTGCCCTCTTCTGACCTCTGTGAACATTGTATGACACGGATGCACTTAGATACACACAGGGACTATACTCGCACACATAAAATAAAAAAATAGAATATTTAAAAAAAAACTTGAGGCTCTTAGCTGTAATAAACTCATACATAATTTAAAACATTTTATTATTTTCATATTTTTATGTGTATGAGTGTTTGCCTGCACTTATGTAAGTGTACCCATGTCCCACAATACCTATGGAGGTCAGAAGAGGGTGTCAGATTTCCCTGGAACTAGAGTTACAGATGATTGTTAGTAGCCATGTGGGTGCTGGGAATCAAACCCAGGTCCTCTGCCAAGAACTGCCATTGCTCTTAACCACTGAGGCATCTCTCCAGCCCCCTCATGAATAATTTAAACAAAATGTGGTATTACTATTTATAACAAAAAGTTATTACTGAAGTCAACAGCTGTAACTGACCAAGATCCAAAATAACTATTTGTGAAAGCATAAATTTTAGAAAACACTAAAAATGGTCTTTGAATAAATAAGTTTAAATATAATTCCACCCGATTCTTCCCTAAAACTCCACAATCACTAATTACTACTAAAATAAGATTGACAATTACAGAAAATTCCCCAAAATATTTCTACTTATTAGCCCCCTTTTCAAATATTAATAACAATATTGTTACCCACTGTTTATAACGAAATAAACAGTTTAAGAAGTCATGGTACTGACCTTAACCATTTGCAATATGCTTTTTGTCAGTGCTATAATTCTACCCATGTTTTGGCTGCCTAGTCATTTCTTTGGAAAGCATTTAGCTAGTTCAGTTGCAGTGAAATTTCAAGTTAACAGAAATCACAACATATCCTTGTCACTACAAATTCATGAAGCTTAAGAGCAAAAGAATTGACTCAAAATATAAATACTACCTCAAGTATTCTTACTGGAAACTTCCTGACAAAAAGCAAAACAGTTATTTCAATTTCAAACCATTCAAAAAATGTGGAATATAAAAGTTTTGACGGAAAGTATACCAATTTCCTGATACAATATATGAGAACAGTCTTAGTGGATCCTTACATTCAGTTTTCAAAATAAAATTCTTTTACCTCAGTGCTACAATTAGTCAATAAGGCAAATCTGTAAAGAAAAACTCACACTACTGAAAAAAATTGAAGTGAAATCAAAACTACAAAGTTATCACCTTGGTAGATTGTCAACAAAACAGAAAAGTTTTGCTGCATTTTTTTTTCACAGAGAAAATTCTCACTTACTCTACAAACAATTTATACTGAGATAAAAAGAAGGGTTTACAGCATGTATAAAATAGGTATTTTGATACAATTCAAATACTGGATTGGCTCCTGACTGATATATACAGAGAATGCCAAAAGTCTTGGTCACATTTTTAAACTTCACAGATTAAATGCCTATAGACTTACAAAATACAAATCATTTCAACACTTAGGTTTAAAAAAAAAAATTCAGGCTTGTGAATTCTGAACACAATTTTTTTTTAATCACTTCCTGTTTGCCATCTTACAAAGAACTGGGAAAAAATGTAATTAAAATTTCAAGCACTGTTTCTATTTGTAGCACTATAGTGCTGAAACTTTAGAGCCCACTTCTAGGTAATCAGAGATTCACACAGCTTGGAGATGTCTGCTCAGGAGTCCTGGTTGCAGAGGCTTTTCTTGGTCACCAACCAAAGTTTCAGTACCACCTTGTTCCTGGATAGCTCCTAGTTTCTTTCCAACTGTACCTTTTTTTATCTTTAAATTTTATTATTTTTATTTTGTGTGTATGTGTGTATTGCCTGTGTGTAGGTAAGTGCGCCCGTGTCATGCAATGCTTGTGGAAGCCAGAAGACGCTGTCAGATCCCCTAGGACTGGAGTTACGGACAATTGTTAGCTGCCATGTGGGTGCTGGGATTCGAACCCCGTCTTCTGCAAGAACAACCAGTGTTCTTAACTGCTGAGTCATCTCTCCAGCCCACCCGGCAACTGTTCCTCTTACTTTGTAGAAATCTAACATATTTTACCAATTTATCTTATTTATCCTCATCTACATCAAACTAGAGGAAGGCAGAAATACTGGATCTGTTATTATATGAAGAGTATTTGGCACAAGGAAAGCATTTGATAAATATGTATTTAAGCGAATACTATTTAGTGACAAGGAGGTTAAACATCAGCTCACTTTTGGGAAAAAAAAAAGCATCTACCTGAATTATACACAAAAAAGTGATGTTCAAAAAAGTAGATATACATGTTGGGCATGATGGATTACACCTTTAATTTCAGCATAGCAGATCTCTTTGAATTCGAAGATAGCCTGAACTACATAATGAGACCCTGTCTCATTAAAAAAAAAAGTATACAAACAACTAATTTATACACATAAAATGCTGTAAGAGAACATTCCTGAGCACAAACTAAAAAGGACTCTACCATAGATACATGCATATCCATGTTTTACTACTGCTGTTCTATTCACAAGAAGGAAATGTAATCAACTGATGTTCACCTATGTGTTATACACAAGATTTTATTCAGACATAATAAAAAATAAATTACGAAATTTATAGGCAAATTGAAAGAAGAAAATATTAAGAGAGGTGAGTCAGGTTCACAAAGATAAATACTCCAAAGTCTCTCATATGAAGATATTAACTTCTAAATTTTATATATGTCTATTTATGAAAGTGAGTATGAACTACATCATGAACTAGAAAGGGGATCATGAGTTCATGTGTACAACTGATTACGATCTAGTATATGAAATTCACAGAAACTCAATAAAAATTTATTTTTAATTATGTGTAAGAGTGTTCTGCCTACATTTATGAAGGTGCACCTGTGTTGTGCAATGCTTATAGAGGCCAGAAGGGGGCATCAGATCCTCTGGAACTGAAATTAGGGACAGTTGTAAGCTACCACATGGATGCTGGGAACCAAACCCAGGTTCCCTCCAAGAGCAGCTGATGTTCGCAACCACTGAGCCCTCTCTCCAGCCCCAAAAAGGTCTTAAGGAAGGCATGTGGGAGAGTAAGAGAACACATGTGATATGCAAGTGGAGCAGGAATAATGGGGACAGATGACTACAAGCAGGGAGGGAGTCAGGGAGATGGGGGTGAGGAGTGTGTGTGGTGGCTGTGGTGGGAAAATCAACCTAAATAAAACTATGTATGAACATGCCATAAGGAAAACTAATTTTATATGTGAATTAGAAAATAAGTTTTACTGTTTAATTTCTGATATGAACCTGTTTACGTCCTCTTCAGGTAACCCACTGATCTAAATTACTGAAGGACATAGTGCTGGAAACTTGATGCTGACACCTATCAATGCTACACTGCACGTAGTACATTCAAATGAAGAACTCAAGTATCTTCTGGAGTCTGACTTGAGATCATTAACAAGTTTCTCCATCAAGTCCAATGGGACACTGTCTTATCTCTGCAGCAAAAGAGAAGGACTTTTCCCCCATTTGCTTAACTATATTCTGTTAACTTCTTTTAGCAAAGACATTCCTTTTATCAGAAAAAAATGAATTAAAAAATTAGATTCAAAATTCATTCCAACATTTACAATAAAATCAAAGACAGTAGCAGACTATAAGTAAATTTCCAATCATCATCTATCACAAAGAGCCATTTGTGTTGTGCCGTAATTCAACAGAAGCCTTACTTCTCAGCAATGTTTTTAAGACCTGCTAATTCCTTTTCTAGAGCCTGGAGCTCATCCTCCTTCATCTTCAGCTCATCCTGAACATCTTTGAGTTCTTGAAACTTGGTTAAAATAGAAGCTGCTTGGGATCGAGAACCTGATAGAGGCAAATTTAGAAAGGTCTTAGACAAGTTACCACATGCTTATTAATAATATATTCTTTAAGAGAATTATCCCGGAAATGATGCAACAGCAAATGCCCTAGTCAACTTACGATGCAAGGAACCCAGGCCTTAAAACATATCTAGTTCTAGGTAGAATAATCTAAGTACTAAGGGCTGTACTATTACCATCTCCTAACATAGCCTATGTTATCATCTGCTGCACAGCAGGCAGAGTAAACTGGCTTTACATATGGATGTATAAGCAACCATAATCATCTGGCAGTGACTACCTGAGATGTTACACAGACAGAAAACCCTTGGGTTTGATGAAAGGAATGCTAAAGTCAATTAACAATGCTACTAAGAACACCATTAGTAAGATATAGTACTCTATATTTGTAGAAACTTCAAGAGTATCTGAGTCAATAAAGTCTAAAGAATTTCTTGTTTTAGAATATTTATATTATCTTCCATGAAGATACTAGTGCACAATCCTAAATATTGCCCAGTACAAGACACCAGTGGATGAACCCACACCAAAGGGCAATTGGAGACACTACTGTCTGACTCTACAGACACAAACATGGACACGCACACACACAGACACACAAAAACACACTATATATAGAGACAGCATACCTATATAATATACGTATGCTAATATGGACACATAGACACACACACACACACACACACACACACACACACACACACATGAGAACAGGAAATCCTGTGGAGGGCAGTATGAGTGGTGCAGATGGGAAGGGGATGTAAATATGATTAAAATATACTGTATGAAATTCTCAAAAATTCTATAAAGAAAAAGAACAAAAAAAATGAAAATCAGGTGAAAAAAAGGACATTTTCTAAAATAAAAACAGTATCAATAAAAATATTGCCTGGTACAGAGAAATTATTATTCCTTCTTATTATACATCATAGTACAGATCTTGAAAATAAATGTAGCAAATACTAGAGCATGATCATTGTGCAAGAATTTCTTTGCTGTGGCCTTTAGGCCCTGTTGCTAGTTCCAACAGGAGCAGCAGCAACACTGGAATGTAAGCTGGCATTTTTCCAGAAAAAGTGGGCAGTTAGGCTAAAAAAATTACATGAAAAAACTTTACTTCTCTGTGGCTACAACTGAGCAAAATACATACAAAAACAAGACTACACTCCTATCAACCTCTCAGTGACTGGAGCATCCTGATAAGAACAAACAGGAATAGATCAGAGTTGAATGCAAGAAGCTACAGGACTGATTGGCATGCCACAGCTCCTTGGAGCTGTATCACTACCTTGTGGAGCCCCATTCTGTTTACTCAGCATCAGGAAGACAGTGAAGACCTAACCTACCTCCACTCAATGTCCCATGAGGATCAAACACTTCACCCTCTAGAGTTACAGTTCTAGTCATTATCCTCTTGTCAAAGGCTACTTTTTTAGCATTATCCATATTGTTACAAACAAATGTTGTTCCAAAGACAAATTCCATTGCTTTCTGAAGTTCCGGTTTGTATTCAACCAAAGAAAGAGCAACATGGACGTTGTTAGGACCAACCTGCGGGAAAACAAAAGATGTGCCATGGGAAGTATTATTACATAAAATAGCAAGAACTGCTCAGATTCAAGTGAAAGTTAACTAGTATTAAATTTTTTACTTGCTAAAAAACGTTGTGAAATTCAAAGCTTAAAAGAAATATTAAGTTTAAAAACTGAATGATCTACTGCTAAACTAAAACAGTTTGTGGAAGTACCAAGCATTTTTAAAAAAATATTTTATTATTTTTATGTGTATGAGTGTATTGCCTGCATGTATGTGAGTGCACGCATGTTGTGCAATGCCGCAGAGGTCAGAAGAGGGCATCAGATTCCCCTGGAACTGGAGTTAAGGACAGTTTGTAGCTGCCACATGGGTGCTGGGAATCAAACCTGGGTCCTCTGCAAGAGCAGTCAGTGCTCTGAACTGCTGAGCCATCTCTCCAGCCCCCAGTACCAAGCATTTTTAAGTTCCTTTTAGAAAGGAGTCAATACCAAGTTCCTAAATCTTGGTCTACATAAACACTACTTTTCTTAAAGCAGTGATTCCCATATCAACAGTGTTACATAAAATGTTCATAAAATGTTTGTTTCAATTATTAGTAACTTGGTTGTTTCACAGTGAACACTTTTTCATTCAAATTAAATAGACTACAGCAGATACAGATCAGTAACAGAAATAAAAGCACAACCAGTAATTCAGGAAATAAAAAGATTAAAAGCCTTTAATCTATATAGATCTGCTGCCTCTTCATGAACTTTGTTTACAATTCCAACTCTGCCCATCTTGTAGGAAAAGCTAAGCACTCCTTATGGCAGTGTCAAAAACATAATAAAGGCAACTATGTAAAGTTCTGTTTTCTGAGGCGACAGTCACCACTGAACAGGTGAGGTTACAAAATTTAAGTCAATTTCTATCTCTCTGCCCCCCCAACCTCAAAATTAAAAAAAAAAAAAAAAAAAGACAAAAACTCAACCATCCATTGTAGCTTTGTAAATGTAAATATATTTCCCTATACATGTCTTTTTCCTCACTAGCAGACACACTACTACAGAATCACCTCAGCAGCTGACTAGGATTCTACATGAGTAAATTTGTGTTTTCTAATATGAAAAAAAGATGAAATATATAATTAAGACAACGTAAGACTTACAAGATTCTGAGCGATTCTCAGAGTTTCTGGAGCAATACATCTGGCTGAAATTTTATTGAGAGGAATTATTGTGTAACGACGCTTCAATTCCCCCTTTTCTAGTAGCTTTTTACCAGTAACCTAAAACATGCATTTAAAAGTTTAAGAAAAATTATTAATGATGACTAAAAACATTAAAATGCAAAGTGCAAGTCTAGGGATCCATCATCAAATACATCTTCAGTGTGTTTATCCCCAGCAACTACAATTTAAGAATATATAAATGGACCATAATCCAGCCTAGAAACATGAGATGCTGACATCTATGACCACATGAAGGATCTGAGAAGGCATTTTTACTAAATGACTTAAGTCAGATACAAAACAGGAAAAACTATTGTATGATTGCATCTATATGCAGAATCTTATAGAAAATAGAATAGAGTAGAACAGAGGGTTAGTTCTAAGGAGCAAAGGGGAAGAAAATGCACAAAAGCAGGTACAGGGAACACATCTGCAATCAGATGGGATAAATAAATCTACAAATCACAATTTTGAAACTGAGGGCTGTAGTCAGTTTACACGAATAAAAAGCATTCTACAGTGGGAATTGAAGAAATGCAGATAGAGCCAATGTTATTGCTATAGGAAGAATGAAATTCAGATTATTTTATGATTTTTAAATAAATACAAATTTGCCTGGAAAAAAAGAAAGTAAAAATTAAGCATAAATTGGAACTACGTTATCAAAAAAAAAATCACTGAACAGTTTCATTATAAAAAGATTAAGTGGCCTAGGAGACTTAAAAATCAAGTACCAAATTTTTCTAACAGTATATGATTTTTATAGCAAATAGTAATTTAACTTTTAGCTAAAATTAATTTACCTCTGTGTCTACCACAACATTGTACAGTCGTTCCCCAGCCACTAATTCTAAAGCTGTGGCTGCAGAATTATCTTTCACACTAATCAGAGAAGCCACAAGTCCTTTCACACAATCTCTATTCCAGTTCCTCTCTGGATCCTTGTATGCAAATCGAAGATTGGGAAATCTGGCTAGGAGTGCTTCGTATGTTTCCTTCAGTCTACTGATATTGCAAGACAGCTCCCTGTGCTTTTCCAGAACTCTTTCCTCTTTATTTTCTTCTAAAAACAGAAAACATGATCAAAATTAACCTTACATGAAAAAATTCAAAAGATTGTACTATCTGAGTCAAAGTTCTAAAGCAAAAGAAAAGTTTTACCAAACCCAAATTCTAAAATGTCAGCTATTGTTTTCTGTGTATGCTTGTGTCTGTGTAGGAGTATGCATATGGGAAGTGGGCATTAAGTAACCCTACAACTGGAGTTACAGGTTATGAGCTGTCCGGTGTGGGTGCTGGGAACCTAACTTTGTTCTGCTACAAAAGTATGTGCTCTTAATCACCAAGCCATCTCTCCAGCCCCTTTCAGTAAATTTTCCATGTAATGGAAACAATTTTAATGTTCTAATCTCTGTAACACATGAGTACTGTTAAGCCCAACTCATTAATAGTAGGGGACTTCAATATCCCACTATCTCCATTAGATAGGTCAACAGGCCAGAGACTTAACAGAGAGACATCTGAATTAAACAAAACCATATATCAAATGGACTTAACAGATATCTACCTAGTATTCCACCCAAACACCAAAGGACATACTTTCTACTCAGCACCCCATGGAACTTTCTCCAAAATCGACCATATACTGGGGCACAAAAAAAAAGCTCAGCAAATACAAAAAGATTGAAATAATTCCATGTGTTCTATCAGACCACAATGCAATAAAGCTTACAATCAACACCCGAAGAAGACAAAATCACCACACGAACACATGGAGATTAAAC